>NC_133030.1:12935178-13254642 GCF_048771995.1 Taeniopygia guttata
CGCAGCCTGCGCTGCCCGGCTCGGGAATGGCGGGCACGGAAGGGAAGGTGGCAGGGCCCTCACTCAGCGCAGGCTCCGCAGCGGGCAGGCGGGATGCCGGAGCTGCTGGCAGAGCTGCAGGACGCCGTGGGCTCGCAGCTCGTTGTCACTCTGGCCCGGGCAGGTGAGACGGGGCCCCTGCAGCAGCCGCGCAGCCGGGGCTGGGCAGGAGGCGCCCGCCAGCCGGCAGCTGCCCGGCCTGTGGGAGCTGGGAAACAGGCAAGGAGGATGTCGCGGTTTGACACGGAAAAAGAATTTTTCCTGAAGGAAGAGGTCAATTTGGACAGTGATCAATTGAAGGTAGGCACGCCTCTGAGAACACTGAGGGCTTAAAAGCAGAATTCCCAGGAGAACTCGCTCTCTTGGGTTCCGGTCAGCGGTCAGTGCAGGACTCTCCCCTGCCCGGCCACGAGCTGGGTGGGGGAGGGGAGAAGCCATGTGGCCTTTGGAGGTAGGCCCAAGGATGGAGGGACTGGAACCGGGCTGGGCCCCTGCAGATAGAAGGGTGGAGAAAATCTGGGATGTCTCCATTCCTCCCAGAGTCTGTCTCTCCCAAGAGAGAAAAAGAGACGGCGCTGGTTTTGCCAGCAGTTCACCGCGAGGAAGGAGAAGAGCGGGGGGGCTGCCTGTGGGAGCTGGAGCCTGGGCAGCAAGCCACCTCTGGGAGTCGGGACTTATAACTCTTCCTAAGAAATGAAAGCTTTGTGAAATTTTTCTCCTTCTTGGTTTGAAAAGAGAGGAAGAGAGACAACCTGGGACCTGGGATGTAGGAAGGAGAAATTCTAGGTGGGAGGAGATGATGGAGTGGCTTTTTGGCTGGACTTTTTCTTGGTAGCCACAGATTGAACTGATCTTCTCCTCCAAGAGAGACTGTATTTTAGGAGGATGCTGGTGAGCCAAAGAGACCTGCTTCAGCTGGGAAAAGACAGAAGTGGAGCGAACAGAGAAAAGTTAAGGAGGTTTGTGGTGATGCCCCCTGTCTTCACAGAGGAAGAAGAGAAGATCTCTGTTCTTGGATCCTCGGCCCCAGGAGAAAATGGGGGGGACTGTTGGTCCCAAAAATGAAAAACTGAACTGTTGCTTTTTCCCCTCTTGGCAGGGCATCCTTGAAAGGAAAAATCCTAAAAGCAGTCTGTCTATCCATGCATTGGTGGTGAGAGCACTGTGCATGGAAAGGAGAAGGTCACCACTGGCAAACTTTTTCTCCGGGCAGTGCCATGTGGTGACATGGAAGCACAGGATGTGGCAGCTGTGTTTCTTGGGGGGTCTGTGGCACAAGAGAGAGACTCCTCTCTCCCTGCAGATGGACTGGGGGTTGATTATCTGGAGGGTGGAAACCTGATTGGGGTCCAGATTGTGTCTCACTGTGGTTTGTTGGAGTTGGGTGGTGGGAGGAGGAATGCTTTGGAAGGTTTTCATTTTGAATTGTGTGTGGGGTTTTTTTCCCCTCTTTTACAGTAGCATAGTGGTAGTAGTTTAATAAAGTTTTTTTCTTGTTATTAGGCTTAGGCCTGCTTTGCTCTGTCCTCGATCGCATTTCAAAGCATTCAGTTAAGAGATTGCATTTTCATGGGGGGGCACTGGCATTGTGCCAGTGTCAAACCATGACAGAGGGCTTTGGCCTCGGCTCCCTCGGCTGCTGCAGGTGGGAAGGGCGGAGCAGCGGCTGAGGTCCTGGCAGCAGCAGGGGCTGGTGAGGCGGCAAGAGCGCAGCCCGACCAGAGCCCTCGGGAAAGAAGCTCCGAGCCCACCGCGGGCCCGCGGAGGTATCCGTGGGGTCGGAGAGCTCCTGTCCCCTGTGGCCGGGGCAGCAGCCGCCCACCCGCGTACGCCACCGCCGCCCTCCTGTGTCGGCCCGCAGCGCCCTGGCCCGGTGCGGGCTCGGCGCGGTGCGGGCGTGTGTGAGCGGAGCAGCCCCGGACAGCGCCCGGTGCCGCAGTGCCCGGCAGCGCGGGGGGATGGGGCAGGGCAGCTCCCGCCGCCGCCGCCGCGGCGAGGGACCGGGACGTGCTGCCCGTGGGGAATCGCTGCGGTGCCGCCGGGTGGGGAGCAGCGGCAGTTCCCGCTGCTCCGTCTGCTCCGGGGGGAGCCCGGGACGAGAGTCCGGGAAGTTCGGGTCGATCGTGTAAGGAAGGGTCGGGGAAAGCGGGATCCCGGCCAGGTGAGGGACCCTGAGAGTGACAGCGGGATACGGGGACCCGGAGATAAAGAGACTTTAGTGTGGATTTTTTTGGTGCTTGTAATGTGAGGGGGTCAAAGCTCTTTTATATTTCCTGGGACAGCCTTGGGAGGAAGCACTTGAGGTCGTTTCTGTATTCCTGCGGTAGCAGCCAGTGGGTCTAGGGAGGGGGGGAAAGGCGACTGTGCCATGGGAAAGCTGGGCTGAAAGCGGTGAGGGAACGTGAGGTGTGGATGTCGGAGCGGGTGTTCCGGGCAGCTCCGGGGCCAGCGTGAGTGAGAGGAGCCGCAGCTGGAAGGGGCGTCGGTGCCCGCGGTGCGAGTGGATCCGTGCGTGTGGAAAGCGGCGGCAGGGAGTGCGGTGCAGGGTGAGAGCGGGCAGTTCGCTGCGGAGCGCGGCTGCCGAGCCGCAGGGGCCGGAGCGGCGGGGCAGGGGCGGCGGAGCGGCGGCGTTATCGGCGGCAGCGCGGGCGTCGGGAGGCGCGTGCGGTCGCCGGCGCCGCCGGGAGCCGCCGCGGGGTGACCGCCTCCTTCCTGCCCTGGCGGCGAGGCGAGCGCGGGGCCGCAGCCGCGGCAGCAGCGCCATGTGCCAGCGCCGCCGCGAGGGACCGGGGAGCTGGCACCTGGCAGCGCCGCGCGGGGCCGGGGGCTGCTGCCACCCCCCGCGGGGGCTGCGAGCTGCCGGGAGGGGAGCGCCCCGAGCGTGGGGCCTTTGAACTTCGCAGGTGCCCGAGCTAGATGTGGTCCCGCGGAAGGTGTCGGTAGGATGTGGGCTGAAGGCTGTCGTCGCCGCCAGGACGGCTCTTGTCGGGCTCCAGCAGCACCGTTGGAGGCCCGGGGATGGAGGCAGGGCCCCCGCGGGGCAGGTGCAGTGGGGGGGCTGCCTCCCCCCGGGGACATCCGGGTGGCAGCCCACTGTGGCGAAGCGTGTGACGCCAGAAGCGCAGGCGAGGCTCATATTTGGGCACGGAGCAGGTTATTGGAGGCCGCGGCCCCGCAGCCGGGAGATGAGGCGCCTGATAAAGGCTGCCCCGGTGCTGCTGCCTGCGTTGGCTCGGGCGCAGGCCTGAGGGAGCTGCCCCGGCTGCGCCGGCTCGGGGCCGGTGCCGTGGGGCCGGTGCCGTGGGGCCGGTGGCGTGGGGCCGGTGGCCATGGGGCCGGTGGCGGCGCTGGGGCTGGTGCTGTGCGTGCGGCTATGTGCGGGTGAGTGGCGGCGGGCGGGAGCGGGGCCCGCGGCGGTGGCGGGCCCGGCTCAGCAGCCCCCGTGCCGCAGGCTCCGGGCAGCTGCGTCTGGTGGGCGGCGGCGGGCGCTGTGCCGGGCGCGTGGAGGTGGAGCACGGCGGTGAGTGGGGCTCCGTGTGCGTTTTCGACAACGACTGGGAAGCTCGATGGGCCGCGGTGGTGTGCCGGCTGCTGGGCTGTGGCCGGGTGGCCAGGGCGTCCCCGTACGCCCCGTTCGGGCAAGGCACCGGGCGGATCTGGCTGCAGCCCTTCTTCTGCCTGGGCACCGAGAATTCGCTGGTGGAGTGTCTGCACTTTGGATGGGGACGGCACTTCTGCGGCCAGGAGCGGGATGTGGGGGTGACCTGCACAGGTGAGGGGACACGCTGGCCGTGCTGGGACAGGCACGTTGTGCTGGAGCATCCTGGGCAGGTCTGAGCCGTGCCGGTGCCCCTGTGCAGATGCCGTGGAGCTGAGGCTGGTGGGCGGCAGCAGTCCCTGTGCCGGGAGGGTGGAGGTGAAGCTGCAGGGAGAGTGGGGCTCGGTGGCAGACGGCGATTGGGACATGGAGGACGCCGAGGTGGTTTGCCGTCAGCTGGGCTGTGGCTCGGCTTCCAAAGCCAACTACGCCCGTGACACCTTCGGCATAGGGAATGGGCTCCTCAGCTTGGTCCTGGTGGACTGCAGGGGGGACGAGGCCACGCTCTGGGACTGTGAGATCCGCGGCTGGGGACCCTATAACGGCAGTGACCATTTTTTGGACACGGCTGTTGTCTGCCAAGGTAGGAGCTGGGCTTATGGGGGCACGGGGCACTGCCTGCGCATCCCTTGACACTGGTCCTGCAGGATTCTCCCGGCTAGTCGGAGGTGATGGAGCCTGTGCCGGGCGTCTGGAGGTGCGTCGGGGTCGGGCCTGGGTCGGTGTCTGTGCGGATCAGGTGGACATGAAGGCGGCCCAGGTGGTGTGCAGGGAGCTGGGCTGCGGTGAGGCGCTCGCCATCCCTGGCAGCGCTCGATTTGGGAGAGGATCAGGATCATTCTGGGACGGTGGCTTCCAGTGCAATGGCACCGAGTCCCTGCTCAGTGCGTGTGCCCGGCGTCTGCCCCTCAGCCAGGCCTGCGCGGGCCCTGCCAGCGTCATCTGCTCCGGTAAGTGCTGGGGACGGCGGGAGCTGTTGGGGTCCCTGCGGCATGGCCCCCCTGACCGCTGTTCGTGCCGCAGCCTACACGGGCTTCCGGCTGGGGAACAGCAGCTCGGGATGCTCCGGGCGAGTGGAGGTGGCAGTGAGGGGGGATCCGTGTGTGCCAGCGAGTGGGACCTGGCCGATGCGCACGTCCTGTGCCGCCACCTGGGCTGCGGCCGCGCCTCCAGCGTGCCCCCGGGAGGCTCCTTCGGCAGCGGGGAGGGGACACTGCGGCCGGACGCCTTCGGCTGCCACGGGAGCGAGCGGCACCCGGGCGAGTGCCCCGTGGCTGTGCTGGGGAAGCCGCCCTGTGTGCCCGGAAACGCCGCCGCCGTCAACTGCTCAGGTGTGCAAGGCGGCTCTGCGAGGAGACTTAAGGGCTTTTGGGAGCCTGCTAAGAATTGGCAGCAGTGGATGCCGGATATATTTTGGACTGAAGTTCCATCTGAGGCAGGTGCTACAGCTCCGTGGCTCTGCTGCTGAATTTGCAGGTGCTGGCTTTGTCACGACCCTGCGGCTGGTGGATGGTCAGAGCTTGTGTGATGGGCGGCTGGAGGAGGCCATAACCAGCCCAGCCTGGCGCCGTGTGCCGCTGGAGCAGTGGAAGTCATGGGATGTCAACGCGGTATGTTCCGTGCTGGGCTGTGGCCAAGCCAGGGATGTTTACTCTGCCTTGGGTACGGCTGCTGCATTGAGCAGCAGCCCCAGCCTGGTGGACATCCGGACTGAAGAGATGGACGGCGTTTTGGACGTGGGCTCTGCACTGACCGGCAGCCCTGAGGAGATGGATGACCAGCTGGAGGAGATGGGAGATGTCTCAGGGATGGGCCCTGCGCTGAACAGCAGCGTGGAGGAGATGGCCATCACCTGCTCAGGTGGGTGTCCCGAGAAGGGCCAGAGGTGCGGGTGCCCCAAGCAGCCCCCCCAGCCCATCCCTTCCCGGCCCACAGGCAGCCGGCAGGTGAGGCTGGCGGGGAGCTCGGGGCGCTGTGCCGGGCGCGTGGAGGTCTATTCCGGGGGCAGCTGGAGCTCCGTCTGCCAGGAAGGCTGGGAGCTGCAGGACGCCACCGTTGTCTGCCGGGAGCTGGGCTGTGGCACGGCACTGGAGGCCCCGAGCTGGGCGCGCTTCGGTGCCGGCACGGGGCCGCTGTGGCCGTACGTGCCCGACTGCTCCGGCTCCGAGGAGTCTCTCTGGGAATGCGGGCGCATGGAACGGCGCGAGTGCGGGCGCGGTGGCGGGGCAGGGGCCGTCTGCTCAGGTTGGTGCCGGGCACCCCAAGGTCAGGGCCCGGCAGAGGCCCCGGGGGGTTCCCGGCCGTGCCGTGACCCCCCCGCACCCCTTGCAGAGCAGCTCTCGGTGCGGCTGGCAGGAGACCCTGGGCGCTGCCGGGGGTACCTGGAGGTGTCCTACAACGGCACCTGGGGCCGCGTCTGCGCCGACGGCACCAGCACCGACACCGGCACCGCTGTCTGCCGCCAGCTGGGCTGTGGGGACCGGGGCTGGCTCTCGGCTGTCCCCACCCAGCAGCCGTCCCTGGCGTGGCTGGCCTGGGTGGGCTGTGAGGACGGGGCCCGCTCGCTCTGGGGGTGCCCCTCGGCCCCCTGGCACCTGCAGAGCTGTGGCACCGGCGGCTACGCCCAAGTGGAGTGTGAGGAGGACGGCGATGGCACCTCTGAGGGACGCACTACCCCACATGCAGAGGGTGCCACCAGCACAGGTAGCTCTGCCCGTGCCTGCATCCCCCACCGCAGGCTGGCTGGGATCCCCCTCCCCTCACTGCCTGCCTGTGTCCCCACAGGTGTCCCCAGCAGATCGCCCTCAGCAGTGGCCGTGGGGACTGTGCCTGTGCCCACTGTGCTGTGCGTGGTGCTGGGGACGCTGCTGTGCCTGTCCCTGGGTGCCCTGGCCCTGCTGCTGTGCCGTGCCCGTGCCCGGCGCCGAGGTGGCTCCCGGTGGATGGGGGTGGGGACAGATCCGGTCTGGGCGTCCAGAGGCTCCTGTCCTGTGGAACAGCTCTGAAGGTGGCCGGGGTGATCCCGGTGCCACCCACAGGGCCCAGGGCCCCAGGTAAGTGCTGCATCTGGTTCCAGGCCCTGGCAGAGCTGCAGATGCCATCTCCAACGCTGTCTACGAGGAGCTGGATTACAAAGCCGTGCCAGAGTACCAGGAGGTGCCCACTCCCCCAGGTGGGTGCCGCCCTTGTGCCCCGGCTGTGCTCGGAGTGAAGGCTCTGCCTGACAGCCCCACGGCACCTCCGGGTCCCGGTGGCCCTGCTGTGGTTCCTGGCCATGGGCTGTGGGTGTCCCTGGGTGCCACAGCGGCCCCGCTCTGTAGCGTGAGGTTCTGTCACCTGCAGAGCCGCTTGTGGCCACCCCCAAGTCCCTGTTTGCTCCCTGCAGGTTCCCTGTCGGAGGGACGGGTGAAGAAGCTGCCGTATTACACCGGGGACAGCGTGGAGGGGAGTGACACCGAGGCAGCCCCAGGTAGGGCCACAGGGCAGGAGCCCAGCAGGGAGAGCTGGGGACAGGGGGCACATCCAGGCTGGGGGGCTGAGGGGACAAATCCTCCCCCACCTTGTTAGTGTGCAGAGAGACATCGCCTTTCCCTGTGGGACCACAGGGCCAACAGCAGCTGCCCAGTGGAAAGGCTGGCAAGGATGGCACGGCCAGAGCCCTGCCAGGGACACTGGTCACTGCCATGGACCCCTCTGATTTTCCCAGATCCCCCTGCCCGGCCCGAGCAAGGAACCCCGGAGGGCTACGACGATGTCCTGGATGTGCCACAGGAGGCCCCTGCTCCCAGCACTGGGGACATCTCTGAGGGAATGACACGGCAGAAATCGATCTGTGTCCTCCCCACAGGTGAGAGGGCTCACAGCTGCCCTGTCCCCTCTGCAGGGCCACTCCAGGGCAGGGTTTGTGTGTGGGGGCAGGCAGGGCCCCAGCACAGATCCATGGGCGCTGTGGTCTGACCCCCGGTGGGGTCCGTCAGGGGGGACAGGGAGCTGCCTGCCCCTCAGGCACCTTTCCGTGCTGTGCCCAAGGTGGGATCTGCTCCCCTCCATGTCCCCCAGGAGCAACAACAGACTTCTCAGATCCGAGCCCTGGGAACACGGACTATGATGATGTGGGCAGCAGCGCCCCGGCGACACTGCCATGAGGATGTCCTGGCCATGCCACAGCCCTGGGGACACGTGTGTGGCAGTGCGGTGGGGCCCTGTGCCCAGGGAGGTCTGGCCCTGCCCATGGAAGTCATCCCTCGCTGCGCAGCGCTGCAGGAAAGCAGCTCCTGTGTAGGGATTTCCTTTGATTTCTGTTTGTTGCTATCGCACTGGCGCGGTAGTGTGGTCGAAGGGATTTAGAAAGGCCTTGGGAATTGGAAACTGAGGTAAAGATACATTTAGGTATGAGGAAAAGATACACTTATGTATGCTCCATTGTTTCAGGAAAGTTTCGCTTCAGTATTTTTCTGTAAACCCCTTTCTCTCCATCCCTGAGCAGTTCCCATTGGACCTGACCCCTGGGGTGGTTCTGATGAGCCCATGCTGGACATTGTCTCTATTGTTTAGACCTTATCTCTTAATTTTGCTGTATAAAACTGTATCTGGGCAGTGGCCCAGGGTCTTTTGTCCCTGCAACCGTTCAGGCAATACAATCTCTCTGGACTGCACACAACTGACCTCTCTTTGTCTCTTTATCTCGACTCCTTGCGGCGACCGAGGCGCACCGCCGCTGGGACCGTGCTAACCCAGCCGCTGCCTGGTGAGCCCAGTGCAGCGGGACCACGGCAAACCCCGGTCCCCTGAGGGGACAGCCAGCCAGAGGGGTCCCGGGGGGCCGGGGAGGGACGGGGGACAGCCACAAAGATCCCCTGAAAGCCGCATCCATGTAAATTTCCATTTTTTCCTATTAAGAGCCAAACTGGTCAGAGATTCACTCCCAGGCCTGGAAGCTCATTCTGGGGCTGGCACTTCCATCCCATGTACGCTTTTGGTTGGCGATGTGAGGCAGGAACTGGAAGCAGAAACACATCCCTGGGGATGGTGGGCTGAGGGGGGAGGGCAGAGGAGGATTGCTGGGCTTGTCTGCAGGGCCTTTATTTATCGCTGCCAAATGCACAGAAGCGATGCCAGCAACAGCGAGGGGAAAAGGGAGAGGGCAGGAGCCGGAGCCCACCCCGCAGGTGTCGCAGGATCTCCTCCCCGTGCCCCGCGGGTGGGGCAGGTTCAGCCCCACTCTCAGCGCCGACTGCTGGGCTGGGAAGGGCTCTGGTTGTTGGAAGGACTTTTCCTAAAGGAGGGGAGGTCTCCTGAAGGAGGGGAGAGCCTTCCTGCCCCCCGGCAGCAGCCCGCGGTGGCAGGGCAGCCGGGCCATGGCCCCTGGCTGCGGCACGTCGTGCTCCAGGAGGCTCCCGATCTTCAGGGCGGGCTGCAGAGCCCGGAGGGCGTCCAGTTCCTGCAGCAGGGCCTGGCTGAAGCCGTCCGTGCTCAGCCTGGGCGTGGAGGAGGCAGGAGAAGAGGAGAAGGTGCTGGAGCTTGTGGGGAGGCGTCGGAGTCCAGAGCATCCCTCTGGCTGCCCTGGATGACTCGAGCCCCTGGCAAAGTGCACAGGAACCTTGGCAGCAAACGGAAAACAACTCTGGATTCCAGTTTAGCCTGTGGGAGAGGCTGCTGATCTTAAAATAGGAATTAAAAGCAAAAAGGGTTTGAATGATGTAATAAGGAAATTGACACAGGGTGGAAAAGTAGAATTTTGGGATTTGTTAGAATGGAATTCAGGGGTACAAGATGGAGGAACCTGGGCGTGCCCTAGCTTCATCCTTCTTCTTGTCCTCCATGTCTTGCTGTGATAGTGACACTTTTCTATTGGTTTAGGATAGGGACACCTTGTCCAACATAGATTTTATGTATTGGTACGGGAATTGTAAACACGGTACACGTAATTTTGAGTTTATACCGTGGGAGCTGCCTGGGGCGGGAAGGAGACTGCCACGGCTTCTGTGCTAGCTGGACCTCGGCTTAGAAAGTTAGGTTAGAAAGAAACTCTTGTAGATAAGGGAAAATAAACAACCTTGAAAAGTCGGCTTCATGCATTCCAGACCTCTTCTTCAGCTTCCGGGCTAGGGAAAAAGGACTTTCACACTGTTGGGGTCTTGCCCAGTGACCCCGACAGTTTTGGCCTCTCTGGGTGGGCACGGAGCTCACCAGAAGTGCTGAACATCTGACCCTAGCCCGACTAGAAAACTCCCTGAAGAGGACGGCCCGAACCCTTGCAGAGAGCAAGGTTCTTCATACTCGACTCGGAAAGGAGAAGATCCGAGGGCCCTGGGTGTTCTCCACCTGTTATCTGCTGGACAGAGACCAGGAAAGCTTCTGGACTGATTTTGCAGACGACGCCGCTATTGGGCGAGGACCGAAGTGGGTTTCAGGAGATACGTGAAACCCTGCCGGACTCTGATGCAAGCAGACGCTGAATCTGAGAACAAAGAGGCAAGCACGCAGACGTGAGAGGATATCCACAAACATCTCTTCAATCCAGAATTTCAGGACTTGGGTGTCATTGCATTGCAAAGTCAAAATGTTGTTTGTGTGCTTCATTCTGTTGTCAATTGCCTTAGGCAATTCCATTGCCTTGGGTAATTCGGCAGATTTTCCCATGCTCCAACCAAAAGAAAACGTTTGGGAAACTTTGGCCAATGCAGCAGGTTTGGACACCATCTGCTTGACACGTTCAAGACTGAAAAAACCATTTTCAACATGTCTTCTGAGCTTGCCAGTGAGTGAATGGCCAATTCCAAAGAACATCCCTCCCAAGGTTTCACAGGTCATTTCGAATCCTGTGGACGGATGGGAGGTTTGGACACATTTTCTCCCAATGGTTCCTTTTGAACCTTGAGAATTGGAAATTCTTGGTTCAGTGACAATGGAATTTTGTATAGAGTTTGCCATTTCAGGAGTGATGCAAACAAATAATAAAATGATAGATGTCGCCCCAAATAATTTCATTTCCAGAAATGCCTCTTCTTGGTCTAATTACACCAAGGTGTCAAACAGACCATCCCACCAAGCCCCAGCGCAATTGCCACAAGGGGTCTTTTTCATTTGTGGGGACAGGATTTGGCCTGCTATCCCTGCAAATGCCACAGGCGGTCCATGCAGCATTGGAAAACTGTCATTGCTAACACCCGATTTGACAATCTTGAGAGGGAAAAAGCATAGGGGGAAAAGAAATATTAAAAAATATGATCCAAAGTGTGATGATAATGCTTATACATGGAACAAGGCTCAGAGAATTGTGGCTGCAATATTCTCGCCACAAGCAGCATCAGGGGTAGCCGTGACTCACCTGGATCGGATGGGGTGTTGGTTGAGCAAACACGCTCATGCTGTCTCTCTTGCACTGAGTGACGTGCTAACAAATGTCAACAGTGGAAGACGGGCAACTCTTCAGAACAGAGCGGCAATCGGTTATTTATTGCTGACACATGGGCACGGGTGTGAAGAATTTGAAGGCATGTGCTGCATGAACTTGTCAGATCATTTGAAATCTATCCACGAAATCATATAGCGATTGTAGGAATGTATAGACAAATTTGGAGAAGTTACTGCATCTTGGTTGAATGATTTGTTTGATTTTTTTTGACCTCTCACGATTGAGGAGGGAACTTTTGAAAATGGCTTTTTATATTCTAGTAGGTCTTGCCAGTCTTCTGCTTATTTTCCCAGGCCTTTTTCAATGTGTGAGGCGAGCCATGAACAGGGCTGCCAGAGAGGTGTTTTTGGTGCAACGAGAAAGGGGAGCTGTCGGAGTCCAGAGCATCCCTCTGGCTGCCCTGGATGACTCCAGCCCCTGGCAAAGGGCACAGCAAACTTGGCAGCAAATGGAAAACACCTCTGGATTCGATTTTAGCACCTAGGAGAGGCTGCTGACCTTACATGAGGAATTAAAAGCAAAAAGGGTTTGAATGATGTAATAAGTAAATTGACACGGGGTGGAAAAGCAGAATTTTGGGATTTGTTAGAATGAAATTCAGGGGTACAAGATGGAGGAACCTGGGAGTGCCCTAGCTTCTTCTTCCTTCTTCTTGTCCTCCATGTCTTGGCGTGACAGGGACACTTTTCTGTAGGTTTAGGATAGGGACACCTTGTCCAACGTAGATTTTAGGTATTGGTACAGAAATTGTAAATATTGTACACATAATTTTGGGTATACAATGTGAGAGCCGTCTGGGGCGGGAAGGAGACTGCAACGGCTTCTGTGCTAGCTGGACCTCGGCAGGTCAGAAAGAAACTCTTGTAGATAAGGAAAAAGAAACAACCTTAAAAAGTCGGCTTCACGCATTCCAGACCTCTTCTTGAGCGGCCGGGCTAGGGAAAAAGGACTTTCACACTGTCGGGGTCTTGCCCAGTGACCCCGACAGGGAGGGAGGTGCCGAGCCAGGCTGGATGCCGCTGCGGCCCTGCCTGTCCCGCAGCCTGCGCTGCCCGGCTCGGGAATGGCGGGCACGGAAGGGAAGGTGGCAGGGCCCTCACTCAGCGCAGGCTCCGCAGCGGGCAGGCGGGATGCCGGAGCTGCTGGCAGAGCTGCAGGACGCCGTGGGCTCGCAGCTCGTTGTCACTCCGGCCCGGGCAGGTGAGACGGGGCCCCTGCAGCAGCCGCGCAGCCGGGGCTGGGCAGGAGGCGCCCGCCAGCCGGCAGCTGCCCGGCCTGTGGGAGCTGGGAAACAGGGAAGGAGGGCTTTGGCCTCGGCTCCCTCGGCTGCTGCAGGTGGGAAGGGCGGAGCAGCGGCTGAGGTCCTGGCAGCAGCAGGGGCTGGTGAGGCGGCAAGAGCGCAGCCCGACCAGAGCCCTCGGGAAAGAACCTCCGAGCCCAGCGCGGGCCCGCGGAGGTATCCGTGGGGTCGGAGAGCTCCTGTCCCCTGTGGCCGGGGCAGCAGCCGCCCACCCGCCCAGGCCGCCGCCGCTGCCGTCCTGTGTCGGCCCGCAGCGCCCTGGCCCGGTGCGGGCTCGGCGCGGTGCGGGCGTGTGTGAGCGGAGCAGCCCCGGACAGCGCCCGGTGCCGCAGTGCCCGGCAGCGCGGGGGGATGGGGCAGGGCAGCTCCCGCCGCCGCCGCGGCGAGGGACCGGGACGTGCTGCCCGTGGGGAATCGCTGCGGTGCCGCCGGGTGGGGAGCAGCGGCAGTTCCCGCTGCTCCGTCTGCTCCGGGGGGGAGCCCGGGACGAGAGTCCGGGAAGTTCGGGTCGATCGCGTAAGGAAGGGTCGGGGAAAGCGGGATCCCGGCCAGGTGAGGGACCCCCTGAGAGTGACAGCGGGATACGGGGATCAGGAGGAAGAGAGACTTTAGTGTGGATTTTTTAGGTGCTTGTAATGTGAGGGGGTCAAAGCTCTTTTATATTTCCTGGGACAGCCTTGGGAGGAAGCACTTGAGGTCGTTTCTGTATTCCTGCGGTAGCAGCCAGTGGGTCTAGGGAGGGAGGGAAAGGCGACTGTGCCATGGGAAAGCTGGGCTGAAAGGGGTGAGGGAACGTGAGGTGTGGATGTCGGAGCGGGTGTTCCGGGCAGCTCCGGGGCCAGCGTGAGTGAGAGGAGCCGCAGCTGGAAGGGGCGTCGGTGCCCGCGGTGCGAGTGGATCCGTGCGTGGGGAAAGCGGCGGCAGGGAGTGCGGTGCAGGGTGAGAGCGGGCAGTTCGCTGCGGAGCGCGGCTGCCGAGCCGCAGGGGCCGGAGCGGCGGGGCAGGAACGGCGGAGCGGCGGCGTTATCGGCGGCAGCGCGGGCGTCGGGAGGCGCGTGCGGTCGCCGGCGCCGCCGGGAGCCGCCGCGGGGTGACCGCCTCCTTCCTGCCCTGGCGGCGAGGCGAGCGCGGGGCCGCAGCCGCGGCAGCAGCGCCATGTGCCAGCGCCGCCGCGAGGGACCGGGGAGCTGGCACCTGGCAGCGCCGCGCGGGGCCGGGGGCTGCTGCCACCCCCCGCGGGGGCTGCGAGCTGCCGGGAGGGGAGCGCCCCGAGCGTGGGGCCTTTGAACTTCGCAGGTGCCCGAGCTAGATGTGGTCCCGCGGAAGGTGTCGGTAGGATGTGGGCTGAAGGCTGTCGTCGCCGCCAGGAGGGCTCTTGTCGGGCTCCAGCAGCACCGTTGGAGGCCCGGGGGATGGAGGCAGGGCCCCCGCGGGGCAGGTGCAGTGGGGGGGGCTGTCTCCCCCCGGGGACATCCGGGTGGCAGCCCACTGTGGCGAAGCGTGTGACGCCAGAAGCGCAGGCGAGGCTCATATTTGGGCACGGAGCAGGTTATTGGAGGCCGCGGCCCCGCAGCCGGGAGATGAGGCGCCTGATAAAGGCTGCCCCGGTGCTGCTGCCTGCGTTGGCTCGGGCGCAGGCCTGAGGGAGCTGCCCGGCTGCGCCGGCTCGGGGCCGGTGCCGTGGGGCCGGTGCCGTGGGGCCGGTGGCGTGGGGCCGGTGGCCATGGGGCCGGTGGCGGCGCTGGGGCTGCTGCTGTGCGTGCGGCTGTGTGCGGGTGAGTGGCGGCGGGCGGGAGCGGGGCCCGCGGCGGTGGCGGGCCCGGCTCAGCAGCCCCCGTGCCGCAGGCTCCGGGCAGCTGCGTCTGGTGGGCGGCGGCGGGCGCTGTGCCGGGCGCGTGGAGGTGGAGCACGGCGGTGAGTGGGGCTCCGTGTGCGTCTACGATTTCGACTGGGAAAGTCGCTTGGCCGAGGTGGTGTGCCGGCTGCTGGGCTGCGGCCGGGTGGACAGGGAGTCCCCGTACGCCCCGTTCGGGCAGGGCACCGGGCGGATCTGGCTGCAGCCCTTCTGCCGAGGAGGTGAGAATGCGCTGGAGGAGTGTCTGCACTTTGGATGGGGACGGCACTTCTGCGGCCACGACCGGGATGCGGGGGTGACCTGCACAGGTGAGGGGACACGCTGGCCGTGCAGGGACAGGCACGTTGTGCTGGAGCATCCTGGGCAGGTCTGAGCCGTGCCGGTGCCCCTGTGCAGATGCCGGCGACCTGAGACTGGTGGGCGGCAGCAGTCCCTGTGCCGGGAGGGTGGAGGTGAAGCTGCAGGGACAGTGGGGCACGGTGGGAGACGACGTCTGGGACATGGAGGACGCCGAGGTGGTTTGCCAGCAGCTGGGCTGTGGCTCAGCTTCTGGTGCCTACCCTGCCCATGACACGTTCGGTGAAGGGAATGGGCTCATCAGCCTGTTCAGGGTGGACTGCAGTGGGTACGAGGACACGCTCTGGGACTGCGAGATCCGTGGCTGGGGACCCTATAACAGCAGCGTCCATTACTGGGACACAGCTGTTGTCTGCCAAGGTAGGAGCTGGGCTTATGTGGGCATGGGGCACTGCCTGCGCATCCCTTGACACTGGTCCTGCAGGATTCTCCCGGCTAGTCGGAGGTGATGGAGCCTGTGCCGGGCGTCTGGAGGTGCGTCGGGGCCGGGCCTGGGTCGGTGTCTGTGAGGATCAGGTGGACATGAAGGCGGCCCAGGTGGTGTGCAGGGAGCTGGGCTGCGGTGAGGCGCTCACCATCCCTGGCAGTGCTCGATTTGGGAGAGGATCAGGGTCATTGTGGGACGGTGGCTTCCAGTGCAATGGCACCGAGTCCCTGCTCAGTGCGTGTGCCCGGCGTCTGCCCCACAGCCAGGCCTGCGCCGGCCCTGCCGGCGTCATCTGCTCCGGTAAGTGCTGGGGACGGCGGGAGCTGTTGGGGTCCCTGCGGCATGGCCCCCCTGACCGCCGTTCGTGCCGCAGCCTACACGGGCTTCCGGCTGGGGAACAGCAGCTCGGGATGCTCCGGGCGAGTGGAGGTGGCAGTGAGGGGGACGTGGGGATCCGTGTGCGCCAGCGAGTGGGACCTGGCCGATGCGCACGTCCTGTGCCGCCACCTGGGCTGCGGCCGCGCCTCCAGCGTGCCCCCGGGAGGCTCCTTCGGCAGCGGGGAGGGGACACTGCGGCCGGACGCCTTCGGCTGCCATGGGAGCGAGCGGCACCCGGGCGAGTGCCCCGTGGCCGTGCTGGGGAAGCCGCCCTGTGTGCCCGGAAACGCCGCCGCCGTCAACTGCTCAGGTGTGCAAGGCGGCTCTGCGAGGAGCCTTAAGGGCTTTTGGGAGCCTGCTAAGAATTGGCAGCAGTGGATGCAGGGAACTTTTGCGATGAAGGACTGAGTCTGACCATTTTACAGGCAGTGTCGAGTCCCTGCGGCTAGTAGGGGGCGAGTCCCGATGTGATGGGTTTCTGGATTTGGCCATAGCCACTGGGGCCTGGCGCCGTGTGCCAGGAGAGGTTTCGCTCGTACGGAATTTCAACGAAGTGTGCTGGGAGCTGGGCTGTGGAGAACTGGACAGGACTGATGCTGTCCGTGGTACGATCAAACTGCAGGATGTCAACAAGAATGAGAGGTCCATCATACAAAGGGCGATTCGAACCATCATGGACAAGACCACCAGGTTGGCCCGTAGGACAATTAATGATTATTATATTTTGAATCGAGAGGATTTCATCACCACTGCACCAGCTGACATCCCTCATGGGAACTACATCACGTGCTCAGGTGGGTGTCCCGAGAAGGGCCAGAGGTGCGGGTGCCCCAAGCAGCCCCCCCAGCCCATTCCTTCCCTGCCCACAGGCAGCCGGCAGGTGAGGCTGGCGGGGAGCTCGGGGTGCTGTGCCGGGCGTGTGGAGGTCTATTCCGGGGGCAGCTGGAGCTCCGTCTGCCAGGAAGGCTGGGAGCTGCAGGACGCCGCCGTTGTCTGCCGGGAGCTGGGCTGTGGCACGGCACTGGAGGCCCCGAGCCGGGCGCGCTTCGGTGCCGGCACGGGGCCGCTGTGGCCGTACGTGCCCGACTGCTCCGGCTCCGAGGAGTCTCTCTGGGAATGCGGGCGCACGGAACGGCGCGAGTGCGGGCGCGGTGGCGGGGCAGGGGCCGTCTGCTCAGGTCGGTGCCGGGCACCCCAAGGTCAGGGCCCGGCAGAGGCCCCGGGGGGTTCCCGGCCGTGCCGTGACCCCCCCGCACCCCTTGCAGAGCAGCTCTCGGTGCGGCTGGCAGGAGGCCCTGGGCGCTGCCGGGGGTACCTGGAGGTGTCCTACAACGGCACCTGGGGCCGCGTCTGCGCCAACGGCACCAGAACCGGCACCGGCACCGCCGTCTGCCGCCAGCTGGGCTGTGGGCACCGGGGCCTGCTCTCGGCTGTCCCCACCCAGCAGCCGTCCCTGGCGTGGCTGGCCTGGGTGGGCTGTGAGGACGGGGCCCGCTCGCTCTGGGGGTGCCCCTCGGCCCCCTGGCACCTGCAGAGCTGTGGCACCGGCGGCTACGCCCAAGTGGAGTGTGAGGAGGACGGCGATGGCACCTCTGAGGGACGCACTACCCCATATCCGGAGGGTGCCACCAGCACAGGTAGCTCTGCCCGTGCCTGCATCCCCCACCGCAGGCTGGCTGGGATCCCCCTCCCCTCACTGCCTGCCTGTGTCCCCACAGGTGTCCCCAGCAGATCACCCTCAGCAGTGGCCGTGGGGACTGTGCCTGTGCCCACTGTGCTGTGCGTGGTGCTGGGGACGCTGCTGTGCCTGTCCCTGGGTGCCCTGGCCCTGCTGCTGTGCCGTGCCCGTGCCCGGCGCCGAGGTGGGTCCCGGTGGATGGGGGTGGGGACAGATCCGGTCTGGGGGTCCTGTGGAACAGCTCTGAAGGTGGCCGGGGTTGTCCGTGTGCCACCCACAGGGCCCAGGGCCCCAGGTAAGTGCTGCATCTGGTTCCAGGCCCTGGCAGAGCTGCAGATGCCATCTCCAACGCTGTCTACGAGGAGCTGGATTACAAAGCCGTGCCAGAGTACCAGGAGGTGCCCACTCCCCCAGGTGGGTGCCGCCCTTGTGCCCCGGCTGTGCTCGGAGTGAAGGCTCTGCCTGACAGCCCCACGGCACCTCCGGGTCCCGGTGGCCCTGCTGTGGTTCCTGGCCATGGGCTGTGGGTGCCCCTGGGTGCCACAGCAGCCCTGCTCTGTAGCGTGAGGTTCTGTCACCTGCGGAGCCGCTTGTGGCCACCCCCAAGTCCCTGTTTGTCCCCTGCAGGTTCCCTGTCGGAGGGACGGGTGAAGAAGCTGCCGTATTACACCGGGGACAGCGTGGAGGGGAGTGACACCGAGGCCGCCCCAGGTAGGGCCACAGGGCAGGAGCCCAGCAGGGAGAGCTGGGGACAGGGGGCACACCCAGGCTGGGGGGCTGAGGGGACAAATCCTTCCCCCCTTGTTAGTGTGCAGAGAGACATCGCCTTTCCCTGTGGGACCACAGGGCCTCCAGCAGCTGCCCAGTGGAAAGGCTGGCAAGGATGGCACAGCCAGAGCCCTGCCAGGGACACTGGTCACTGCCATGGACCCCTCTGATTTTCCCAGATCCCCCTGCCCGGCCCGAGCAAGGAACCCCGGAGGGCTACGACGATGTCCTGGATGTGCCACAGGAGGCCCCTGCTCCCAGCACTGGGGACAGCTCTGAGGGAGTGACACGGCAGAAATCGATCTGTGTCCTCCCCACAGGTGAGAGGGCTCACAGCTGCCCTGTCCCCTCTGCAGAGCCACTCCAGGGCAGGGTTTGTGTGTGGGGGCAGGCAGGGCCCCAGCACAGATCCATGGGTGCTGTGCTCTGACCCCCGGTGGGGTCCGTCAGGGGGGACAGGGAGCTGCCTGCCCCTCAGGCACCTTTCCGTGCTGTGCCCAAGGTGGGATCTGCTCCCCTCCATGTCCCCCAGGAGCAACAACAGACTTCTCAGATCCGAGCCCTGGGAACACGCACTATGATGATGTGGGCAGCAGCGCCCCAGCGACACTGCCATGAGGATGTCCTGGCCATGCCACAGCCCAGGGGACACGTGTGTGGCAGTGCGGTGGGGCCCTGTGCCCAGGGAGGTCTGGCCCTGCCCATGGAAGTCATCCCTCGCTGTGCAGCGCTGCAGGAAAGCAGCTCCTGTGTAGGGATTTCCTTTGATTTCAGTTTAAATTTCCATTTTTCCTTATTAAAAGCCAAACTGGTCAGAAACTCACTCCCATGCCTGGAAGCTCATTCTGGGGCTGGCACTTCCATCCCATGTACGCTTTTGGTTGGCGATGTGAGGCAGGAACTGGAAGCAGAAACACATCCCTGGGGATGGTGGGCTGAGGGGGGAGGGCAGAGGAGGATTGCTGGGCTTGTCTGCAGGGCCTTTATTTATCGCTGCCAAATGCACAGAAGCGATGCCAGCAACAGCGAGGGGAAAAGGGAGAGGGCAGGAGCCGGAGCCCACCCCGCAGGTGCCGCAGGATCTCCTCCCCGTGCCCCGCGGGTGGGGCAGGCTCAGCCCCACTCTCAGCGCCGAGAGCTGGGCTGGGAAGGGCTCTGGTTGTTGGAAGGACTTTTCCTAAAGGAGGGGAGGTCTCCTGAAGGAGGGGAGCGCCTTCCTGTCCCCCGGCAGCAGCCCGCGGTGGCAGGGCGGCCGGGCCATGGCCCCTGGCTGCGGCACGTCGTGCTCCAGGAGGCTCCCGATCTTCAGGGCGGGCTGCAGAGCCCGGAGGGCGTCCAGTTCCTGCAGCAGGGCCTGGCTGAAGCCGTCCGTGCTCAGCCTGGGCGTGGAGGAGGCAGGAGAAGAGGAGAAGGTGCTGGAGCTTGTGGCGAGGTGTCAGAGTCCAGAGCATCCCTCTGGCTGCCCTGGATGACTCGAGCCCCTGGCAAAGAGCCCAGGAACCTTGGCAGCAAACGGTAAACACCTCTGGATTCGAGTTTAGCCTGTGGGAGAGGCTGGCGAACTTACATGAGGAATTACACGCAAAAAGGGTTTGAATGATGTCATAAGGAAATTGACACAGAGTGGAAAAGTAGAATTTTGGGATTTGTTAGAATGAAATTCAGGGGTACAAGATGGAGGAACCTGGGTGTGCCCTAGCTTCTTCTTCCTTCTTCTTGTCCTCCATGTCTTGCTGTGATAGTGACACTTTTCTATTGGTTAACGATAGGGAAACTTGTCAAACGTAGATTTTAGGCATTGGTACGGGAATTGTAAACTCTGTAGATGTAATTATGGGTCTATAATGTGGGAGCCGCCTGGGGCGGGAAGGAGACTGCCACGGCTTCTGTGCTAGCTGGACCTCGGCAGGTCAGAAAGAAACTCTTCTAGATAAGGGAAAAGAAACAACCTTGAAAAGTTGGCTTCACGCATTCCAGACCTCTTCTTCAGCGCCTGGGCTAGTGAAAAAGGACTTTCACACTGTTGGGGTCTTGCCCAGTGACCCCAACAGTTTTGGCCTCTCTGGGTGGGCACGGAGCTCACCAGAAGTGCTGAACATCTGACCCTAGCCTAACTAGAAAACTCCCTGTAGAGGACGGCCCGAACCCTTGCCGAGTGCAACATTCTTCATACTCAACTCGGAAAGGAGAAGATCCAAGGGCCCTGGGTGTTTCCACCTGTTACCTGCTGGACAGAGACCAGGAAAGCTTCTGGACTGATTTTGCAGACGCCGCCGCTATTGGGCGAGGACCGAAGTGGGTTTCAGGAGATACGTGAAACCCTGCCGGACTCTGATGCAAGCAGACACTGAATCTGAGAACAAAGAGGCAAGCACGCAGACGTGAGAGGACATCCACAAACATCTCTTCAATCCAGAATTTCAGGACTTGGGTGTCATTGCCTTGCAAAGTCAAAATGTTGTTTTTGTGCTTCATTCTGTTGTCAATTGCCTTAGGCAATTCCATTGCCTTGGGTAATTCGGCAGATTTTCCCATGCTCCAACCAAAAGAAAACGTTTGGGAAACTTTGGCCAATGCAGCAGGTTTGGACACCATCTGCTTGACACGTTCAAGACTGAAAAAACCATTTTCAACATGTCTTCTGAGCTTGCCAGTGAGTGAATGGCCAATTCCAAAGAACATCCCTCCCAAGGTTTCACAGGTCATTCCGAATCCTGTGGACGGATGGGAGGTTTGGACACATTTTCTCCCAATGGTTCCTTTTGAACCTCAAGAATTGGAAATTCTTGGTTCAGTGACAATGAATTTTTGTATAGAATTTGGCATTTCAGGAATGATGCAAACAAATAATAAAATGATAGATGTCGCCCCAAATAATTTCATTTCCAGAAATGCCTCTTCTTGGTGTAATTACACCAAGGTGTCAAACAGACCATCCCACCAAGCCCCAGCGCAATTGCCACAAGGGGTCTTTTTCATTTGTGGGGACAGGATTTGGCCTGCTATCCCTGCAAATGCCACAGGCGGTCCATGCAGCATTGGAAAACTTTCATTGCTACCACCCGATTTGACAATCTTGAGAGGGAAAAAGCATAGAGGGAAAAGAAATATTAAAAAATATGATCCAAAGTGTGATGATAATGCTTATACATGGAACAAGGCTCAGAGAACTGTGGCTGCAATATTCTCGCCACAAGCAGCATCAGGGGTAGCCGTGACTCACCTGGATCGGATGGGGTGTTGGTTGAGCAAACACGCTCGTGCTGTCTCTCTTGCACTGAGTGACGTGCTAACAGATGTCAACAGTGGAAGACGGGCAACTCTTCAGAACAGAGCAGCAATTGATTATTTATTGCAGACACATGGGCACGGGTGTGAAGAATTTGAAGGCATGTGCTGCATGAACTTGCCAGATCATTTTAAATCAATCCATGAAAACATGAAACAATTGCAGGAAGGTATAGACAAATTTGGAGAAGTTACTGGATCTTGGTTGAATGATTCGTTTGATTTTTTTTGACCTCTCACCATTGAGGAGGGATCTTTTGAAAATGGCTTTTTATATTTTAGTAGGGCTTTTCATTTTTCTGCTCATTTTTCCATGCTTTTTTCAATGTGTGCGGCGAGCCGTGAAGAGGGCTGCCAGGGAGGTGTTTTTGGTGCAACGAGAAAGGGGAGCTGTTGGAGTCCAGAGCATCCCTCTGGCTGCCCTGGATGACTTGAGCCCCTGGCAAAGGGCACAGTAACCTTGGCAGCAAATGGAAAACACCTCTGGATTCGATTTTAGCACCTAGGAGAGGGTGCTGACCTTACATGAGGAATTACAAACAAAAAGGGTTTGAATGATGTCATAAGGAAATTGACACAGGGTGGAAAAGTAGAATTTTGGGATTTGTTAGAATGAAATTCAGGGGTAGAAGATGGGGAACCTGGGCATGCCCTAGCTTCTTCTTCCTTCTTCTTGTCCTCCATGTCTTGGCGTGACAGTGACACTTTTCTGTAGGTTTAGGATAGGGAAACTTGTCCAATGTCGATTTGATGTATTGGTACAGAAATTGTAAATATTGTACACATAATTTTGGGTATACAATGTGAGAGCCGCCTGGGGCGGGAAGGAGACTGCAACGGCTTCTGTGCTAGCTGGACCTCGGCAGGTCAGAAAGAAACTCTTGTAGATAAGGAAAAAGAAACAACCTTGAAAAGTCGGCTTCAAGCATTCCAGACCTCTTCTTCAGCGGCCGGGCTAGGGAAAAAGCACTTTCACACTGTCGGGGTCTTGCCCAGTGACCCCGACAGGGAGGGAGGTGCCGAGCCAGGCTGGATGCCGCTGCGGCCCTGCCTGTCCCGCAGCCTGCGCTGCCCGGCTCGGGAATGGCGGGCACGGAAGGGAAGGTGGCAGGGCCCTCACTCAGCGCAGGCTCCGCAGCGGGCAGGCGGGATGCCGGAGCTGCTGGCAGAGCTGCAGGACGCCGTGGGCTCGCAGCTCGTTGTCACTCCGGCCCGGGCAGGTGAGACGGGGCCCCTGCAGCAGCCGCGCAGCCGGGGCTGGGCAGGAGGCGCCCGCCAGCCGGCAGCTGCCCGGCCTGTGGGAGCTGGGAAACAGGCAAGGAGGATGTCGTGGTTTGACACGGAAAAATAATTTTTCCAGTCGAAGAGGTCAATTTGGACATTGATCAATTGAAGGTAGGCACGCCTCTGAGAACACAGAGGCCTTAAAAGCAGAATTCCCAGGAGAACTCACTCTCTTGGGTTCCGGTCAGTGGTCAGTGCAGGACTCTCCCCTGCCCGGCCACGAGCTGGGTGGGGGAGGGGAGAAGCCATGTGGCCTTTGGAGGTAGGCCCAAGGATGGAGGGACTGGAACCGGGCTGGGCCCCTGCAGATAGAAGGGTGGAGAAAATCTGGGATGTCTCCATTCCTCCCAGAGTCTGTCTCTCCCAAGAGAGAAAAAGAGACGGCGCTGGTTTTGCCAGCAGTTCACCGCGGGGAAGGAGAAGAGCGGGGGGCCGCCTGTGGGAGCTGGAGCCTGGGCAGCAAGCCACCTCTGGGAGTCGGGACTTATAACTCTTCCTAAGAAATGAAAGCTTTGTGAAATTTTTCTCCTCCTTGGTTTGAAAAGAGAGGAAGAGAGACAACCTGGGACCTGGGATGTAGGAAGGAGAAATTCTAGGTGGGAGGAGATGATGGAGTGGCTTTTTGGCTGGACTTTTTCTTGGTAGCCACAGATTGAACTGATCTTCTCCTCCAAGAGAGACTGTATTTTAGGAGGATGCTGGTGAGCCGAAGAGACCTGCTTCAGCTGGGAAAAGACAGAAGTGGAGCGAACAAAGAAAAGTTAAGGAGGTTTGTGGTGATGCCCCCTGTCTTCGCAGAGGAAGAAGAGAAGATCTCTGTTCTTGGATTCTCGGCCGCAGGGGAAAATGGGGGGGACTGTTGGTCCCAAAAATGAAAAACTGAACTGTTGTTTTTTCCCCTCTTGGCAGGGCATCCTTGAAAGGAAAAATCCTAAAAGCAGTCTGTCTATCCATGCATTGGTGGTGAGAGCACTGTGCATGGAAAGGAGAGGGTCACCACTGGCAAACTTTTTCTCCGGGCAGTGCCATGTGGTGACATGGAAGCACAGGATGTGGCAGCTGTGTTTCTTGGGGGGTCTGTGGCACAAGAGAGAGACTCCTCTGTCCCTGCAGATGGACTGGGTGTTGATTATCTGGAGGGTGGAAACCTGATTGGGGTCCAGATTGTGTCTCACTGTGGTTTGTTGGAGTTGGGTGGTGGGAGGAGGAATGCTTTGGAAGGTTTTCATTTTGAATTGTGTGTGGTTTTTTTTTCCCCTCTTTTATAGTAGCATAGTGGTAGTAGTTTAATAAAGTTTTTTTCTTGTTATTAGGCTTAGGCCTGCTTTGCTCTGTCCTCGATCGTGTTTCAAAGCATTCAGTTAAGAGATTGCATTTTCATGGGGGGGCACTGGCATTGTGCCAGTGTCAAACCATGACAGAGGGCTTTGGCCTCGGCTCCCTCGGCTGCTGCAGGTGGGAAGGGCGGAGCAGCAGCTGAGGTCCTGGCAGCAGCAGGGGCTGGTGAGGCGGCAAGAGCGCAGCCCGACCAGAGCCCTCGGGAAAGAAGCTCCGAGCCCACCGCGGGCCCGCGGAGGTATCCGTGGGGTCAGAGAGCTCCTGTCCCCTGCGGCCGGGGCAACAGCCGCCCACCCGCCCAGGCCGCCGCCGCTGCCCTCCTGTGTCGGCCCGCAGCGCCCTGGCCCGGTGCGGGCTCGGCGCGGTGCGGGCGTGTGTGAGCGGAGCAGCCCCGGACAGCGCCCGGTGCCGCAGTGCCCGGCAGCGCGGGGGGATGGGGCAGGGCAGCTCCCGCCGCCGCCGCCGCGGCGAGGGACCGGGACGTGCTGCCCGTGGGGAATCGCTGCGGTGCCGCCGGGTGGGGAGCAGCGGCAGTTCCCGCTGCTCCGTCTGCTCCGGGGGGAGCCCGGGACGAGAGTCCGGGAAGTTCGGGTCGATCGCGTAAGGAAGGGTCGGGGAAAGCGGGATCCCGGCCAGGTACGGGACCCCCTGAGAGTGACAGCGGGATACGGGGATCAGGAGGAAGAGAGACTTTAGTGTGAATTTTTTTGGTGCTTGTAATGTGAGGGGGTCAAAGCCCTTTTATATTTCCTGGAACAGCCTTGGGAGGAAGCACATGGGGTCGTTTCTGTATTCCTGCGGTAGGAGCCAGTGGATTTAGGGAGGGAGGGAAAGGCGACTGTGCCATGGGAAAGCTGTGCTGAAAGGGGTGAGGGAACGTGAGGTGTGGATGTCGGAGCGGGTGTTCCGGGCAGCTCCGGGGCCAGCGTGAGTGAGAGGAGCCGCAGCTGGAAGGGGCGTCGGTGCCCGCGGTGCGAGTGGATCCGTGCGTGGGGAAAGCGGCGGCAGGGAGTGCGGTGCAGGGTGAGAGCGGGCAGTTCGCTGCGGAGCGCGGCTGCCGAGCCGCAGGGGCCGGAGCGGCGGGGCAGGGGCGGCGGAGCGGCGGCGTTATCGGCGGCAGCGCGGGCGTCGGGAGGCGCGTGCGGTCGCCGGCGCCGCCGGGAGCCGCCGCGGGGTGACCGCCTCCTTCCTGCCCTGGCGGCGAGGCGAGCGCGGGGCCGCAGCCGCGGCAGCAGCGCCATGTGCCAGCGCCGCCGCGAGGGACCGGGGAGCTGGCACCTGGCAGCGCCGCGCGGGGCCGGGGGCTGCTGCCACCCCCCGCGGGGGCTGCGAGCTGCCGGGAGGGGAGCGCCCCGAGCGTGGGGCCTTTGAACTTCGCAGGTGCCCGAGCTAGATGTGGTCCCGCGGAAGGTGTCGGTAGGATGTGGGCTGAAGGCTGTCGTCGCCGCCAGGAGGGCTCTTGTCGGGCTCCAGCAGCACCGTTGGAGGCCCGGGGGATGGAGGCAGGGCCCCCGCGGGGCAGGTGCAGTGGGGGGGCTGCCTCCCCCCGGGGACATCCGGGTGGCAGCCCACTGTGGCGAAGCGTGTGACGCCAGAAGCGCAGGCGAGGCTCATATTTGGGCACGGAGCAGGTTATTGGAGGCCGCGGCCCCGCAGCCGGGAGATGAGGCGCCTGATAAAGGCTGCCCCGGTGCTGCTGCCTGCGTTGGCTCGGGCGCAGGCCTGAGGGAGCTGCCCCGGCTGCGCCGGCTCGGGGCCGGTGGCCGTAGGGCCGGTGCCGTGGGGCCGGTGCCGTGGGGCCGGTGGCGTGGGGCCGGTGGCCATGGGGCCGGTGGCGGCGCTGGGGCTGCTGCTGTGCGTGCGGCTGTGTGCGGGTGAGTGGCGGCGGGCGGGAGCGGGGCCCGCGGCGGTGGCGGGCCCGGCTCAGCAGCCCCCGTGCCGCAGGCTCCGGGCAGCTGCGTCTGGTGGGCGGCGGCGGGCGCTGTGCCGGGCGCGTGGAGGTGGAGCACGGCGGTGAGTGGGGCTCCGTGTGCGTCTACGATTTCGACTGGGAACCTCGCTGGGCCGCGGTGGTGTGCCGGCAGCTGGGCTGCGGCCGAGTGGCCAGGGCGTCCCCGTACGCCAGGTTTGGGCAGGGCACCGGGCGGATCTGGATGCAGCCCTTCTGCCGAGGAGGTGAGAGTGCGCTGGAGGAGTGTCCACACTTGGGATGGGGACTGCACTTCTGCGGCCACGAGCGGGATGTGGGGGTGACCTGCACAGGTGAGGGGACACGCTGGCCGTGCTGGGACAGGCACGTTGTGCTGGAGCATCCTGGGCAGGTCTGAGCCGTGCCGGTGCCCCTGTGCAGATGCCGTGGAGCTGAGGCTGGTGGGCGGCAGCAGTCCCTGTGCCGGGAGGGTGGAGGTGAAGCTGCAGGGACAGTGGGGCTCGGTGGGAGACGACGTCTGGGACATGGAGGACGCCGAGGTGGTTTGCCGACAGCTGGGCTGTGGCTCGGCTTCTGGTGCCTACTCTGCCCATGACACGTTCGGTCAAGGGAATGGGCTCATCAGCCTGGCCAGGGTGGACTGCGGTGGGTACGAGGCCATGCTCTGGGACTGTGAGATCCGTAACTGGGGACCCTATAAATTCTTCAACCATTACTGGGACACAGCTGTTGTCTGCCAAGGTAGGAGCTGGGCTTATGGGGGCACGGGGCACTGCCTGCGCATCCCTTGACACTGGTCCTGCAGGATTATCCCGGCTAGTCGGAGGTGATGGAGCCTGTGCCGGGCGTCTGGAGTTGCGTTGGGGCCAGGCCTGGGTCGGTGTCTGTGAGGATCAGGTGGACATGAAGGCGGCCCAGGTGGTGTGCAGGGAGCTGGGCTGCGGTGAGGCGCTCGCCATCCCTGGCAGCGCTCGATTTGGGAGAGGATCAGGGTCATTGTGGGACGGTGGCTTCCAGTGCAATGGCACCGAGTCCCTGCTCAGTGCGTGTGCCCGGCGTCTGCCCCTCAGCCAGGCCTGCGCCGGCCCTGCCAGCGTCATCTGCTCCGGTAAGTGCTGGGGACGGCGGGAGCTGTTGGGGTCCCTGCGGCATGGCCCCCCTGACCGCCGTTCGTGCCGCAGCCTACACGGGCTTCCGGCTGGGGAACAGCAGCTCGGGATGCTCCGGGCGAGTGGAGGTGGCAGTGAGGGGGACGTGGGGATCCGTGTGCGCCAGCGAGTGGGACCTGGCCGATGCGCACGTCCTGTGCCGCCACCTGGGCTGCGGCCGCGCCTCCAGCGTGCCCCCGGGAGGCTCCTTCGGCAGCGGGGAGGGGACACTGCGGCCGGACGCCTTCGGCTGCCACGGGAGCGAGCGGCACCCGGGCGAGTGCCCCGTGGCCGTGCTGGGGAAGCCGCCCTGTGTGCCCGGAAACGCCGCCGCCGTCAACTGCTCAGGTGTGCAAGGCGGTTCTGAGAGGAGCCTTAAGGGCTTTTGGGAGCCTGCTAAGAATTGGCAGCAGTGGATGCCGGATATATTTTGGACTGAAGTTCCATCTGAGGCAGGTGCTACAGCTCCGTGGCTCTGCTGCTGAATTTGCAGGTGCTGGCTTTGTCACGACCCTGCAGCTGGTGGATGGTCAGAGCTTGTGTGATGGGCGGCTGGAGGAGGCCATAACCAGCCCAGCCTGGCGCCGTGTGCCGCTGGAGCAGTGGAAGTCATGGGATGTCAACGCGGTATGTTCTGTGCTGGGCTGTGGCCAAGCCAGGGATGTTTATTCTGCCTTGGGTACGGCTGCTGCATTGAGCAGCAGCCCCAGCCTGGTGGAACTCAGGACTGACGAGATGGACGGCGTTTTGGACGTGGGCTCTGCACTGACCGGCAGCCCTGAGGAGATGGATGACCAGCTGGAGGTGATGGGCGATGTCTCAGGGATGGGCCCTGCGCTGAACAGCAGCGTGGAGGAGATGGCCATCACCTGCTCAGGTGGGTGTCCTGAGAAGGGCCAGAGGTGCGGGTGCCCCAAGCAGCCCCCCCAGCCCATTCCTTCCCGGCCCACAGGCAGCCGGCAGGTGAGGCTGGCGGGGAGCTCGGGGCGCTGTGCCGGGCGTGTGGAGGTCTATTCCGGGGGCAGCTGGAGCTCCGTCTGCCAGGAAGGCTGGGAGCTGCAGGACGCCGCCGTTGTCTGCCGGGAGCTGGGCTGTGGCACGGCACTGGAGGCCCCGAGCCGGGCGCGCTTCGGTGCCGGCACGGGGCCGCTGTGGCCGTACGTGCCCGACTGCTCCGGCTCCGAGGAGTCTCTCTGGGAATGCGGGCGCACGGAACGGCGCGAGTGCGGGCGCGGTGGCGGGGCAGGGGCCGTCTGCTCAGGTCGGTGCCGGGCACCCCAAGGTCAGGGCCCGGCAGAGGCCCCGGGGGGTTCCCGGCCGTGCCGTGACCCCCCCGCACCCCTTGCAGAGCAGCTCTCGGTGCGGCTGGCAGGAGGCCCTGGGCGCTGCCGGGGGTACCTGGAGGTGTCCTACAACGGCACCTGGGGCCGCGTCTGCGCCAACGGCACCAGAACTGGCACCGCCGCCGCCGTCTGCCGCCAGCTGGGCTGTGGGCACCTGGGCCGGCTCTCGGCTGTCCCCACCCAGCAGCCGTCCCTGGCGTGGCTGGCCTGGGTGGGCTGTGAGGACGGGGCCCGCTCGCTCTGGGAGTGCCCCTCGGCCCCCTGGCACCTGCAGAGCTGTGGCACCAGCGGCTACGCCCAAGTGGAGTGTGAGGAGGACAGCGATGGCACCTCTGAGGGACGCACTACCCCATATCCGGAGGGTGCCACCAGCACAGGTAGCTCTGCCCGTGCCTGCATCCCCCACCGCAGGCTGGCTGGGATCCCCCTCCCCTCACTGCCTGCCTGTGTCCCCACAGGTGTCCCCAGCAGATCGCCCTCAGCAGTGGCTGTGGGGACTGTGCCTGTGCCCACTGTGCTGTGCGTGGTGCTGGGGACGCTGCTGTGCCTGTCCCTGGGTGCCCTGGCCCTGCTGCTGTGCCGTGCCCGTGCCCGGCGCCGAGGTGTGTCCCGGTGGATGGGGGTGGGGACAGATCCGGTCTGGGCGTCCAGAGGCTCCTGTCCTGTGGAACAGCTCTGAAGGTGGCCGGGGTGATCGCGGTGCCACCCACAGGACCCAGGGCCCCAGGTAAGTGCTGCATCTGGTTCCAGGCCCTGGCAGAGCTGCAGATGCCATCTCCAACGCTGTCTACGAGGAGCTGGATTACAAAGCCGTGCCAGAGTACCAGGAGGTGCCCACTTCCCCAGGTGGGTGCCGCCCTTGTGCCCCGGCTGTGCTCGGAGTGAAGGCTCTGCCTGACAGCCCCACGGCACCTCCGGGTCCTGGTGGCCCTGCTGTGGTTCCTGGCCATGGGCTGTGGGTGTCCCTGGGTGCCACAGCAGCCCTGCTCTGTAGAGTGAGGTTCTGTCACCTGCGGAGCCGCTTGTGGCCACCCCCAAGTCCCTGTTTGTCCCCTGCAGGTTCCCTGTCGGAGGGACGGGTGAAGAAGCTGCCGTATTACACCGGGGACAGCGTGGAGGGGAGTGACACTGAGGCTGCCCCAGGTAGGGCCACAGGGCAGGAGCCCAGCAGGGAGAGCTGGGGACAGGGGGCACACCCAGGCTGGGGGGCTGAGGGGACAAATCCTTTCCCCCTTGTTAGTGTGCAGAGAGACATCGCCTTTCCCTGTGGGACCACAGGGCCTCCAGCAGCTGCCCAGTGGAAAGGCTGGCGGGGGTGCCACAGCCAGAGCCCTGCCGGGGACACTGGTCACTGCCATGGAGCCCTCTGATTTTCCCAGATCCCCCTGCCCGGCCCGAGCAAGGAACCCCGGAGGGCTACGACGATGTCCTGGATGTGCCACAGGAGGCCCCTGCTCCCAGCACTGGGGACATCTCTGAGGGAGTGGCACGGCAAAAGTCGATCTGTGTCCTGCCCACAGGTGAGAGGGCTTACAGCTGCCCTGTCCCCTCTGCAGAGCCACTCCAGGGCAGGGTTTGTGTGTGGGGGCAGGCAGGGCCCCAGCAAAGATCCATGGGTGCTGTGCTCTGACCCCCGGTGGGGTCCGTCAGGGGGGACAGGGAGCTGCCTGCCCCTCAGGCACCTTTCCGTGCTGTGCCCAAGGTGGGATCTGCTCCCCTCCATGTCCCCCAGGAGCAACAACAGACTTCTCAGATCCGAGCCCAGGGAACACGGACTATGATGATGTGGGCAGCAGCGCCCCGGCGACACTGCCATGAGGATGTCCTGGCCATGCCACAGCCCTGGGGACACGTGTGTGGCAGTGCGGTGGGGCCCTGTGCCCAGGGAGGTCTGGCCCTGCCCATAGAAGTCATCCCTCGCTGTGCAGCGCTGCAGGAAAGCAGCTCCTGTGTAGGGATTTCCTTTGATTTCAGTTTAAATTTCCATTTTTCCTTATTAAAAGCCTAACTGGTCAGAAACTCACTCCCAGGCCTGGAAGCTCATTCTGGGGCTGGCACTTCCATCCCGTGTACGCTTTTGGTTGGTGATGTGAGGCAGGAACTGGAAGCAGAAACACATCCCTGGGGATGGTGGGCTGAGGGGGGAGGGCAGAGGAGGATTGCTGGGCTTGTCTGCAGGGCCTTTATTTATTGCTGCCAAATGCACAGAAGCGATGCCAGCAACAGCGAGGGGAAAAGGGAGAGGGCAGGAGCCGGAGCCCACCCCGCAGGTGCCGCAGGATCTCCTCCCCGTGCCCTGCGGGTGGGGCAGGCTCAGCCCCACTCTCAGCGCCGAGAGCTGGGCTGGGAAGGGCTCTGGTTGTTGGAAGGACTTTTCCTAAAGGAGGGGAGGTCTCCTGAAGGAGGGGAACGCCTTCCTGCCCCCCGGCAGCAGCCCGCGGTGGCAGGGCGGCCGGGCCATGGCCCCTGGCTGCGGCACGTCGTGCTCCAGGAGGCTCCCGATCTTCAGGGCGGGCTGCAGAGCCCGGAGGGCGTCCAGTTCCTGCAGCAGGGCCTGGCTGAAGCCGTCCGTGCTCAGCCTGGTGTGGAGGAGGCAGGAGAAGAGGAGAAGGTGCTGGAGCTTGTGGGGAGGTGTCAGAGTCCAGAGCGTCCCTCTGGCTGCCCTGGATCACTCGAGCACCTGGCAAAGTGCCCAGGAACCTTGGCAGCAAACGGAAAACACCTCTGGATTTGAGTTTAGCCTGTGGGAGAGGCTGCCGACCTTACATGAGGAATTACAAGCAAAAAGGGTTTGAATGATGTAATAAGGAAACTGGCACAGGTTGGAAAAGTAGAATTTTGGGATTTGTTAGAATGGAATTCAGGGGTACAAGATGGGGGAACCTGGGCGTGCCCTAGCTTCTTTTTCCTTCTTCTTGTCCTCTATGTCTTGCTGTGATAGTGACACTTTTCTATTGGTTTAGGATAGGGACACCTTGTCCAACATAGATTTTATGTATTGGTACGGGAATTGTAAACACGGTACACGTAATTTTGAGTTTATACCGTGGGAGCTCCCTGGGGCGGGAAGGAGACTGCCACGGCTTCTGTGCTAGCTGGACCTCGGCAGGTCAGAAAGAAACTCTTGTAGATAAGGGAAAAGAAACAACCTTGAAAAGTCGGCTTCACGCATTCCAGACCTCTTCTTCAGCGGCCGGGCTAGGGAAAAAGGACTTTCACACTGTTGGGGTCTTGCCCAGTGACCCCGACAGTTTTGGCCTCTCTGGGTGGGCACGGAGCTCACCAGAAGTGCTGAACATCTGACCCTAGCCTAACTAGAAAACTCCCTGAAGAGGATGGCCCAAACCCTTGCAGAGTGCAAGAGTCTTCATACTCGACCTGGAAAGGAGAAGATCCAGGGGCCCTGGGTGTTCTCCACCTGTTATCTGATGGACAGAGACCAGGAAAGCTTCTGGACTGATTTTGCAGACCATGCCACTATTGGGCGAGGACCGAAGCGGGTTTTGGCGAGATACGTGAAACCCTGCCGGACTCTGATGCAAGCAGACGCTGAATCTGAGAACAAAGAGGCAAGCACGCAGACGTGAGAGGATATCCACAAACATCTCTTCAATCCAGAATTTCAGGACTTGGGTGTCATTGCCTTGCAAAGTCAAAATGTTGTTTTTGTGCTTCATTTTGTTGTCAATTGCCTTAGGCAATTCCATTGCCTTGGGTAATTCGGCAGATTTTCCCATGCTCCAACCATAAGAAAACGTTTGGGAAACTTTGGCCAATGCAGCAGGTTTGGACACCATCTGCTTGACACGTTCAAGACTGAAAAAACCGTGTTCAACATGTCTTCTGGGCTTGCCAGTGAGTGAATGGCCAATTCCAAAGAACATCCCTCCCAAGGTTTCACAGGTCATTTCGAATCCTGTGGACGGATGGGAGGTTTGGACACATTTTCTCCCAATGGTTCCTTTTGAACCTCAAGAATTGGAAATTCTTGGTTCAGTGACAATGAATTTTTGTATAGAATTTGGCATTTCAGGAGTGATGCAAACAAATAATAAAATGATAGATGTCGCCCCAAATAATTTCATTTCCAGAAATGCCTCTTCTTGGTGTAATTACACCAAGGTGTCAAACAGACCATCCCACCAAGCCCCAGCGCAATTGCCACAAGGGGTCTTTTTCATTTGTGGGGACAGGATTTGGCCTGCTATCCCTGCAAATGCCACAGGCGGTCCATGCAGCATTGGAAAACTTTCATTGCTACCACCTGATTTGACAATCTTGAGAGGGAAAAAGCATAGGGGGAAAAGAAATATTAAAAAATATGATCCAAAGTGTGATGATAATGCTTATACATGGAACAAGGCTCAGAGAATTGTGGCTGCAATATTCTCGCCACAAGCAGCATCAGGGGTAGCCTTGACTCACCTGGATCGGATGGGGTGTTGGTTGAGCAAACACGCTCGTGCTGTCTCTCTTGCACTGAGTGACGTGCTAACAGATGTCAACAGTGGAAGACGGGCAACTCTTCAGAACAGAGCGGCAATCGGTTATTTATTGCAGACACATGGCACGGGTGTGAAGAATTTGAAGGCATGTGCTGCATGAACTCGTCAGATCATTCGAAATCAATCCACGAAAACATAAAGCGATTGCAGGAAGGTATAGACAAATTTGGAGAATTTACTGGATCTTGGTTGAATGATTCGTTTGATTTTTTTTGACCTTTCACCATTGAGGAGGGATCTTTTGAAAATGGCTTTTTATAGTTTACTAGGGCTTGTCAGTCTTCTGCTTATTTTGCCGTGTCTTTTTCAATGTGTGCGGCGAGCCATGAACAGGGCTGCCAGAGAGGTGTTTTTGGTGCAAAAAGAAAGGGGAGCTGTTGGAGTCCAGAGCATCCCTCTGGCTGCCCTGGATGACTCGAGCCCCTGGCAAAGGGCATAGGAACCTTGGCAGCAAATGGAAAACACCTGTGGATTACATTTTAGCCCCTAGGAACGGCTGCTGACCTTACATGAGGAATTAAAAGTAAAAAGGGTTTGAACGATGTAATAAGGAAATTGATATAGGGTGGAAAAGTAGAATTTTGGGATTTGTTAGAATTAAATTCAGGGGTAGAAGATGGGGGAACCTGGGCGTGCCCTAGCTTCTTCCTTCTTCTTGTCCTCCATGTCTTGGTGTGACAGTGACACTTTTCTATTGGTTTAGGATAGGGACACTTTTTCCAACGTAGATTTTAGGTATTGGTACGGGAATTCTAAACACGGCACATATAAATTTGCATATATTACGTGGGAGCCGCCTGGGGCGGGAAGGAGACTGCCACGGCTTCTGTGCTAGCTGGACCTCGGCAGGTCAGAAAGAAACTCTTGTAGATAAAGAAAAAAAACAACCTTAAAAAGTCGGCTTCACGCATTCCAGACCTCTTCTTCAGCGGCCGGGCTAGGGAAAAAGGACTTTCACACTGTCGGGGTCTTGCCCAGTGACCCCGACAGGGAGGGAGGTGCCGAGCCAGGCTGGATGCCGCTGCGGCCCTGCCTGTCCCGCAGGCTGCGCTGCCCGGCTCGGGAATGGCGGGCACGGAAGGGAAGGTGGCAGGGCCCTCACTCAGCGCAGGCTCCGCAGCGGGCAGGCGGGATGCCGGAGCTGCTGGCAGAGCTGCAGGACGCCGTGGGCTCGCAGCTCGTTGTCACTCCGGCCCGGGCAGGTGAGACGGGGCCCCTGCAGCAGCCGCGCAGCCGGGGCTGGGCAGGAGGCGCCCGCCAGCCGGCAGCTGCCCGGCCTGTGGGAGCGAGGGAAACAGGCAAGGAGAGCTTTGGCCTCGGCTCCCTCGGCTGCTGCAGGTGGGAAGGGCGGAGCAGCGGCTGAGGTCCTGGCAGCAGCAGGGGCTGGTGAGGCGGCAAGAGCGCAGCCCGACCAGAGCCCTCGGGAAAGAAGCTCCGAGCCCACCGCGGGCCCGCGGAGGTATCCGTGGGGTCGGAGAGCTCCTGTCCCCTGTGGCCGGGGCAGCAGCCACCCACCCGCTCAGGCCGCCGCCGCTGCCCTCCTGTGTCGGCCCGCAGCGCCCTGGCCCGGTGCGGGCTCGGCGCGGTGCGGGCGTGTGTGAGCGGAGCAGCCCCGGACAGCGCCCGGTGCCGCAGTGCCCGGCAGCGCGGGGGGATGGGGCAGGGCAGCTCCCGCCGCCGCCGCGGCGAGGGACCGGGACGTGCTGCCCGTGGGGAATCGCTGCGGTGCCACCGGGTGGGGAGCAGCGGCAGTTCCCGCTGCTCCGTCTGCTCCGGGGGGAGCCCGGGACGAGAGTCCGGGAAGTTCGGGTCGATCGCGTAAGGAAGGGTCGGGGAAAGCGGGATCCCGGCCAGGTGAGGGACCCCCTGAGAGTGACAGCGGGATACGGGGATCAGGAGGAAGAGAGACTTTAGTGTGGATTTTTTTGGTGCTTGTAATGTGAGGGGGTCAAAGCTCTTTTATATTTCCTGGGACAGCCTTGGGAGGAAGCACTTGAGGTCGTTTCTGTATTCCTGCGGTAGCAGCCAGTGGGTCTAGGGAGGGAGGGAAAGGCGATTGTGCCATGGGAAAGCTGGGCTGAAAGGGGTGAGGGAACGTGAGGTCTGGATATCGGAGCGGGTGTTCCGGGCAGCTCCGGGGCCAGCGTGAGTGAGAGGAGCCGCAGCTGGAAGGGGCGTCGGTGCCCGCGGTGCGAGTGGATCCGTGCGTGGGGAAAGCGGCGGCAGGGAGTGCGGTGCAGGGTGAGAGCGGGCAGTTCGCTGCGGAGCGCGGCTGCCGAGCCGCAGGGGCCGGAGCGGCGGGGCAGGGGCGGCGGAGCGGCGGCGTTATCGGCGGCAGCGCCGGCGTCGGGAGGCGCGTGCGGTCGCCGGCGCCGCCGGGAGCCGCCGCGGGGTGACCGCCTCCTTCCTGCCCTGGCGGCGAGGCGAGCGCGGGGCCGCAGCCGCGGCAGCAGCGCCATGTGCCAGCGCCGCCGCGAGGGACCGGGGAGCTGGCACCTGGCAGCGCCGCGCGGGGCCGGGGGCTGCTGCCACCCCCCGCGGGGGCTGCGAGCTGCCGGGAGGGGAGCGCCCCGAGCGTGGGGCCTTTGAACTTCGCAGGTGCCCGAGCTAGATGTGGTCCCGCGGAAGGTGTCGGTAGGATGTGGGCTGAAGGCTGTCGTCGCCGCCAGGAGGGCTCTTGTCGGGCTCCAGCAGCACCGTTGGAGGCCCGGGGGATGGAGGCAGGGCCCCCGCGGGGCAGGTGCAGTGGGGGGGCTGTCTCCCCCCGGGGACATCCGGGTGGCAGCCCACTGTGGCGAACCGTGTGACGCCAGAAGCGCAGGCGAGGCTCATATTTGGGCACGGAGCAGGTTATTGGAGGCCGCGGCCCCGCAGCCGGGAGATGAGGCGCCTGATAAAGGCTGCCCCGGTGCTGCTGCCTGCGTTGGCTCGGGCGCAGGCCTGAGGGAGCTGCCCCGGCTGCGCCGGCTCGGGGCCGGTGCCGTGGGGCCGGTGCCGTGGGGCCGGTGGCCATGGGGCCGGTGGCGGCGCTGGGGCTGCTGCTGTGCGTGCGGCTGTGTGCGGGTGAGTGGCGGCGGGCGGGAGCGGGGCCCGCGGCGGTGGCGGGCCCGGCTCAGCAGCCCCCGTGCCGCAGGCTCCGGGCAGCTGCGTCTGGTGGGCGGCGGCGGGCGCTGTGCCGGGCGCGTGGAGGTGGAGCACGGCGGTGAGTGGGGCTCCGTGTGCGTCTACGATTTCGACTGGGAACCTCGCTGGGCCGCGGTGGTGTGCCGGCAGCTGGGCTGTGGCCGGGTGGACAGGGCGTCCCCGTACGCCCCGTTCGGGCAGGGCACCGGGCGGATCTGGCTGCAGCCCTTCTTCTGCCTGGGCACCGAGAATTCGCTGGTGGAGTGTCTGCACTTTGGATGGGGACTGCACTTATGCGGCCACGACCGGGATGTGGGGGTGACCTGCACAGGTGAGGGGACACGCTGGCCGTGCAGGGACAGGCACGTTGTGCTGGAGCATCCTGGGCAGGTCTGAGCCGTGCCGGTGCCCCTGTGCAGATGCCGTGGAGCTGAGGCTGGTGGGCGGCAGCAGTCCCTGTGCCGGGAGGGTGGAGGTGAAGCTGCAGGGACAGTGGGGCTCGGTGGGAGACGACGTCTGGGACATGGAGGACGCCGAGGTGGTTTGCCAGCAGCTGGGCTGTGGCTCGGCTTCTGGTGCCTACTCTGCCCATGACACGTTCGGTCAAGGGAATGGGCTCATCAGCCTGGCCAGGGTGGACTGCGGTGGGTACGAGGCCATGCTCTGGGACTGTGAGATCCGTAAGTCGGGACCCCATCAATTCTTCAACCATTACTGGGACACAGCTGTTGTCTGCCAAGGTAGGAGCTGGGCTTATGGGGGCACGGGGCACTGCCTGCGCATCCCTTGACACTGGTCCTGCAGGATTCTCCCGGCTAGTTGGAGGTGATGGAGCCTGTGCCGGGCGTCTGGAGGTGCGTCGGGGCCGGGCCTGGGTCGGTGTCTGTGAGGATCAGGTGGACATGAAGGCGGCCCAGGTGGTGTGCAGGGAGCTGGGCTGCGGTGAGGCGCTCGCCATCCCTGGCAGCGCTCGATTTGGGAGAGGATCAGGGTCATTCTGGGACGGTGGCTTCCAGTGCAATGGCACCGAGTCCCTGCTCAGTGCGTGTGCCCGGCGTCTGCCCCACAGCCAGGCCTGCGCCGGCCCTGCCAGCGTCATCTGCTCCGGTAAGTGCTGGGGACGGCGGGAGCTGTTGGGGTCCCTGCGGCATGGCCCCCCTGACCGCCGTTCGTGCCGCAGCCTACACGGGCTTCCGGCTGGGGAACAGCAGCTCGGGATGCTCCGGGCGAGTGGAGGTGGCAGTGAGGGGGACGTGGGGATCCGTGTGCGCCAGCGAGTGGGACCTGGCCGATGCGCACGTCCTGTGCCGCCACCTGGGCTGCGGCCGCGCCTCCAGCGTGCCCCCGGGAGGCTCCTTCGGCAGCGGGGAGGGGACACTGCGGCCGGACGCCTTCGGCTGCCACGGGAGCGAGCGGCACCCGGGCGAGTGCCCCGTGGCCGTGCTGGGGAAGCCGCCCTGTGTGCCCGGAAACGCTGCCGCCGTCAACTGCTCAGGTGTGCAAGGCGGCTCTGCGAGGAGCCTTAAGGGCTTTTGGGAGCCTGCTAAGAATTGGCAGCAGTGGATGCAGGGAACTTTTGCGATGAAGGACTGAGTCTGACCATTTTACAGGCAGTGTCGAGTCCCTGCGGCTAGTAGGGGGCGAGTCCCGATGTGATGGGTTTCTGGATTTGGCCATAGCCACTGGGGCCTGGCGCCGTGTGCCAGGAGAGGTTTCGCTCGTACGGAATTTCAACGAAGTGTGCTGGGAGCTGGGCTGTGGAGAACTGGACAGGACTGATGCTGTCCGTGGTACGATCAAACTGCAGGATGTCAACAAGAATGAGAGGTCCATCATACAAAGGGCGATTCGAACCATCATGGACAAGACCACCAGGTTGGCCCGTAGGACAATTAGTGATTATTATATTTTGAATCGAGAGGATTTCATCACCACTGCACCAGCTGACATCCCTCATGGGAACTACATCACGTGCTCAGGTGGGTGTCCCGAGAAGGGCCAGAGGTGCGGGTGCCCCAAGCAGCCCCCCCAGCCCATTCCTTCCCGGCCCACAGGCAGCCGGCAGGTGAGGCTGGCGGGGAGCTCGGGGCGCTGTGCCGGGCGCGTGGAGGTCTATTCCGGGGGCAGCTGGAGCTCCGTCTGCCAGGAAGGCTGGGAGCTGCAGGACGCCGCCGTTGTCTGCCGGGAGCTGGGCTGTGGCACGGCACTGGAGGCCCCGAGCCGGGCGCGCTTCGGTGCCGGCACGGGGCCGCTGTGGCCGTACGTGCCCGACTGCTCCGGCTCCGAGGAGTCTCTCTGGGAATGCGGGCGCACGGAACGGCGCGAGTGCGGGCGCGGAGGCGGGGCAGGGGCCGTCTGCTCAGGTCGGTGCCGGGCACCCCAAGGTCAGGGCCCGGCAGAGGCCCCGGGGGGTTCCCGGCCGTGCCGTGACCCCCCCGCACCCCTTGCAGAGCAGCTCTCGGTGCGGCTGGCAGGAGGCCCTGGGCGCTGCCGGGGGTACCTGGAGGTGTCCTACAACGGCACCTGGGGCCGCGTCTGCGCCAACGGCACCAGAACTGGCACCGCCGCCGCCGTCTGCCGCCAGCTGGGCTGTGGGCACCTGGGCCGGCTCTCAGCTGTCCCCACCCAGCAGCCGTCCCTGGCGTGGCTGGCCTGGGTGGGCTGTGAGGACGGGGCCCGCTCGCTCTGGGAGTGCCCCTCGGCCCCCTGGCACCTGCAGAGCTGTGGCACCAGCGGCTACGCCCAAGTGGAGTGTGAGGAGGACGGCGATGGCACCTCTGAGGGACGCACTACCCCATATCCGGAGGGTGCCACCAGCACAGGTAGCTCTGCCCGTGCCTGCATCCCCCAACGCAGGCTGGCTGGGATCCCCCTCCCCTCACTGCCTGCCTGTGTCCCCACAGGTGTCCCCAGCAGATCGCCCTCAGCAGTGGCCGTGGGGACTGTGCCTGTGCCCACTGTGCTGTGCGTGGTGCTGGGGACGCTGCTGTGCCTGTCCCTGGGTGCCCTGGCCCTGCTGCTGTGCCGTGCCCGTGCCCGGCGCCGAGGTGGCTCCCGGTGGATGGGGGTGGGGACAGATCCGGTCTGGGGGTCCAGAGGCTCCTGTCCAGTGGAACAGATCTGAAGGTGGCCGGGGTGATCCCTGTGCCACCCACAGGGCCCAGGGCCCCAGGTAAGTGCTGCATCTGGTTCCAGGCCCTGGCAGAGCTGCAGATGCCATCTCCAACGCTGTCTACGAGGAGCTGGATTACAAAGCCGTGCCAGAGTACCAGGAGGTGCCCACTCCCCCAGGTGGGTGCCGCCCTTGTGCCCCGGCTGTGCTCGGAGTGAAGGCTCTGCCTGACAGCCCCACGGCACCTCCGGGTCCTGGTGGCCCTGCTGTGGTTCCTGGCCATGGGCTGTGGGTGCCCCTGGGTGCCACAGTGGCCCCGCTCTGTAGCGTGAGGTTCTGTCACCTGCGGAGCCGCTTGTGGCCACCCCCAAGTCCCTGTTTGTCCCCTGCAGGTTCCCTGTCGGAGGGACGGGTGAAGAAGCTGCCGTATTACACCGGGGACAGCGTGGAGGGGAGTGACACCGAGGCCGCCCCAGGTAGGGCCACAGGGCAGGAGCCCAGCAGGGAGAGCTGGGGACAGGGGGCACACCCAGGCTGGGGGGCTGAGGGGACAAATCCTTCCCCCCTTGTTAGTGTGCAGAGAGACATCGCCTTTCCCTGTGGGACCACAGGGCCTCCAGCAGCTGCCCAGTGGAAAGGCTGGCGAGGGTGGCACAGCCAGAGCCCTGCCAGGGACACTGGTCATTGCCATGGACCCCTCTGATTTTCCCAGATCCCCCTGCCCGGCCCGAGCAAGGAACCCCGGAGGGCTACGACGATGTCCTGGATGTGCCACAGGAGGCCCCTGCTCCCAGCACTGGGGACATCTCTGAGGGAGTGACACGGCAGAAATCGATCTGTGTCCTCCACACAGGTGAGAGGGCTCAAAGCTGCCCTGTCCCCTCTGTCGAGCCACTCCAGGGCAGGGTTTGTGTGTGGGGGCAGGCAGGGCCCCAGCACAGATCCATGGGTGCTGTGCTCTGACCCCCGGTGGGGTCCGTCAGGGGGGACAGGGAGCTGCCTGCCCCTCAGGCACCTTTCCGTGCTGTCCCCAAGGTGGGATCTGCTCCCCTCCATGTCCCCCAGGAGCAACAACAGACTTCTCAGATCCGAGCCCAGGGAACACGGACTATGATGATGTGGGCAGCAGCGCCCCGGCGACACTGCCATGAGGATGTCCTGGCCATGCCACAGCCCTGGGGACACGTGTGTGGCAGTGCGGTGGGGCCCTGTGCCCAGGGAGGTCTGGCCCTGCCCATGGAAGTCATCCCTCGCTGTGCAGCGCTGCAGGAAAGCAGCTCCTGTGTAGGGATTTCCTTTGATTTCAGTTTAAATTTCCATTTTTCCTTATTAAAAGCCAAACTGGTCAGAAACTCACTCCCATGCCTGGAAGCTCATTCTGGGGCTGGCACTTCCATCCCATGTACGCTTTTGGTTGGCGATGTGAGGCAGGAACTGGAAGCAGAAACACATCCCTGGGGATGGTGGGCTGAGGGGGGAGGGCAGAGGAGGATTGCTGGGCTTGTCTGCAGGGCCTTTATTTATCGCTGCCAAATGCACAGAAGCGATGCCAGCAACAGCGAGGGGAAAAGGGAGAGGGCAGGAGCCGGAGCCCACCCCGCAGGTGCCGCAGGATCTCCTCCCCGTGCCCCGCGGGTGGGGCAGGCTCAGCCCCACTCTCAGCGCCGAGAGCTGGGCTGGGAAGGGCTCTGGTTGTTGGAAGGACTTTTCCTAAAGGAGGGAAGGTCTCCTGAAGGAGGTGAGCGCCTTCCTGCCCCCCGGCAGCAGCCCACGGTGGCAGGGCAGCCGGGCCATGGCCCCTGGCTGCGGCACGTCGTGCTCCAGGAGGCTCCCGATCTTCAGGGCGGGCTGCAGAGCCCGGAGGGCGTCCAGTTCCTGCAGCAGGGCCTGGCTGAAGCCGTCCGTGCTCAGCCTGGGCGTGGAGGAGGCAGGAGAAGAGGAGAAGGTGCTGGAGCTTGTGGGGAGGCGTCAGAGTCCAGAGCATCCCTCTGGCTTCCCTGGATGACTCGAGCCCCTGGCAAAGTGCACAGGAACCTTGGCAGCAAACGGAAAACAACTCTGGATTCCAGTTTAGCCTGTGGGAGAGGCTGCTGATCTTAAAATAGGAATTAAAAGCAAAAAGGGTTTGAATGATGTAATAAGGAAATTGACACAGAGTGGAAAAGTAGAATTTTGGGATTTGTTAGAATGGAATTCAGGGGTACAAGATGGAGGAACCTGGGCGTGCCCTAGCTTCTTCCTTCTTCTTGTCCTCCATGTCTTGCTGTGATAGTGACACTTTTCTATTGGTTTAGGATAGGGACACCTTGTCCAACATAGATTTTATGTATTGGTACGGGAATTGTAAACAGGGTACACGTAATTTTGAGTTTATACCGTGGGAGCTGCCTGGGGCGGGAAGGAGACTGCCACGGCTTCTGTGCTAGCTGGACCTCGGCAGGTCAGAAAGAAACTCTTGCCGATAAGGGAAAAGAAACAACCTTGAAAAGTCAGCTTCACGCATTCCAGACCTCTTCTTCAGCGCCTGGGCTAGTGAAAAAGGACTTTCACACTGTCGGGGTCTTGCCCAGTGACCCCGACAGTTTTGGCCTCTCTGGGTGGGCATGGAGCTCACCAGAAGTGCTGAACATCTGACCCTAGCCCGACTAGAAAACTCCCTGAAGAGGACGGCCCAAACCCTTGCCGAGTGCAAGATTCTTCATACTCAACTCGGAAAGGAGAAGATCCAAGGGCCCTGGGTGTTCTCCACCTGTTATCTGCTGGACAGAGACCAGGAAAGCTTCTGGACTGATTTTACAGACGCCGCCGCTATTGGGCGAGGACCGAAGTGGGTTTCGGGAGATACGTGAAACCCTGCCGGACTCTGATGCAAGCAGAGGCTGAATCTGAGAACAAAGAGGCAAGCACGCAGACGTGAGAGGACATCCACAAACATCTCTTCAATCCAGAATTTCAGGACTTGGGTGTCCTTGCCTTGCAAAGTCAAAATGTTGTTTTTGTGCTTCATTCTGTTGTCAATTGCCTTAGGCAATTCCATTGCCTTGGGTAATTCGGCAGATTTTCCCATGCTCCAACCAAAAGAAAACGTTTGGGAAACTTTGGCCAATGCAGCAGGTTTGGACACCATCTGCTTGACACGTTCAAGACTGAAAAAACCGTGTTCAACATGTCTTCTGGGCTTGCCAGTGAGTAAATGGCCAATTCCAAAGAACATCCCTCCCGAGGTTTCACAGGTCATTCCGAATCCTGTGGACGGATGGGAGGTTTGGACACATTTTCTCCCAATGGTTCCTTTTGAACCTCAAGAATTGGAAATTCTTGGTTCAGTGACAATGAATTTTTGTATAGAATTTGGCATTTCAGGAGTGATGCAAACAAATAGTAAAATGATAGATGTCGCCCCAAATAATTTCATTTCCAGAATGCCTCTTCTTGGTGTAATTACACCAAGGTGTCAAACAGACCATCCCGCCAAGCCCCAGCGCAATTGCCACAAGGGGTCTTTTTCATTTGTGGGGACAGGATTTGGCCTGCTATCCCTGCAAATGCCACAGGCGGTCCATGCAGCATTGGAAAACTGTCATTGCTAACACCCGATTTGACAATCTTGAGAGGGAAGAAGCATAGGGGGAAAAGAAATATTAAAAAATATGATCCAAAGTGTGATGATAATGCTTATACGTGGAACAAGGCTCAGAGAATTGTGGCTGCAATATTCTCGCCACAAGCAGCATCAGGGGTAGCCTTGACTCACCTGGATCGGATGGGGTGTTGGTTGAGCAAACACGCTCGTGCTGTCTCTCTTGCACTGAGTGACGTGCTAACAGATGTCAACAGTGGAAGATGGGCAACTCTTCAGAACAGAGTGGCAATTGGTTATTTATTGCTGACACATGGGCACGGGTGTGAAGAATTTGAAGGCATGTGCTGCATGAACTTGTCAGATCATTTTAAATCAATCCATGAAAACATGAAGCGATTGCAGGAAGGTATAGACAAATTTGGAGAAGTTACTGGATCTTGGTTGAATGATTAGTTTGATTTTTTTTGACCTCTCACCATTGTGGAGGGAACTTTTGAAAATGGCTTTTTATATTTTAGTAGGGCTTGCCAGTCTTCTGCTTATTTTCCCAGGCCTTTTTCAATGGGTGAGGCGAGCCATGAACAGGGCTGCCAGAGAGGTGTTTTTGGTGCAACGAGAAAGGGGAGCTGTCGGAGTCCAGAGCATTCCTCTGGCTGCCCTGGATGACTCCAGCCCCTGGCAAAGGGCACAGGAACCTTGGCAGCAAATGGAAAACACCTGTGGATTACATTTTAGCCCCTAGGAGAGGCTGCCGACCCTACATGAGGAATTAAAATTAAAACGGTTTGAACGATGTAATAAGGAAATTGATATAGTAAAAAGTAGAATTTTGGGATTTGTTAGAATGGAATTCAGGGGTAGAAGATGGGGGAACCTGGGAGTGCCCTAGCTTCTTCTTCCTTCTTCTTGTCCTCCATGTCTTGGCGTGACAGTGACACTTTTCTATTGGTTTAGGATAGGGACATTTTTCCAACGTAGATTTTAGGTATTGGTACGGGAATTGTAAACACGGCATATATAAATTTGCATATATTACGTGAGAGCTGCCTGGGGCGGGAAGGAGACTGCCACGGCTTCTGTGCTAGCTGGGCTTCATCAGGTCAGAAAGAAACTCTTGTAGATAAGGAAAAATAAACAACCTTGAAAAGTCGGCTTCACGCATTCCAGACCTCTTCTTCAGCGGCCGGGCTAGGGAAAAAGGACTTTCACACTGTCGGGGTCTTGCCCAGTGACCCCGACAGGGAGGGAGGTGCCGAGCCAGGCTGGATGCCGCTGCGGCCCTGCCTGTCCCGCAGGCTGCGCTGCCCGGCTCGGGAATGGCGGGCACGGAAGGGAAGGTGGCAGGGCCCTCACTCAGCGCAGGCTCCGCAGCGGGCAGGCGGGATGCCGGAGCTGCTGGCAGAGCTGCAGGACGCCGTGGGCTCGCAGCTCGTTGTCACTCCGGCCCGGGCAGGTGAGACGGGGCCCCTGAAGCAGCCGCGCAGCCGGGGCTGGGCAGGAGGCGCCCGCCAGCCGGCAGCTGCCCGGCCTGTGGGAGCTGGGAAACAGGCAAGGAGGGCTTTGGCCTCGGCTCCCTCGGCTGCTGCAGGTGGGAAGGGCGGAGCAGCGGCTGAGGTCCTGGCAGCAGCAGGGGCTGGTGAGGCGGCAAGAGCGCAGCCCGACCAGAGCCCTCGGGAAAGAAGCTCCGAGCCCACCGCGGGCCCGCGGAGGTATCCGTGGGGTCGGAGAGCTCCTGTCCCCTGTGGCCGGGGCAGCAGCCGCCCACCCGCCCAGGCCGCCGCCGCTGCCCTCCTGTGTCGGCCCGCAGCGCCCTGGCCCGGTGCGGGCTCGGCGCGGTGCGGGCGTGTGTGAGCGGAGCAGCCCCGGACAGCGCCCGGTGCCGCAGTGCCCGGCAGCGCGGGGGGATGGGGCAGGGCAGCTCCCGCCGCCGCCGCCGCGGCGAGGGACCGGGACGTGCTGCCCGTGGGGAATCGCTGCGGTGCCGCCGGGTGGGGAGCAGCGGCAGTTCCCGCTGCTCCGTCTGCTCCGCGGGGGATCCCGGGACGAGAGTCCGGGAAGTTCGGGTCGTTCGTGTAAGGAAGGGTCGGGGAAAGCGGGATCCCGGCCAGGTGAGGGACCCCCTGACAGTGACAGCGAGATACGGGGACCAGGAGGAAGAGAGACTTTAGTGTGGATTTTTTTTGTGCTTGCAATGTGAGGGGGTCAAAGCCCTTTTATATTTCCTGGGACAGCCTTGGGAGGAAGCACTTGGGGTCGTTTCTGTATTCCTGCGGTAGCAGCCAGTGGGTTTAGGGAGGGAGGGAAAGGCGACTGTGCCATGGGAAAGCTGTGCTGAAAGGGGTGAGGGAACGTGAGGTGTGGATGTCGGAGCGGGTGTTCCGGGCAGCTCCGGGGCCAGCGTGAGTGAGAGGAGCCGCAGCTGGAAGGGGCGTCGGTGCCCGCGGTGCGAGTGGATCCGTGCGTGGGGAAAGCGGCGGCAGGAGTGCGGTGCAGGGTGAGAGCGGGCAGTTCGCTGCGGAGCGCGGCTGCCGAGCCGCAGGGGCCGGAGCGGCGGGGCAGGGGCGGCGGAGCGGCGGCGTTATCGGCGGCAGCACGGGCGTCGGGAGGCACGTGCGGTCGCCGGCGCCGCCGGGAGCCGCCGCGGGGTGACCGCCTCCTTCCTGCCCTGGCGGCGAGGCGAGCGCGGGGCCGCAGCCGCGGCAGCAGCGCCATGTGCCAGCGCCGCCGCGAGGGACCGGGGAGCTGGCACCTGGCAGCGCCGCGCGGGGCCGGGGGCTGCTGCCACCCCCCGCGGGGGCTGCGAGCTGCCGGGAGGGGAGCGCCCCGAGCGTGGGGCCTTTGAACTTCGCAGGTGCCCGAGCTAGATGTGGTCCCGCGGAAGGTGTCGGTAGGATGTGGGCTGAAGGCTGTCGTCGCCGCCAGGATGGCTCTTGTCGGGCTCCAGCAGCAGCGCTGGAGGCCCGGGGGATGGAGGCAGGGCCCCCGCGGGGCAGGTGCAGTGGGGGGGCTGTCTCCCCCCGGGGACATCCGGGTGGCAGCCCACTGTGGCGAAGCGTGTGACGCCAGAAGCGCAGGCGAGGCTCATATTTGGGCACGGAGCAGGTTATTGGAGGCCGCGGCCCCGCAGCCGGGAGATGAGGCGCCTGATAAAGGCTGCCCCGGTGCTGCTGCCTGCGTTGGCTCGGGCGCAGACCTGAGGGAGCTGCCCCGGCTGCGCCGGCTCGGGGCCGGTGCCGTGGGGCCGGTGCCGTGGGGCCGGTGCCGTGGGGCCGGTGGCCATGGGGCCGGTGGCGGCGCTGGGGCTGCTGCTGTGCGTGCGGCTGTGTGCGGGTGAGTGGCGGCGGGCGGGAGCGGGGCCCGCGGCGGTGGCGGGCCCGGCTCAGCAGCCCCCGTGCCGCAGGCTCCGGGCAGCTGCGTCTGGTGGGCGGCGGCGGGCGCTGTGCCGGGCGCGTGGAGGTGGAGCACGGCGGTGAGTGGGGCTCCGTGTGCGTATTCGACTTCCACTGGGATGGTCGCTTGGCTGAGGTGGTGTGCCGGCTGCTGGGCTGTGGCCGGGTGGCCAGGGCGTCCCCGTACGCCCCGTTCGGGCAGGGCACCGGGCGGATCTGGCTGCAGCCACGCTTCTGCCGAGGAGGTGAGAATGCGCTGGAGGAGTGTTCGCACTATGGATTGGGACGGCACTTCTGCGGCCACGAGCGGGATGTGGGGGTGACCTGCACAGGTGAGGGGACACGCTGGCCGTGCAGGGACAGGCACGTTGTGCTGGAGCATCCTGGGCAGGTCTGAGCCGTGCCGGTGCCCCTGTGCAGATGCCGTGGAGCTGAGGCTGGTGGGCGGCAGCAGTCCCTGTGCCGGGAGGGTGGAGGTGAAGCTGCAGGGACAGTGGGGCTCGGTGGGAGACGACGACTGGGACAAGGAGGACGCCGAGGTGGTTTGCCAGCAGCTGGGCTGTGGCTCGGCTTCCAAAGACTACTACGCCCGTGACAGATTTGGCCTAGGGGGCTGGCTCATCAGCCTGACTCAGGTGGACTGCAGTGGGTACGAGGCCACGCTCTGGGACTGCGAGATCCGTGGCTGGGGACCCTATAACAGCAGCATCCGTTATTGGCACACTGCTGTTGTCTGCCAAGGTAGGAGCTGGGCTTATGTGGGCATGGGGCACTGCCTGCGCATCCCTTGACACTGGTCCTGCAGGATTCTCCCGGCTAGTCGGAGGTGATGGAGCCTGTGCCGGGCGTCTGGAGGTGCGTCGGGGCCGGGCCTGGGTCGGTGTCTGTGAGGATCAGGTGGACATGAAGGCGGCCCAGGTGGTGTGCAGGGAGCTGGGCTGCGGTGAGGCGCTCGCCATCCCTGGCAGCGCTCGATTTGGGAGAGGATCAGGGTCATTGTGGGACGGTGGCTTCCAGTGCAATGGCACCGAGTCCCTGCTCAGTGCGTGTGCCCGGCGTCTGCCCCTCAGCCAGGCCTGCGCCGGCCCTGCCAGCGTCATCTGCTCCGGTAAGTGCTGGGGACGGCGGGAGCTGTTGCGGTCCCTGCGGCATCGCCCCCCTGACCGCTGTTCGTGCCGCAGCCTACACGGGCTTCCGGCTGGGGAACAGCAGCTCGGGATGCTCCGGGCGAGTGGAGGTGGCAGTGAGGGGGACGTGGGGATCCGTGTGCGCCAGCGAGTGGGACCTGGCCGATGCGCACGTCCTGTGCCGCCACCTGGGCTGCGGCCGCGCCTCCAGCGTGCCCCCGGGAGGCTCCTTCGGCAGCGGGGAGGGGACACTGCGGCCGGACGCCTTCGGCTGCCACGGGAGCGAGCGGCACCCGGGCGAGTGCCCCGTGGCCGTGCTGGGGAAGCCGCCCTGTGTGCCCGGAAACGCCGCCGCCGTCAACTGCTCAGGTGTGCAAGGCGGCTCTGCGAGGAGCCTTAAGGGCTTTTGGGAGCCTGCTAAAAATTGGCAGCACTGGATGCCGGATATATTTTGGACTGAAGTTCCATCTGAGGCAGGTGCTACAGCTCCGTGGCTCTGCTGCTGAATTTGCAGGTGCTGGCTTTGTCACGACCCTGCGGCTGGTGGGTGGTCAGAGCTTGTGTGATGGGCGGCTGGAGGAGGCCATAACCAGCCCAGCCTGGCGCCGTGTGCCGCTGGAGCAGTGGAAGTCATGGGATGTCAACGCGGTATGTTCCGTGCTGGGCTGTGGCCAAGCCAGGGATGTTTACTCTGCCTTGGGTACGGCTGCTGCATTGAGCAGCAGCCCCAGCCTGGTGGACATCCGGACTGAAGAGATGGACGGCGTTTTGGACGTGGGCTCTGCACTGACCGGCAGCCCTGAGGAGATGGATGACCAGCTGGAGGAGAGGGGCGATGTCTCAGGGATGGGCCCTGCGCTGAACAGCAGCCTGGAGGAGATGGCCATCACCTGCTCAGGTGGGTGTCCCGAGAAGGGCCAGAGGTGCGGGTGCCCCAAGCAGCCCCCCCAGCCCATTCCTTCCCTGCCCACAGGCAGCCGGCAGGTGAGGCTGGCGGGGAGCTCGGGGCGCTGTGCCGGGCGCGTGGAGGTCTATTCCGGGGGCAGCTGGAGCTCCGTCTGCCAGGAAGGCTGGGAGCTGCAGGACGCCGCCGTTGTCTGCCGGGAGCTGGGCTGTGGCACGGCACTGGAGGCCCCGAGCCGGGCGCGCTTCGGTGCCGGCACGGGGCCGCTGTGGCCGTACGTGCCCGACTGCTCCGGCTCCGAGGAGTCTCTCTGGGAATGCGGGCGCACGGAACGGCGCGAGTGCGGGCGCGGAGGCGGGGCAGGGGCCGTCTGCTCAGGTCGGTGCCGGGCACCCCAAGGTCAGGGCCCGGCAGAGGCCCCGGGGGGTTCCCGGCCGTGCCGTGACCCCCCCGCACCCCTTGCAGAGCAGCTCTCGGTGCGGCTGGCAGGAGGCCCTGGGCGCTGCCGGGGGTACCTGGAGGTGTCCTACAACGGCACCTGGGGCCGCGTCTGCGCCAACGGCACCAGAACCGGCACCGGCACCGCCGTCTGCCGCCAGCTGGGCTGTGGGGACAAGGGCTGGCTCTCGGCTGTCCCCACCCAGCAGCCGTCCCTGGCGTGGCTGGCCTGGGTGGGCTGTGAGGACGGGGCCCGCTCGCTCTGGGAGTGCCCCTCAGCCCCCTGGCACCTGCAGAGCTGTGGCACCGGCGGCTATGCCCAAGTGGAGTGTGAGGAGGACGGCGATGGCACCTCTGAGAGACGCACTACCCCATATCCGGAGGGTGCCACCAGCACAGGTAGCTCTGCCCGTGCCTGCATCCCCCAACGCAGGCTGGCTGGGATCCCCCTCCCCTCACTGCCTGCCTGTGTCCCCACAGGTGTCCCCAGCAGATCGCCCTCAGCAGTGGCCGTGGGGACTGTGCCTGTGCCCACTGTGCTGTGCGTGGTGCTGGGGACGCTGCTGTGCCTGTCCCTGGGTGCCCTGGCCCTGCTGCTGTGCCGTGCCCGTGCCCGGCGCCGAGGTGGCTCCCGGTGGATGGGGGTGGGGACAGATCCGGTCTGGGGGTCCAGAGGCTCCTGTCCTGTGGAACAGCTCTGAAGGTGGCCGGGGTGATCCCGGTGCCACCCACAGGGCCCAGGGCCCCAGGTAAGTGCTGCATCTGGTTCCAGTCCCTGGCAGAGCTGCAGATGCCATCTCCAACGCTGTCTACGAGGAGCTGGATTACAAAGCCGTGCCAGAGTACCAGGAGGTGCCCACTCCCCCAGGTGGGTGCCGCCCTTGTGCCCCGGCTGTGCTCGGAGTGAAGGCTCTGCCTGACAGCCCCTCGGCACCTCCGGGTCCTGGTGGCCCTGCTGTGGCTCCTGGCCATGGGCTGTGGGCGCCCCTGGGTGCCACAGCGGCCCTGCTCTGTAGTGTGAGGTTCTGTCACCTGCGGAGCCGCTTGTGGCCACCCCCAAGTCCCTGTTTGTCCCCTGCAGGTTCCCTGTCGGAGGGACGGGTGAAGAAGCTGCCGTATTACACCGGGGACAGCGCTGAGGGGAGTGACACCGAGGCAGCCCCAGGTAGGGCCACAGGGTAGGAGCCCAGCAGGGAGAGCTGGGGACAGGGGGCATATCCAGGATGAGGGGCTGAGGGGACAAATCCTTCCCCCCTTGTTAGTGTGCAGAGAGACATCGCCTTTCCCTGTGGGACCACAGGGCCTCCAGCAGCTGCCCAGTGGAAAGGCTGGCAAGGATGGCACAGCCAGAGCCCTGCCAGGGACACTGGTCACTGCCATGGACCCCTCTGATTTTCCCAGATCCCCCTGCCCGGCCTGAGCATGGAACCCCGGAGGGCTACGACGATGTCCTGGATGTGCCACAGGAGTGCCCTGCTCCCAGTACTGGGGACATCTCTGAGGGAATGACACGGCAGAAATCGATCTGTGTCCTCCCCACAGGTGAGAGGGCTCACAGCTGCCCTGTCCCCTCTGCAGAGCCACTCCAGGGCAGGGTTTGTGTGTGGGGGCAGGCAGGGCCCCAGCACAGATCCATGGGTGCTGTGCTCTGACCCCCGGTGGGGTCCGTCAGGGGGCACACGTTGCTGCCTGCCCCTCAGGCACCTTTCCGTGCTGTCCCCAAGGTGGGATCTGCTCCCCTCCATGTCCCCCAGGAGCAACAACAGACTTCTCAGATCCGAGCCCTGGGAACACGGACTATGATGATGTCGGCAGCAGCGCCCCGGCGACACTGCCATGAGGATGTCCTGGCCATGCCACAGCCCTGGGGACACGTGTGTGGCAGTGCGGTGGGGCCCTGTGCCCAGGGAGGTCTGGCCCTGCCCATGGAAGTCATCCCTCGCTGTCCAGTGCTGCAGGAAAGCAGCTCCTGTGTAGGGATTTCCTTTGATTTCTGTGTGTTGCTATCGCACTGGCGCGGTAATGTGGTGGAAGGGATTTAGAAAGGCCTTGGGAATTGGAAACTGAGGTAAAGATACATTTAGGTATGAGGAAAAGATACACTTATGTATGCCCCATTGTTTCGGGAAAGTTTTGCTTCAGTATTTTTCTGTAAACCCCTTTCTCTCCACCCCTGAGCAGTTCCCATTGGACCTGACCCCTGGGGTGGTTCTGATGAGCCCATGCTGGACATTGTCTCTATTGTTTAGAACTTATCTCTTAATTTTGCTGTATAAAACTGTATCTGGACAGTGGCCCAGGGTCTTTTGTCCCTGCAACCGTTCAGGCAATACAATCTCTCTGGACCGCACACAACTGACCTCTCCTTGTCTCTTTATCTCGACTCCTTGCGGCGACCGAGGCGCACCGCCGCTGGGACCGTGCTAACCCAGCCGCTGCCTGGTGAGCCCAGTGCAGCGGGACCACGGCAAACCCCGGTCCCCTGAGGGGACAGCCAGCCAGAGGGGTCCCGGGGGGCCGGGGAGGGACGGGGGACAGCCACAAGTGACCCCCGAAAGCTGCATCCGTGTAAATTGCCATTTTTTCCTATTAAGAGACAAACTGGTCAGAGATTCACTCCCAGGCCTGGAAGCTCATTCTGGGGCTGGCACTTCCATCCCATGTATGCTTTTGATTGGCGATGTGAGGCAGGAACTGGAAGCAGAAACACATCCCTGGGGATGGTGGGCTGAGGGGGGAGGGCAGAGGAGGATTGCTGGGCTTGTCTGCAGGGCCTTTATTTATCGCTGCCAAATGCACAGAAGCGATGCCAGCAACAGCGAGGGGAAAAGGGAGAGGGCAGGAGCCGGAGCCCACCCCGCAGGTGCCGCAGGATCTCCTCCCCGTGCCCCGCGGGTGGGGCAGGTTCAGCCCCACTCTCAGCGCCGAGAGCTGGGCTGGGAAGGGCTCTGGTTGTTGGAAGGACTTTTCCTAAAGGAGGGGAGGTCTCCTGAAGGAGGGGAGCGCCTTCCTGCCCCCCGGCAGCAGCCCGCGGTGGCAGGGCGGCCGGGCCATGGCCCCTGGCTGCGGCACGTCGTGCTCCAGGAGGCTCCCGATCTTCAGGGCGGGCTGCAGAGCCCGGAGGGCGTCCAGTTCCTGCAGCAGGGCCTGGCTGAAGCCGTCCGTGCTCAGCCCGGGCGTGGAGGAGGCAGGAGAAGAGGAGAAGGTGCTGGAGCTTGTGGGGAGGTGTCAGAGTCCAGAGCATCCCTCTGGCTGCCCTGGATGACTCCAGCCCCTGGCAAAGAGCACAGGAACCTTGGCAGCAAACGGAAAACACCTGTGGATTAGATTTTAGCCCGTGGGAGAGGCTGCCGACCTTACATGAGGAATTAAAAGCAAAAAGGGTTTGAATGATGTAATAAGGAAATTGACACAGGGTGGAAAAGTAGAATATTGGGATTTGTTAGAATGGAATTCAGGGGTAGAAGATGGAGGAACCTGGGCATGCCCTAGCTTCTTCTTCCTTCTTCTTGTCCTCCATGTCTTGCTGTGGTAGTGACACTTTTCTATTGGTTTAGGATAGGGACACCTTGTCCTATGTAGATTTGAGGTATTGGTACGGGAATTGTAAACTCTGTAGGTGCAATTATGGGTCTATAATGTGGGAGCCGCCTGGGGCGGGAAGGAGACTGCCACGGCTTCTGTGCTAGCTGGACCTCGGCAGGTCAGAAAGAAACTCTTGTAGATGAGGGAAAAGAAACAACCTTGAAAAGTCGGCTTCACGCATTCCAGGCCTCTTCTTGAGCGGCCAGGCTAGGGAAAAAGGACTTTCACACTGTCGGGGTCTTGCCCAGTGACCCCGACAGTTTTGGCCTCTCTGGGTGGGCATGGAGCTCACCAGAAGTGCTGAACATCTGACCCTAGCCCGACTAGAAAACTCCCTGAAGAGGACGGCCCGAACCCTTGCAGAGAGCAAGGTTCTTCCAACTCGACCTGGAAAGGAGAAGATCCAAGGGCCCTGGGTGTTCTCCACCTGTTATCTGCTGGACAGAGACCAGGAAAGCTTCTGGACTGATTTTGCAGACCATGCCACTATTGGGCGAGGACCGAAGTGGGTTTCGGGAGATACGTGAAACCCTGCCGGACTCTGATGCAAGCAGACGCTGAATCTGAGAACAAAGAGGCAAGCACGCAGACGTGAGAGGACATCCACAAACATCTCTTCAATCCAGAATTTCAGGACTTGGGTGTCATTGCATTGCAAAGTCAAAATGTTGTTTTTGTGCTTCATTCTGTTGTCAGTTGCCTTAGGCAATTCCATTGCCTTGGGAAATTCGGCAGATTTTCCCATGCTCCAACCAAAAGAAAACATTTGGGAAACTTTGGCCAATGCAGCAGGTTTGGACACCATCTGCTTGACACGTTCAAGACTGAAAAAACCGTGTTCAACATGTCTTCTGGGCTTGCCAGTGAGTGAATGGCCAATTCCAAAGAACATCCCTCCCGAGGTTTCACAGGTCATTTCGAATCCTGTGGACGGATGGGAGGTTTGGACACATTTTCTCCCAATGGTTCCTTTTGAACCTCAAGAATTGGAAATTCTTGGTTCAGTGACAATGAATTTTTGTATAGAATTTGGCATTTCAGGAGTGATGCAAAGAAATAATAAAATGATAGATGTCGCCCCAAATAATTTCATTTCCAGAAATGCCTCTTCTTGGTGTAATTACACCAAGGTGTCAAACAGACCATCCCACCAAGCCCCAGCGCAATTGCCACAAGGGGTCTTTTTCATTTGTGGGGACAGGATTTGGCCTGCTATCCCTGCAAATGCCACAGGCGGTCCATGCAGCATTGGAAAACTTTCATTGCTAACACCCGATTTGAGAATCTTGAGAGGGAAAAAGCATAGGGGGAAAAGAAATATTAAAAAATATGATCCAAAGTGTGATGATAATGCTTATACATGGAACAAGGCTCAGAGAATTGTGGCTGCAATATTCTTGCCACAAGCAGCATCAGGGGTAGCCTTGACTCACCTGGATCGGATGGGGTGTTGGTTGAGCAAACATGCTCGTGCTGTCTCTCTTGCACTGAGTGACGTGCTAACAGATGTCAACAGTGGAAGACGGGCAACCCTTCAGAACAGAGCGGCAATCGGTTATTTATTGCTGACACATGGGCACGGGTGTGAAGAATTTGAAGGCATGTGCTGCATGAACTTGTCAGATCATTTTAAATCAATCCATGAAAACATGAAACGATTGCAGGAAGGTATAGACAAATTTGGAGAAGTTACTGGATCTTGGTTGAATGATTAGTTTGATTTTTTTTGACCTCTCACCATTGAGGAGAGAACTTTTGAAAATGGCTTTTTATATTTTAGTAGAGATTTTCATTTTTCTGCTCATTTTTCCATGCCTTTTTCAATGTGTGCGGTGAGCCATGAACAGGGCTGCCAGAGTGGTGTTTTTGGTGCAACGAGAAAGGGGAGATGTTGGAGTCCAGAGCATCCCTCTGGCTGCCCTGGATGACTCCAGCCCCTGGCAAAGAGCACAGGAACCTTGGCAGCAAATGGAAAACACCTGTGGATTCGATTTTAGCCCCTAGGAGAGGCTGCTGACCTTACATGAGGAATTACAAGCAAAAAGGGTTTGAATGATGTAATAAGGAAATTGACACGGGGTGGAAAAGTAGAATTTTGGGATTTGTTAGAATGGAATTCAGGGGTAGAAGATGGGGGAACCTGGGCGTGCCCTAGCTTCTTCCTTCTTCTTGTCCTCCATGTCTTGCTGTGGTAGTGACACTTTTCTATTGGTTTAGCATAGAAACACCTTGTTCAAAGTAGATTTGAGGTACTGGTATGGGAATTGTAAACACGTTACACGTAATTTTGGGTGTATACCGAGGGAGCCGCCTGGGGCGGGAAGGAGACTGCCACGGCTTCTGTGCTAGCTGGGCCTCGGCAGGTCAGAAAGAAACTCTTGTAGAAGAGGAAAAAGAAACAACCTTGAAAAGTCGGCTTCACGCATTCCAGACCTCTTCTTCAGCGGCCGGGCTAGGGAAAAAGCACTTTCACACTGTCGGGGTCTTGCCCAGTGACCCCGACAGGGAGGGAGGTGCCGAGCCAGGCTGGATGCCGCTGCGGCCCTGCCTGTCCCGCAGCCTGCGCTGCCCGGCTCGGGAATGGCGGGCACGGAAGGGAAGGTGGCAGGGCCCTCACTCAGCGCAGGCTCCGCAGCGGGCAGGCGGGATGCCGGAGCTGCTGGCAGAGCTGCAGGACGCCGTGGGCTCGCAGCTCGTTGTCACTCCGGCCCGGGCAGGTGAGACGGGGCCCCTGCAGCAGCCGCGCAGCCGGGGCAGGGCAGGAGGCGCCCGCCAGCCGGCAGCTGCCCGGCCTGTGGGAGCTGGGAAACAGGCAAGGAGGGCTTTGGCCTCGGCTCCCTCGGCTGCTGCAGGTGGGAAGGGCGGAGCAGCGGCTGAGGTCCTGGCAGCAGCAGGGGCTGGTGAGGCGGCAAGAGCGCAGCCCGACCAGAGCCCTCGGGAAAGAAGCTCCGAGCCCACCGCGGGCCCGCGGAGGTATCCGTGGGGTCGGAGAGCTCCTGTCCCCTGTGGCCGGGGCAGCAGCCGCCCACCCGCTCAGGCCGCCGCCGCCGCCCTCCTGTGTCGGCCCGCAGCGCCCTGGCCCGGTGCGGGCTCGGCGCGGTGCGGGCGTGTGTGAGCGGAGCAGCCCCGGACAGCGCCCGGTGCCGCAGTGCCCGGCAGCGCGGGGGGATGGGGCAGGGCAGCTCCCGCCGCCGCCGCCGCGGCGAGGGACCGGGACGTGCTGCCCGTGGGGAATCGCTGCGGTGCCGCCGGGTGGGGAGCAGCGGCAGTTCCCGCTGCTCCGTCTGCTCCGGGGGGAGCCCGGGACGAGAGTCCGGGAAGTTCGGGTCGTTCGCGTAAGGAAGGGTCGGGGAAAGCGGGATCCCGGCCAGGTGAGGGACCCCCTGACAGTGACAGCGGGATACGGGGATCAGGAGGAAGAGAGACTTTAGTGTGGATTTTTTTTGTGCTTGCAATGTGAGGGGGTCAAGGCTCTTTTATATTTCCTGGGACAGCCTTGGGAGGAAGCACTTGAGTTCGTTTCTGTATTCCTGCGGTAGCAGGCAGTGGGTTTAGGGAGGGAGAGAAAAGCGACTGTGCCATGGGAAAGCTGGGCTGAAAGGGGTGAGGGAACGTGAGGTGTGGATGTCGGAGCGGGTGTTCCGGGCAGCTCCGGGGCCAGCGTGAGTGAGAGGAGCCGCAGCTGGAAGGGGCGTCGGTGCCCGCGGTGCGAGTGGATCCGTGCGTGGGGAAAGCGGCGGCAGGGAGTGCGGTGCAGGGTGAGAGCGGGCAGTTCTCTGCGGAGCGCGGCTGCCGAGCCGCAGGGGCCGGAGCGGCGGGGCAGGGGCGGCGGAGCGGCGGCGTTATCGGCGGCAGCGCCGGCGTCGGGAGGCGCGTGCGGTCGCCGGCGCCGCCGGGAGCCGCCGCGGGGTGACCGCCTCCTTCCTGCCCTGGCGGCGAGGCGAGCGCGGGGCCGCAGCCGCGGCAGCAGCGCCATGTGCCAGCGCCGCCGCGAGGGACCGGGGAGCTGGCACCTGGCAGCGCCGCGCGGGGCCGGGGGCTGCTGCCACCCCCCGCGGGGGCTGCGAGCTGCCGGGAGGGGAGCGCCCCGAGCGTGGGGCCTTTGAACTTCGCAGGTGCCCGAGCTAGATGTGGTCCCGCGGAAGGTGTCGGTAGGATGTGGGCTGAAGGCTGTCGTCGCCGCCAGGATGGCTCTTGTCGGGCTCCAGCAGCACCGTTGGAGGCCCGGGGGATGGAGGCAGGGCCCCCGCGGGGCAGGTGCAGTGGGGGGGCTGTCTCCCCCCGGGGACATCCGGGTGGCAGCCCACTGTGGCGAACCGTGTGACGCCAGAAGCGCAGGCGAGGCTCATATTTGGGCACGGAGCAGGTTATTGGAGGCCGCGGCCCCGCAGCCGGGAGATGAGGCGCCTGATAAAGGCTGCCCCGGTGCTGCTGCCTGCGTTGGCTCGGGCGCAGGCCTGAGGGAGCTGCCCCGGCTGCGCCGGCTCGGGGCCGGTGCCGTGGGGCCGGTGCCGTGGGGCCGGTGGCCATGGGGCCGGTGGCGGCGCTGGGGCTGCTGCTGTGCGTGCGGCTGTGTGCGGGTGAGTGGCGGCGGGCGGGAGCGGGGCCCGCGGCGGTGGCGGGCCCGGCTCAGCAGCCCCCGTGCCGCAGGCTCCGGGCAGCTGCGTCTGGTGGGCGGCGGCGGGCGCTGTGCCGGGCGCGTGGAGGTGGAGCACGGCGGTGAGTGGGGCTCCGTGTGCGTCTTCGACTTCGACTGGGAACCTCGCATAGGCGAGGTGGTGTGCCGGCTGCTGGGCTGTGGCCGGGTGGCCAGGGCGTCCCCGTACGCCCCGTTCGGGCAGGGCACCGGGCGGATCTGGCTGCAGCCCTCCTTCTGCCGAGGAGGTGAGAATGCGCTGGAGGAGTGTCCACACTTGGGATGGGGACGGCACTTCTGCGGCCACGACCGGGATGTGGGGGTGACCTGCACAGGTGAGGGGCCACGCTGGCCGTGCAGGGACCGGCACGTTGTGCTGGAGCATCCTGGGCAGGTCTGAGCCGTGCCGGTGCCCCTGTGCAGATGCCGTGGAGCTGAGGCTGGTGGGCGGCAGCAGTCCCTGTGCCGGGAGGGTGGAGGTGAAGCTGCAGGGACAGTGGGGCTCGGTGGGAGACGACGTCTGGGACATGGAGGACGCCGAGGTGGTTTGCCGGCAGCTGGGCTGTGGCTCGGCTTCTGGTGCCTACTCTGCCCATGACACGTTCGGTGAAGGGAATGGGCTCATCAGCCTGGTCAGGGCGGACTGCGGTGGGTACGAGGCCATGCTCTGCGACTGTGAGATCCGTGGCTGGGGACCCTATAAATCCTTAAGCCATTACTGGGACACAGCTGTTGTCTGCCAAGGTAGGAGCTGGGCTTATGGGGGCACGGGGCACTGCCTGCGCATCCCTTGACACTGGTCCTGCAGGATTCTCCCGGCTAGTCGGAGGTGATGGAGCCTGTGCCGGGCGTCTGGAGGTGCGTCAGGGCCGGGCCTGGGTCGGTGTCTGTGAGGATCAGGTGGACATGAAGGCGGCCCAGGTGGTGTGCAGGGAGCTGGGCTGCGGTGAGGCGCTCGCCATCCCTGGCAGCGCTCGATTTGGGAGAGGATCAGGGTCATTCTGGGACGGTGGCTTCCAGTGCAATGGCACCGAGTCCCTGCTCAGTGCGTGTGCCCGGCGTCTGCCCCTCAGCCAGGCCTGCGCCGGCCCTGCCAGCGTCATCTGCTCCGGTAAGTGCTGGGGACGGCGGGAGCTGTTGGGGTCCCTGCGGCATGGCCCCCCTGACCGCCGTTCGTGCCGCAGCCTACACGGGCTTCCGGCTGGGGAACAGCAGCTCGGGATGCTCCGGGCGAGTGGAGGTGGCAGTGAGGGGGACGTGGGGATCCGTGTGCGCCAGCGAGTGGGACCTGGCCGATGCGCACGTCCTGTGCCGCCACCTGGGCTGCGGCCGCGCCTCCAGCGTGCCCCCGGGAGGCTCCTTTGGCAGCGGGGAGGGGACACTGCGGCCGGACGCCTTCGGCTGCCACGGGAGCGAGCGGCACCCGGGCGAGTGCCCCGTGGCCGTGCTGGGGAAGCCGCCCTGTGTGCCCGGAAACGCCGCCGCCGTCAACTGCTCAGGTGTGCAAGGCGGTTCTGAGAGGAGCCTTAAGGGCTTTTGGGAGCCTGCTAAGAATTGGCAGCAGTGGATGCCGGATATATTTTGGACTGAAGTTCCATCTGAGGCAGGTGCTACAGCTCCGTGGCTCTGCTGCTGAATTTGCAGGTGCTGGCTTTGTCACGACCCTGCGGCTGGTGGGTGGTCAGAGCTTGTGTGATGGGCGGCTGGAGGAGGCCATAAGCAGCCCAGCCTGGCACCGTGTGCCGCTGGAGCAGTGGAAGTCATGGGATGTCAACGCGGTATGTTCCGTGCTGGGCTGTGGCCAAGCCAGGGATGTTTACTCTGCCTTGGGTACGGCTGCTGCATTGAGCAGCAGCCCCAGCCAGGTGGACATCAGGACTGAAGAGATGGACGGCGTTTTGGACGTGGGCTCTGCACTGACCGGCAGCCCTGAGGAGATGGATGACCAGCTGGAGGAGAGGGGCCATGTCTCAGGGATGGGCCCTGCGCTGAACAGCAGCGTGGAGGAGATGGCCATCACCTGCTCAGGTGGGTGTCCCGAGAAGGGCCAGAGGTGCGGGTGCCCCAAGCAGCCCCCCCAGCCCATTCCTTCCCTGCCCACAGGCAGCCGGCAGGTGAGGCTGGCGGGGAGCTCGGGGCGCTGTGCCGGGCGCGTGGAGGTCTATTCCGGGGGCAGCTGGAGCTCCGTCTGCCAGGAAGGCTGGGAGCTGCAGGACGCCGCCGTTGTCTGCCGGGAGCTGGGCTGTGGCACGGCACTGGAGGCCCCGAGCTGGGCGCGCTTCGGTGCCGGCACGGGGCCGCTGTGGCCGTACGTGCCCGACTGCTCCGGCTCCGAGGAGTCTCTCTGGGAATGCGGGCGCACGGAACGGCGCGAGTGCGGGCGTGGTGGCGGGGCAGGGGCCGTCTGCTCAGGTCGGTGCCGGGCACCCCAAGGTCAGGGCCCGGCAGAGGCCCCGGGGGGTTCCCGGCCGTGCCGTGACCCCCCCGCACCCCTTGCAGAGCAGCTCTCGGTGCGGCTGGCAGGAGGCCCTGGGCGCTGCCGGGGGTACCTGGAGGTGTCCTACAACGGCACCTGGGGCCGTGTCTGCGCTACCGGCACCAGCACCGACACCGGCACCGCCGTCTGCCGCCAGCTGGGCTGTGGGCACCGGGGCTGGCTCTCAGCTGTCCCCACCCAGCAGCCGTCCCTGGCGTGGCTGGCCTGGGTGGGCTGTGAGGACGGGGCCCGCTCGCTCTGGGGGTGCCCCTCGGCCCCCTGGCACCTGCAGAGCTGTGGCACCGGCGGCTACGCCCAAGTGGAGTGTGAGGAGGACGGCGATGGCACCTCTGAGGGACGCACTACCCCATATCCGGAGGGTGCCACCAGCACAGGTAGCTCTGCCCGTGCCTGCATCCCCCAACGCAGGCTGGCTGGGATCCCCCTCCCCTCACTGCCTGCCTGTGTCCCCACAGGTGTCCCCAGCAGATCGCCCTCAGCAGTGGCCGTGGGGACTGTGCCTGTGCCCACTGTGCTGTGCGTGGTGCTGGGGACGCTGCTGTGCCTGTCCCTGGGTGCCCTGGCCCTGCTGCTGTGCCGTGCCCGTGCCCGGCGCCGAGGTGTGTCCCGGTGGATGGGGGTGGGGACAGATCCGGTCTGGGGGCCTAGAGGCTCCTGTCCTGTGGAACAGCTCTGAAGGTGGCCGGGGTGATCCCGGTGCCACCCACAGGGCCCAGGGCCCCAGGTAAGTGCTGCATCTGGTTCCAGGCCCTGGCAGAGCTGCAGATGCCATCTCCAACGCTGTCTACGAGGAGCTGGATTACAAAGCCGTGCCAGAGTACCAGGAGGTGCCCACTCCCCCAGGTGGGTGCCGCCCTTGTGCCCCGGCTGTGCTCGGAGTGAAGGCTCTGCCTGACAGCCCCACGGCACCTCCGGGTCCTGGTGGCCCTGCTGTGGTTCCTGGCCATGGGCTGTGGGTGCCCCTGGGTGCCACAGCGGCCCCGCTCTGTAGCGTGAGGTTCTGTCACCTGCAGAGCCGCTTGTGGCCACCCCCAAGTCCCTGTTTGTCCCCTGCAGGTTCCCTGTCGGAGGGACGGGTGAAGAAGCTGCCGTATTACACCGGGGACAGCGTGGAGGGGAGTGACACCGAGGCAGCCCCAGGTAGGGCCACAGGGCAGGAGCCCAGCAGGGAGAGCTGGGGACAGGGGGCACACCCCGGTTGGGGGGCTGAGGGGACAAATCCTTCCCCCCTTGTTAGTGTGCAGAGAGACATCGCCTTTCCCTGTGGGTCCACAGGGCCTCCAGCAGCTGCCCAGTGGAAAGGCTGGCGGGTGTGGCACAGCCAGAGCCCTGCCAGGGACACTGGTCACTGCCATGGACCCCTCTGATTTTCCCAGATCCCCCTGACCGGCCCGAGCAAGGAACCCCGGAGGGCTACGACGATGTCCTGGATGTGCCACAGGAGGCCCCTGCTCCCAGCACTGGGGACATCTCTGAGGGAGTGGCACGGCAGAAGTCGATCTGTGTCCTCCCCACAGGTGAGAGGGCTCACAGCTGCCCTGTCCCCTTTGCAGAGCCACTCCAGGGCAGGGTTTGTGTGTGGGGGCAGGCAGGGCCCCAGCACAGATCCATGGGTGCCGTGGTCTGACCCCCGGTGGGGTCCGTCAGGGGGCACACGTTGCTGCCTGCCCCTCAGGCACCTTTCCGTGCTGTCCCCAAGGTGGGATCTGCTCCCCTCCATGTCCCCCAGGAGCAACAACAGACTTCTCAGATCCGAGCCCAGGGAACACGGACTATGACGATGTGAGCGGCAGCGCCCCGGCGACACTGCCATGAGGATGTCCTGGCCATGCCACAGCCCTGGGGACACGTGTGTGGCAGTGCGGTGGGGCCCTGTGCCCAGGGAGGTCTGGCCCTGCCCATGGAAGTCATCCCTCGCTGTGCAGCGCTGCAGGAAAGCAGCTCCTGTGTAGGGATTTCCTTTGATTTCAGTTTAAATTTCCCATTTTTCCGTATTAAAAGCCAAACTGGTCAGAAACTCACTCCCAGGCCTGGAAGCTCATTCTGGGGCTGGCATTTCCATCCCATGTACGCTTTTGGTTGGCGATGTGAGACAGGAACTGGAAGCAGAAACACATCCCTGGGGATGGTGGGCTGTGGGGGGAGGGCTGAGGAGGATTGCTGGGCTTGTCTGCAGGGCCTTTATTTATCGCTGCCAAATGCACAGAAGCGATGCCAGCAACAGCAAGGGGAAAAGGGAGAGGGCAGGAGCCGGAGCCCACCCCGCAGGTGCCGCAGGATCTCCTCCCCGTGCCCCGCGGGTGGGGCAGGCTCAGCCCCACTCTCAGCGCCGAGAGCTGGGCTGGGAAGGGCTCTGGTTGTTGGAAGGACTTTTCCTAAAGGAGGGGAGGTCTCCTGAAGGAGGGGAGCGCCTTCCTGCCCCCCGGCAGCAGCCCGCGGTTGCAGGGCAGCCGGGCCATGGCCCCTGGCTGCGGCACGTCGTGCTCCAGGAGGCTCCCGATCTTCAGGGCGGGCTGCAGAGCCCGGAGGGCGTCCAGTTCCTGCAGCAGGGCCTGGCTGAAGCCGTCCGTGCTCAGCCTGGGCGTGGAGGAGGCAGGAGAAGAGGAGAAGGTGCTGGAGCTTGTGGGGAGGGAGGTGCTGACCCAGCACCTGACCCTGGATGCCGCTGCGGCCCTGCCTGTCCCGCAGCCTGCGCTGCCCGGCTCGGGAATGGCGGGCACGGAAGGGAAGGTGGCAGGGCCCTCACTCACCCCAGGCTCCGCAGCGGGCAGGCGGGATGCCGGAGCTGCTGGCAGAGCTGCAGGACGCCGTGGGCTCCCAACTCGTTGTCACTCAGGTCCAGGCAGGTGAGACGGGGCCCGTGCAGCAGCCGCGCAGCCAGGGCTGGGCAGGAGGCGCCCGCCAGCCGGCAGCTGCCCAGCCTGTGGGAGCGAGGGAAACAGGGAAGGAGGGCTTTGACCTCTGCTCCCTCGGCTGCTGCAGGTGGGAAGTAGAAAGCTCTGGACAGGTAGGAAAGAGCATTGGCCCATCCTGCAGCCCCTTTACCGCAGTATCTGTAGTGGGCAGGCGCAGTGCTGGAGCCCCTCACACAGCAGCTCCACGCCGGTATCGCGCAGGTCCTCGCTGAAGGACAAATCCAGCTCCTCCAGGCAGGTGTTAGTACCCAGCACAGCAGCAAGGTCCTCACAGCTGGCACTGGTGATGCGGGTATACCGCAGCCTGATGGGAATCCCCGGGAAAACCCTCAGAGACTCCTCAGTGCCTTCACTGCCATCCCACCATGGTGACAGTCTCCACCCTTGTGCCACAACCTTGGCGCTCCTTGCCTTGGAAGTGTGTGACACAGTCACGATGCCACCCCAGGGGGACCCTTTGGCGTGCCTCCCAAGCTCTCAGGTCTGAGATGCCTGAGAGATTCTGGAGGTGCTCACCTCAGGATGCGCAGGCGGCTGCCCGCAGTCCGCAGCCCCTCACAGAGGAGGCGCACACCACTGTCACCCAGAGAGCTGTCAGCCACCTCCAGGTGGGCCAGTCCCGGGTGCTCCGCCAGCAGCGCTGCCAGCTCCGCACAGCAGCTTTCGGACAGCTGGCACCACTGCAGCCTGCGGGAGAGCACGGAGAACGGGGGTCAACACACCTCACCTGTCCTGGCTGCTCAACTGCCCACCAAACCTGAGGGACAACACCCACCCTCAGGTACAGAGGGTCTGACCTCTTACTGGCTGCTTGCCATTGTGCCTGGGGAGCAGCAGGGCAGCACCAATCCTCTCGCCCACTGCACTATGGTTCAGGTGTGCCCACCCACAGCCCGGATCCCAGCCCCGGTTTGGGCTCTGTGTGCGTCTCTCACCGGAGCACCTGCAGGGCGCTGTCCCGGTGCCGCAGAGCCCGGCAGAGCAGGTGGATGGGGCAGGGCATCTCCTCCTTCCGCTGCACGACGAGGGCACCAGGATGTCCTCCGGCTCCTGAGACTCCAGAGCTGCAGGGTGACAGAGCCGCAGGGCACGCGCAGCCCTCAGTGGTGATGGCAGCTCCCGGTTCTGACACCAGCACACAACCTCCCTGCCCCGAGCAGAGCCTCCAGCTCCTCCACAGAGACCTTTGTGGCTTTGGAGGTGGGAAGGACCTTGAGCATTGCTGCTGGAGCCACCGGGGGAGATGTAAGGTAAGTCATGGTGTGCACTTAACATTCCAGCACCAGGGATCTCCCTTTGAGGGGGAGAAGGGTGACACGGGAAGCCAGAGTGACAGCTGGGCACAGACGGGCCTGGCTAGGTCGAGCCAAGAACTCCACCACCATCAATCCCACAGTGGGCAGTGGATGGAGAAGCCCATGTGTTCCTTATTCTCCCTAGGAATAAGTAAATTCTCCACTGAGGAACCAAACACCCAGCGAAAGGCCAAGCTGGTGTTCGGTGGGGAGGAGATGAATCATCCTTTGGGGTAGAGAAAGAAATTTTTTGCAGCTCTGGGTCATTAAGCAAGGAGGACCAGGACTTACCAAGGCACTGATGCATCCAGCTCTGCCTCAGGATCCTGCCAGTGGAAGAAGCATCCCTGGAGAGTGATGGAGCCCAGCCCAGCCCAGTGCTGGATGCAGAAGGAAAGAGCCATCTGGTCGTACAGGGTCAGCTTGGTGTCGTGCAAGTCCAGGTCAGTGAAGTGACCCAATGCACTTTCTGCAAAGCTCTTCTCGTTCATCTCAAACAAGAAGTGGAAAGTGTCCATCTCTGAAATCTTCAGTGCTTGGCTAGGGTGGGAGAGGCCTCTGTGCCTCCCCTGAAGCCACTCCAGCAGCTCTTCCCTGGCTCGTGGTGAAATTCTGCACCCAAAGGTTTTGTCCATGTACTCCATGGATTTCTGGCTGACCAGACCAAAGAGGAATAGCACTGTTACGTTCAAATCCTTTCTGGACTTGTAGCTTTCTAACAATTTATTTACATCCTTCTCAAGCCTCCCCGAGCTGCTGACTGTTTCCCCATCATCCTCCAGAACATAAAACAGTGCTGCAAAAAACTCCTGGAGGTGCAGGTGGGTGAAGGCATAGACACTCCCATTGTCTTCTCCTTTTCTTGGGATCCTTTCATTGAGGAAGTAGGGGAGAAGACCTGGCTGGTCCAAGCCATAGTCCTTGATTTCCTTTTCCTCAAAGAGCACCTTGTGCTTCCAGATACCCTCAGCAGCCAAGGAGCAAAGCTGGAGTAGGAACTGCTGGAGGACCTGTGGGTTGTCTCTGCCCCTGTGCTTCAGTAACTGGGAGAGGTAGAACATTGTCATCCCTGTAGTGGCTTTGGAGCACTCAAGGAGGTTTTTCTTCCCACAAAGCTCTTGTTCAAGGATGGTGCAGATGGTCCAGCTCATGATAGGGATGACACACAAGCTATAGAGGATCTCATTGCCTCTGACAAACCTGAAGGCCACATCTGCTTTTCTGGGGTTCTCAAAATACTGGTGGAAATACTCCTTCCTCCTGGCTGCTGAAAATCCCAGTATCTCCATGTAATGCTCACCCTTCAGGCACTGCCTCAGGCTTCCAAGAGCCATTGGCCTCATGGTGATGAGCAAAGAGGCTTTGGGGAGCACAGTCTTCTTCAACAAGCTCATGAGGGTGAGCTCCAGTGGCTTCACCTCTCTGGGATCAGAGCTCAGCTCAGCTTCGGGCTGAACCAAGGAAAACCCCAGGGCCTCGAAGCCATCAAAAATGAACAGGATCTTCTTCTGGTCATCCAGGATCTTCCCAGCCGGCACTTGCAGAGCAGGACAGCATTGTGAAACCAGGTCTGCCACGCTGGCTTCCATGGGAAGGGTGATGGCTTTGCAGTCAATGCAGAAGACAAAGTCAAACTGTGTGTGGAGTGTCCCTTCTCCCCACTCCACCATCACCTTCCTGACCATCGTTGTCTTCCCCATCCCTGGGGCTCCCACCAGCACCACGACCTGCGGGGTTTGCCCGTCCCCGCCGGGTTCAAACAGCGCGGTGGTGGCGGCGACTGCTCCGCTGCCGGCGCTGGCACATCCCTGGCCGGTTCCCACGGCTCCATCCTTGGCTCCGTGCTTGCCCCGAGGCTCCCTGGTGATGGTCAGTGGGGTGAAGCGGCTGTGGAAGGATGGGCTCTCCCTGGGACAGGCGCCCAGCTCCCTGTCCTGGCGGGACTCCCAGCCCATGTGCTCTCTGCTGTCCCACCTGTGCTCTGTGCCGAGAGGAGCAGGGTCAGTCCCCAGCTCAGACATTCCCCACCAGCCCACCTCTGCTCCCAACACACAAGCAGCCGCCTATTTCAATGCTCAGTTCTTTCCTAAGTCTGGCTGGGACACTAGGGACACAATTTGTGAGGATTTGGGGACTCTGGTAGGTTGGGCGTTCTCCTTCCAGGTCCCGATCCTGATCTATCAACCCTTGTTTTATCATTCTCATCCACCTGGGAGCAAATGCAACTGCCTGGGGCTGCCTGCAGCCTCTAATTCAGGGGACACAGGGGCTGTCAGCTTCCAGGGGACAACGGCACTGTCCCTGGGCTCCTGAGCACAGATCTCCGGAGAGACATCCTTAATCCCCACCCCAGGAGGAAAGAATATGCCAAGCTGGCTGCCAGAGCACTGGGTGAGCTTTAAGGTCACTTCCAACCTAAACCATTCTGTGATTTTAAACAATGCAATTATCGAGGAATTACAAGCCCATGTCATTCACTGCAGGGATGAGCTGCCTGGACAGAGCTGGTGACCCTGAGCCCAGAATAGCTTCAACAAGGAGTGCCCAGGACTGAACTCAGGCCCATGCCAGCTGGTAGGGAGGCTTCAGGTGAGGCTGGTCAGCATTCCAGGCTATTAATAGTATCCCAGGGGGAGCAGGGCTTGGATTTTCACTGCAAGGACTTCCTGCTGCCAGGGAAGCCCACCTTGGCTGCTGCAGCAAGTCATTCCACTGTGAGAAATGTCCTTCATCCTGCTGTCCCGGGAGTTTGAGGTACGGACAAACGGTGCTGTCTGAAGAGCCACGGGGTTTTGCTGCTGCGTGGCCTTTTTCCCCCTCTCCAGCCGTGGGTGGGTTGTAACTGGGGCTCTAGGGAGGGAGAGAGGCTTCTTTAGGATCTTTGGATGCTCAGGGATGAAAGGGGTGTGGTGACCTGTGCTGTGACCTGCTCTCCTGGTTTGTCTGCTCATTTATGAACAGGGCACCTGTGTCTGGATTAGGAGGGGGTAACCCTCTTGCTGACTTTATTTTCTGTGAATGATGATTTTCTTTCCATTATGGAAAAAAAAAAAAGCTTCAGGATGATATGTTTAGTAAAGCAGCCCGTGAAGGATACTGGAGAAGGGGAAAGGATGTCTTAAGGCACATTGGGAGTTAAAGGACTCCTTATGGACTCCTTATTTCCCTGCTCAGAGCCAGACATCACACTGTCCCTCCTGCTTACAGGATGTCAAATAATTCTGGTGACAACTGTTTATCTCTAAAGGAAATGGTTTCGAGCTTGTCAGGGGAGATTTAGACTGAATATTGAGTAAAATTTCTTCACTGAAAGGGTTGTCCAGTCCTGGTACAGCTGCCCAGGGCAGTGGTGGAGTCCCCATCCCTGGAGGGATTTAAAAGCCATGTGGATGTGGCACTTGGGGACTTGGGATAGTGATGGCCTTAGGCAGTGGTGGGGAATGTTTGATCCTGATAACCTCAGAGGGCTTGAACAATTCCATGAGTCTATGTTCCTTCCCATGGATGCTGCTGCCACCAACATTCCCCTGTGGGTTTTGCAGGCAGGAGCTCCCCAGGAACCAGGGCTGTCCTTATCCCTGCTAACTCCTCCTGGGAGGTGCTGTGAGCTGAGGGGGAGGGGGCAATTCCAGCAGCACCGTTTCTAAAGGTTTCCCACTCCTTCTGACCTTGAAAAAGCCATTTTCACCTTGCTGTGTCTCAGCCGGGGTTGCTGCTTGCTGTGCCTGCACTGTGTTAGGGGGGATGTGACTCTGCCACGGGGAGACGAGGGAAGTGTATTGTTTTTACAGCTTTTCCTTTGCTTCCCTTCTCCTACCTCAGTAAAAAAAAAAAAAAAGTTTACATTCAGAATTTAAATATAACATGAATCCCGGTCCAAGGCGTGTGAGAGCATCACGTGGGGCTGTTTATCTCCTAAGGCAGAGGCAGAGTGTGTGAACATAAGGAAACCACTGCCAGAACCCCTCATCCAGGCTCTGGGAACAAGACCCTGAGGTTTCCACTTGCAGGAGGCTCCCTCCCTCCTCCTGCCACCTTGAGGATATTCCTGCCTGATACAGAAGTAGCAAAGAGATTTTGCTAGGGAAGTGGCAGTTTGGGGGTGTCACCTGCATTAAACTGTGGATTTCCACCAGCTTTGCAGGAATTCAGCCCCTCTGCTGCTGTCATTAGATCAGCAGATCTGGGAGGCGTTAGGAAGGGGAAGCAGCTGTTTGGAGCCATGGAAAGGTCCTGGCTGTGCCTGGCACAAGTCTCTGAAAGAGCAGGGAGTGCTGGCACTGCTGGGACCAGACAGGGAGCAGAGGGAACATCAGCATCAGCCACAGCTAATCCTGTCTGTGCCAGTCTGTCTGAGCCAAGCTGGCTCCTGGAGCCAAGCATTACAGAAGGAATAACCTTGCTCATCCCTGTCCCGAGGGGCTGTGGGTAGCTGCATCCCAAAGCAGCCCCTGGAAGCACAGCATGTCCTGGGAGATTTGAGTTCTTGCCTCCAGCTCCTCATTCTGCAGCTCTCTTCAAACAGGCAGGACTTTTCTTTGCAGTGGGATTTAAGCAACCTGAGTATTTTTTTAGACATGACATGCACCTGGCTGGGCACTGGTGGATGGTTGGTGGGTACTGAGTAGCTGATGGAGGCAGATGGGCAAGTAGCACACAGCCCGATTTGCTCTGAAATAAGGGCTAAAAGAGCTCCAGATAATCCCAGAACCTGCTGAGGTTTGGGATACGAGCAGGAAGTGACACAGGGATGGGAATTTGAATGGGAACCTGTACCTGGTTGGAGGGGTGAGGCTATAACAGAGAGGGCTCTTTGCTTTTAGCTGATGAGGATGAGGAAGAGGTGGGTGTGTCTGGCAGTGCCTGGCTGGGTGACAGCACTCTGCAGTGGGACTGGGCTGCGTGCCCAGCTCTGGTCTGTAAAGGGGTGTCAAACAAGGAGCAGTCTGGGGAAAAGGGAAGCAGAGCTGGCACAGAACTACCCCAAGGTGCAATATTTCAGTGTTCTCCCTGCACTGTGCAGAGCTTCTCCTTGGCAAGTCAGTTTTATATTCCTTAACTTACTGCCAGGGACTATCTCAGTTGGAAATGCCTTATCCTGATGGGGGGAGGCTCATACTCCTGTTGCCTGTGGTCCACAGAGGCATCCCAATTTATCAGGCTGGCCTGCTCCAGGTATTTTTCCCAGCGTGTCCTCCCCACTTCATTGCTGTGTTTCAAGTAATTGCTGCAAATCCAGGCAGGATTTGGAGGACAAACAAATGGAGCAGCAGAGGGGTCAGCGCCGCAGGGACAACCCTGAACTGCTGAGCCAGCTCAGCCCCAAAAGACAGAGGATGTGGAGATGCAGCTGGGCTGCCTTTACCACCCTGCGGCCCCCCCTTGGCATCCCGCCCCTCCAGATCTCAGCCCTTCCCTCTGGATTGGAGCGCCCTCTCCCCCCCTCCCTGCTCTCCATCTTCATGCAGTCTGCAGAGGTGCATTGTGGGAAACTCCCAAGTTTCCCCCCCCCCTCTGCCTGCCTCCCTCCCTCCTCTCTGCGCAAGAGCCAGCTCCCGAGGTGTGACTCGTCCGGCCGGAGGACAGAGGTAAGGGGATGCCGCTGGGATATGGGGCGCGGGGTGGAAGGGCCGGGGATCCCGGCTCCGGGATGTGCGGATGTCCTGCGCAGGGCGACAAAGAAAAATGGAGACGTGGAGCGACCTGCCCAAGGTGAGTGTGCACCTCCTGCAGCCGCCCGGGATGCAGGCCGGGGGCTGCCATAGCGGCTGCCTCTGGAGCCGGCACCCCACAGCTTTCCCCGTAAGAGGCGGAAAGTGCCTTTTGGACCCCAGACAAGGAGCACGGTGAGGATGGCCGGCCCCGAGGGGCTCCCTGCCCGTCCCAGCTCTCATGTATTGCTCCCTGAAGGTCAGGCAGCCACGGAAAGTGTTTCTGCTAATGCACGGGTGCCTCCTGCCCGCTTCCTGCCCGCAGCTTCCTGCTGCCTGCACGTACCTGCAGCCTCCGCCGCCTTTGCGAGCTGTGCCGCCCAGCCCGAGCGGAGCCTTTCCGCCTGATCCGAGCCGGGCCGGGCCGGGCCGGGCCAAGGAGAGGCCCTGGATGCCGCAGCAGGGGAAGCGGAGCCGGCCATGTGCCGGAAACAGGGCTGCTGGGAGGGAGGAGGGGAAGCAGCAGCCCGGGCTGAGCCCCTCCAGCCTCGGCGGCAGAGCTGCTGCGCCTCCCCGGAAGGTTTTAGGCGGTTTTCCAGCTGCTTTCCCTCTCCCATCTGTATGGACCGTGGGATTTCTTTGCCTTTTGCTCTGCCTCCCTCACAAAGGGAAATCTGCCCCCAAAAAACCCAACAGGGAGAAAGATGGCAGAGGCAAGAGTGAATATTGCACCGAAGGAGTGGGAGAGGGGTGGGTACCAGACCAGGCCTCCTGAGTCACCAGGGAGGAAAAGCTTTGGGAATGTCTCAGGCTCCTCAGTCTGATGTCCCTGCTCTCTCTGCATCCGTGTGCATCCCTGTGATGTGTGTTGTCAGGGACCTGTTGATTTGCTCCTGTTTAGTTCTCTGTCCCTCTGGTGGCTTCTGGGGAGGTGCAAAGGGAGAAAGAAGAGGATTTAAAAAATGAATCGAGGTCAGGCTGGCAGAACTTGGGCATTGGGACAAGAGAAGGAAACCTCCCCGCCGCAGCCCCGTTTTCCTGGGTGGGGCTTGGGTAGGATGCCGTCAGGAGAGGGAGGATGGACTATGCCGGATTAAGCTCCTTGCTTCGTTTCAGGACTGACCTCCAAAAGTCTGACCTTCACAGATTTGACCTTCAGTGTTTTCCATCTGTCCTTTCTCAGCCACGGTGCCCAACACCAACATCTAACCCTGTGATATTGTGGTGGGGTGGGGGAAGAAATCCCAATTCTCCCCTAAAAGTGCATTTTCATCCTGCTGCATCTGTCCCCTCCCCTGGCAGGCTGCTGGGATGTGGGGCTGGAGAACACCCTGATACATCATCCCCATCCTGGATCAGGTGTTGGGGCTGGCAGAAGGGGCGGAGGGGAGGGATGGAGCTCTCTGAGCAGGGATTTCCATGCTCAAGGAGCTTTGGCCATCCTTCCCCAGATTGCTTTCCAGCTTTTTGCTGGGAAGGAGAGTGCCCTGGTGTTGCTGCACAAGGTAAAGGATGGGTTTTACCCCAGAGAGTGTGGGAGCTTCCCTGGAAGGGCTCTGCCTCGTATGGAATTGGCCCCTTGTCTGCCTGCAGTGGCTTCTTAGATTTCAGCTGCAGAGCAACAGTTTTCAGGCTGATGCCTGCAGATCCAGGGGCTGCCAGGTTCCAGACCCAGCTCTGCATGTGAGGAATTAATTCTAGAATCTTTCTGCTGGCCCCAGCTGAGCCACAAAGGGGGTCATGCCGCATCAGGCAGAAGGGATAGATTTAGGATGCCCATAAACTGGGGAGGGATGTTGAATTTGCTGCTGCTTCCTGCAGTGGTTGGGGCTATTTCACTGTGTCACATATATCCCTCATCTATTTTTGCTTGTGGTTATTGAATTTGGGATACAGGACTGGGAGGAAGATACCTTAATAGCAAAGTCTTTGAGAAAGGGAGTCAGCCTTCTGAAGCTGGGGTCTGGGTCATTGTTGCTTGGGGAGCAGCACCCCAATTTGGAAGCATCTGCCCTCTTCCCAAAGGCTTTTCCCAAGTGCTGGCAGGGCTGGGGTAAGGAGCAGGGCTTTGTGGTGGGAAGGAATGAGTGCTCACCATTTTTCAAGAGTCAGAGAATGTTTGCTGACCTTGTCACATTATCCCTGAGCTGGCACCGCAGATCGAGAGCTGAGCAGGGAACCAAGGCAAGCCCCATAGCCCCAGCCAGGGTGTTGCTGGAATTGAATTTTTGGCTCTGGGAGGGCTGGAAAAACATTATAAAGAAATTAACTGAGTGTGTTTGCAAAAGTCAAAACATGAGAGTTGCCCAGGGTAGGGTTCAGGATGTACCCAGTTCCTGTGAGGTGTCACACTCATGGGTTAAGGCTTCAGGATTCCTGTTGCTGCAGTGTCTCCAAAAGTGTTCCCCATTATTGCTCCAGTGCTTTGATCCAGTGTCCTGACAAATAGCTGCCATGGAAAAAAAAAAAGTCATCCTGGCTGAGAAGCCTTTCCTCTGTGCCCTGAATTTCTGTCTTGGACTGAGGGATGCCCAGCCCTGCCAGGGAGAGGCTCAAGATCTAACACCTCGTGTTTTTTGAACTGTAAAAGCTACAGTTTTCCTCTGCTACAAAAAAAGGGAACTATTCAGAGGAAAAGAGAAATCAATTTTGTGTCTGAGGGGTGTTCAAACCCAAGGTTAAAGTGAGATTAGCACAGCAAATTGAGGTGCTCTGAACTCTGCTTTAGAGGCTTGGGGACTTTGTTGGGACCCTGAGGAGCCAGGCTTTGCAGCAGGGTATTTCCAACCCAGCCTCAGCAACGTATTTCCAGGTTCTGTTGAATTCTAGAAATTATTTTGCTGTAAGATGTGTCTGGGAGTGCAAGCTGTATGGGGGAGGCTGGTGGCACTTGAGGGGCCTTGCTAGGTGTGACTTCTCTTGCTGCCAGCAGGCCAGGGCCATGCCAGCTGTGACTCAGTGCCCACCCCTAGGGAGTCAGCCGGAGCACGTGGCTGCAGACAAAATCTTCTTTCTCCCACGGCTGCTTGGCAGTGCCTGGTTTTTGCTGTGCACGTGGCTGTGTACAAACAGGGTGTCTTACCAGGGTAGGTTGGAACAGTGTTGGGGGTTAAACCCCTCCAAAAATGCACAGGCTGAACCCCTGGCAGGAGTGTGGTGTGTCTGCAATGCTGCCTCCATCTCTCAGAGAATAAAATGTCTGCCACGTCCATCCCAGGAGCTCTTTGGGGACAGGATGTGTGTGGCTTGCAGAGGTGACGCTCAGCTCAGAGCTTGTCATCTGCAGAGGTTGTGGTGTAGAAAAAGACCATATATGTCCTGTTCCTAGGCTTTTTCTGGTGGGGAGACTGAAATGCTGTGTCACCTGTGTGGGCAGCATGGCTGGGCAGCCTCTGGAAAGAACACTGGCAATGGTGTCACACCTCTGTGCAGCTGGTGGCCCAGGGTCTGCATTCCAGAGCCCTTCCCTTTGCAAATGGAGGGCAAAACTGCCTTTGCTGGGCTACAGGAACCCATCCTGTTCCCACACCTCACCTTGGTGCCAGGTACAATGCAATCTCTGAACGTGGACGCCTTGCCCAGCCTGGAGAGAGGGGATGTGGCTTGGTGGCACTGGGAGTGAGAAGGGGGGTCCTGGCCATACTCTGGGGGCTGTGGGGGTGGCAGGTACAGATTTTTGGTCACTGCCAGCACCAGCTGCATGAGTGAGGAGCATGCTGGGGTTCAGAGCAGCTGCAGGGATTGCTGCAGCCATGGAGCAGAGGCTTGGCTGGCAGATCTCCCCCCATGGCAGCGATTTGAGGCTGCTGCCACTGCTAAACTACTTCCAGCATCTGACACCCTCCATAACAAGATTCAAAGGGCTTGTTTGAGAGGGGAATGTTTAATCCAGGGATGGGGGGAGGGATATGGGGAGAAACAAACAACAGATTGGAAAAAGGATTCATAAATATCTCATCAGAGTGAAGTGGGTCACCAGTGTTTGCTGTGACTTGGTGCTGCTGTCTCTGAGGGCTGGATTTGGGAGGGCTGGGAAGCACAGCAGGCTCCTGTACAGTCTGTCCCTGGTTGTGCAGCACCGAGGCCGTTCAGCAGCGTCTGTGACAAGTGACTCTGCTGGCGTGGGGTTTGCGTTGCATTGTGTCACGTTTGCCGTGCGTTGCGTCAGGAGCTGGGGGCTGAAATAGCCTGGAAGGGAGCTAAAATCCTCCTTGGGGAGCTGCTCCTGGCAGCTGAGAGAACACAAGCTCCTTATGTAAAGCTGCTTTAATATTTATGGTAATATCAGAGGCGGTGCATTACCTCATCCATCTTCGCTGCCCTTCTTGGGCATGGGGAAAGGCTTAGTCACTACTCTGCTGACCTTCTCCTGGATGCTTGCTTGGCATCTACCTGCCTTTAATGCATTTATTCCCCCAGCAGCTCGGAAAAAGGGAGAAATGCTGCTTTTCCCCATTGGGAATGGGGAGCTGAAGCACCGGGAGTGCTGCTCAGTTGCAGGAGGGGACTGGACACAAATCTCCGTTTGTGACAGAGGGGACAGGCACAGACCCCAAAGGACAGTCCCAAAGGACAGGGTAGTTCAAGCTGCATTCCTTAGGGATTAGACGAGAAGGTGGAGGAGAGTGGGATGGTGAGAGTGCTGGGAAATGAGCTCCCTCTGCTGCACCAGAGGCACCTTTGGTGCCAGCTGGTGTTTCCTTAGGGGAAGCAAGGGTCTGTCTGTCCTGTGCATGAGGGGATGAGTGCCTTTCTTCCAGACAGGCAGGAGTGACAAAGAAGGGAAGAGGAGATTAGGGGATGAGGGGGAGGATTTGAAGATAAAGTGTTTCATGTCGTCTCTGGCTTTTTCTGCACAGCATTGCTTCTGGTCAGATATGGTCAGTATCTATTTCCAAGATGGATGTTTCCAACTGGAGGACACTTGGAGTCTAGGGATGGACCTTTGTTTCAGGATAAATCATGATACATAACCCCACTGTGTTGTTAAATCCTTCCTTGCTGCCAGTTTCAGTGTAGCAGCCAAGGACCTGATGGAAATGCCTTGCTTTTCATGGCAGAGGGAAAAGCCCCATGGATGAGCTTCCCACTGCACCCCCGACCCACACCCTGGAGCAGCTCCTCCATCGTGCAAAGTGACTGACTTTTCCTTCCAAATGGAAGCAGTAGGGGAGGATGAGAGGATTTGGAGATGGGATGGGGCTGGTGTCTGCAGAGGGAAGGGGCCATCCAGATGGAGCTGTGCTGTGTCACAGATTTGGAGATGGGATGGGGCTGGTGTCTGCAGAGGGAAGGGGCCATCCTGATGGAGCTGTGCTGTGGCACGGCTTAGCAATGACTCATCAGTGCAGGATTGATGCAGCTTTCATCTGTGCAAAGAGGAGACAGATGAATAGATGTGTTTGGTGATTTGCTGGGGTTTGAGGCAGGAAAAGTGCCCTTCAGGGAGCAAGGGAAGCTGTTCCTGTGCTGGCCTGTTGCTCCAGCGGAGGGCAGCTTGTTGCGCTGGGTGAATCCGACTGCACTGACCTTGAGAGCATCCCAGGGGAGCTGTGGCGTTTGTGTGCCAATCTTTGCAGCAGCAGCAGCAATTTGGAAAGCTTTCCTTCTCCTCCTTTGTCATCCCTGGTTTTATTATGCCAGCTCCCTTTTCCCAGCCTGGGAAAGAGCTGGTTAGTTGCTGGCAATGAGAACCTTCCAGAAAGGGCACTGATTGTTAAACAGAAATAGCATGGAGCAGGGAAAAGGGAGAGAATGAAGCCTGTCTCCCACAAAATCTTATTCCCAAATGCTGCTGCCTGTGTAGGAGGCAGAGAGGGAGCTGGAAGGGGGAGGAATGGGTAGACAGGCAGAGACAGCAGCTGACAAGAGGAAAGGGAGGAATAAAAAGATGTGAGGAGCTATAAAGAAGAAAGCAAAGGTAGGAAAATGTGTCATTAGAGAAACACTTGGTGTGATGGAATGAGGGAAGAGGAGGAGACAAAGGAATGGAGGAAACCCTTATATGCAGGCTTAATAATTTGAAGTAAGGAAAGCACCTCTTTCTTCAGTCTGGAGGAGGTGGAGGTGCTTAAAGATGAGCTCATAGCCATACCCTTGGAAGTACAGGATGGAGAGGAGAGATGATTCCCAAGGTAGGGAGCTAAGAGCACACAGAAGTGAGCTAAGCACTGGGATGGAAGAAGATGTGCTGCTAAGGGTACCCAGGAGCCAGAGGAGGAGCCAGGCCAAAGGGTCTGGAGAGGTGCTGGGTGATCCTGTGGCTACTTGCAGTGATGGAAAACCAGAGACAAAAGCTCTTTTGTGTAGGCACTTAAGAACTGCCGATATTGATTTTTGGCTTAGTTTGGTTTCTACATCTTTTAAAACCTTTTCTAAGCTGCATGATGGGTTTGTGTTGCTTTTAGTGGAAATGCACTTAGAATCAGGAAATTCTGTTTGTGGCAATGCAGGGCATGATGGCAGGACAAAGCTCCTGGCTCCATAGCTCTAAGCAAAACCAGCTTTCATGCCCCCAGGAATCTGGATCAGTGAGGTGGATAAACCTTGAGGTGCCTGGACTGTGCAGGGTCCCCATTTCTCAGCAAAAAGTTGAGTTTGCCCTCTCTGATTTACCTCATGATCTCCATGATTTTCCTAGGGAAGGAGCAGAAGTTTAATGCTTGGTCCATGTGCTGTAACCACACGAATGTCAGAGTGTGCGAGTGGCCCAGTTAATTGATATCAAAACAACAAAGAAGGTAAATTAATATTTATGCCATGATTAATCTGACTCTCCCTGCTTTAACCTCTGAGCCCACTTCAGCTGTGGGCTCTGCTTACTATTTCTTTATGTCTCATTGTACCAGATTGAAAAAAAAAAAAAAAAAAAAAAAGGATAAACTGGTCCCAAACCAGAGGAGCAGAGTCCTGGAAGTGACTGTGTGCAGCCTCAGCTCTGGATTTATGTAGGACTTGTGCTGACAGAGTAGTATGGATGCTCTCTGGAAAAGATGAGGCAGGTGATATCTACAGAAGTATTACAGAATGAGCACTGAGAGGAAAATATTCTTGCACTTGGCCAGGCCCTTGCTTCCCTCCCACACCCTAAGCCACAGTGAGGCCCAAAGCTGGGTGAGCATCCGGGGTGGTATTTGTGTGGTACAGGATGCCCACATGTCTGATACATGCTCAGCAAGCCATGAGAGAGGCACAGTTTCGGGTTTCCAAAAAGTTTAGTATCCCAAACTAGGGAGTACAAGCAATGCCCATCTGCAGTCAATGAGAAATATGGGATTTTACGGTCACCCAGCCTAGTGCAGTGTGAGGAGCTGGTCTGGAAGTCCTTGTGGGTCCCTTCCAACTTAGGATATTCTATGAGAGTTGTGAAATTCCATGATTTTGGTGCTGCAGTTCCCTCAGTCTGCTCCAGCTGACTGGCACTGGAGCAGCTGGTGTCCACCAAGCAATGGCTGGCAAGGGAGAGCAGAGGAGGGAGGTGTTTCCATCTTAGGAACCATAAGGTGTTGCTCGGCTTTGCTCTAGTCCCAAATGTGTAATTTCTGTGAGATTTCCTCCATTCCTGCCTAAATGGAGATGAAAGCCCCATGTTTATCAGCCTCTTTCCCAGAAGAATCAGCAGCACAGATCATTGCTGCAGTCCTGGGACTTCATTCCTGTCATTAGAGGAGTGATCTGCCCTTTGAGCTGCTGTGGAAGGAACCTTTGCTGGCTGAGGTTTTTGAGGAGCCTCTTCAGCTCTCAATCCAGACAATGAGCTCTGATTTCACTTAGCAGGCAGAAAGCTCCTGGCAGCCCTGAAGGTCAGCAGGGAGCCAGCAATGCTGGTGGCTCAGATCCGATGCTGCCTCCTGGTTACTCTTTATTTCCCAAGCTTGGAGCTGATGTGGTGCTGAACTGCCAGAGCCTGCTGGCAAAATGCCCAATGTATTGTCCTCTTCTCCCATCACATGGAAGTGCAGCCACAGGAGCTCCATCCTCAGCTCACCCAGCCCTGCCAGGTTTGTGGGGTGAGGTTATTGTGGTAGTTTTACTTCCCCTTAAAGCCCACTTTGTCCCTTTGCTGAATTCCCGTGGTACAGCTGTGCTGTTCACCACTTGCACCAGTTGCCTGGGGAAGACAGATCCAGCTGATCACCAGCGTCCTGTTTGGCTCCATGGGCAAGTCCAGCAAACCCTGAAAGGAGATGACAGGACTGAGACATCTCTATCACCAAGAGATCCAGCTCTGCAGTAAATCTGAGCAGTCAGTTCTCTGTTTTGCTGTTGCTCTACCAAAATGCTAGTAGAAATAATCTTTTTATCTCTGATACCTGTGAGAACTGAGGAAGTAATTGTGGTTTCCTGCAGTACCCATCTGGAGGGAGAGTATCACACAGGACTACATATTAACTGCTTCTAAAATGGATCTCTGGATAGTGCTGCCAAAGGAAGCGTGGAGGGTGAGACAGGCAGGGAGAATCTATCCATCTGCTTTCCCATGGAACAAAGTGTTCTCTCCTTACCCAGAAGGAATTGAAAGGGTGAGCAAAGGCAAAGTAAGGTTTATGTGGTTGGATGGTTGGATGTGAGTTTGTCATTGCTGACAAATGGCCTCACACACACAGCCAGGATGGACTTGGACTAGGGATGCCCAGAAGTGGCAGTCATAGATGACAGTCAGTCCAACTTGTTTGATGTTCCTGTTTGATATTAGGGAAAAAATCCTTCCCTGTGAGGGTGCTGAGGCCCTGGCACACATTGACCAGAGAAGCTGTGGCTGCCCCATCCCTGGAAATGTCCAAGACCAGGCTGTACAGGGCTTGGATCCCTCTGGTCCAGTGGAAGGTGTCCCTGCCCGTGGCACAATCAAGGTGAGTTTTAAGGTCTCTTCCAACCCAGGCCATTCTCTGTTTCTGTGATTGTTACAGGCACATAGCCTGTAGTAAATGCTTTGAATGGAGTTCACAGTTCTGAAAGAAGAAGCCAACAGCTTTCCAGTCTTCCTTTCTGTCCTCCTCCGTCACCTCCAGGCAGAGCAATGCTGGCTTGCTCTGCCCTGTCACTCACCTCTCCTTGTTCTGCTTTCCCCTCCAGGTGCTGTACCATGTCCAGGTAGGACACTGCCAGCGTAACAGGCGTCCCAAGACAACTGCTCCCAGGCCTTGAGCTCGGGTGGCTCCTCTGCTTCCTGCAGCAACTGGGCAAGGGAGAAGAGCTGGGATAGCCCCACGTATCCAGTCGCTGCCCACAGCACCCCTAGGATGGATTCCAAAGGCAACGTCCGAAGCGGAAACAAACATGACGCCAAGGCCGCCAGCTCCGGGAAGCCAGAAAAACCCAACCCTGCGCCTGCCACCAATGCAGACAAGAAGGAGGCCCCCAAAGAGCAGCCTGCTCCTGCCACGGCCACCAAGAAGGCAGGCGGGGACGCCGCCATCGCCAACAACCACAGCAACCTGAAACCCAGCCCCGCCGCCACGGAGACGCAGGAGGCCAGCGGCCAGTCCCCTGACTCTGACCACAAGGGAAACAGCTCCGAGGAGTCACCGGGCAGCTTCTTCGACAACATGAAGCCCTTGATCATCGTCGGAGGAGTGGCGGTGGCCGCGCTGGCTGTGATTGTGGGAGTGGCATTCCTAGCCCGGAAAAAATGAAGACCGAGACGGGGTGGGGATGAGAAACCCAGCCCAGCTGTACAGCTCCTTTTGAGACAAATGCATGCAGAGAAATTCTATACATAGCTATATATATAGAGAGCGAGCTAGATAGGTCAACAACAAACACCAACTGCAACTCCAGGGTCTTGTTCAAGACAACTGTGCCAGTCTGACCCGCTGTGGGTAACTCCATGCACTCAGTGTGTTCTTTCATGTAATATATCTTGGCTTATACCGCTGTGTATAGATTACAGCTTCTCCTGATCGGTGTAAATGACGGTGTCCCCTCCCCTCCCCTGCTGTCCTTCCTGGGAGACACCCCCTCCCCCGCCCCTTGCAGTCCTGTTTTCAAGTCCAAAGTGTTCTACGTCCCATTTGGAGTCCCAATTTGTGTTTTGGTTTCTGTTTGGTTCTGTTTTATCTTGGGCTGTGGTAAAGAAGATGGAAGGGGAGCGCTAAGGCCTGGCTCTCCTGTCACACTGGGCTGGGGGTGTCTTCTCAGCCCCCCTTGGGACAAGGGAAGCGCAGGGGCAGTGGCTGGGAAGAGGCAGCTCCCTGACCCAACAGCCATCCCTAGTCGGTGTCTGTGTATCTGCCCCTCATCATCCCACCTTGGAACACCCGCCTGGGAAGTGCTCCGGAGGAACCAGGGAGGCTGCGGCGTGGCAGAGCCGAGTGTGAGCCTGGGATGTCACATCAGGTCACTCTTCTGGCTGAGCTGCCAGTGGGACAGTGACCAGAGGGGTTGTGCTGTGGCCCAGAGAAGTCCCAGTGCAGCCTTTAGTATCCCAGGGCTCGCCAGGGTCACGTGGGCAGCATTTGGAATAGAGAGACTTTGTTTTGGATCTAGTATTTCCTAAAGTTAGGCTGGGCTTTGCAGGGTGCTGTGGGCTCAGTCCAAGCTCCCTCGAGGTTGGCTGGGCTATGTGAGTTCATTTTTTTGGGATTTGGATAAGGCTTTTCACTGGATTTTTTTTCCCCACTGAAGCCTGTGGTCTCTCAGCACATGGGAAGACAGGAAAAGGGGGAGACATGAGCTGGTGTTAGGAGCAGAGAGGACCTGGGACCCCATGAGAGTAACACTGACCTACCTGCTTTATGCCAGAGAAATCCCTTTCAAGGGCACTGGAGTATGTCCCGGGTGGATTTCTTACCTCCCTCTTGTGACAGAAGTAGTAGGGATTTGTAACTCATCCACACTTTGGAAATGGAATCAATTCCCAGTCCTCTGGAGCAGCCTGATTTCATGGGTGAGTACCTTGGGTCTAAAGCCAGACTTTGTGAGGGGGAGGAGAGAGGATGTTTAGTGCTTTGGCCGATGCTCAGCACTAAACAGTGAGAGGCGAGGAGTTCTGCCTCTGAAAACTTCCATTAGGCTTTTCTTGGCTGCTGCAAAACAGCCAAGTTATAAAAACCCCTTACATTTTGGGTTTAAGTTGGGTCAGAGATGAGGTCCAATGGGAACTTGGCAGCAGCCACAGGGGCTGTGACACAGTGGGGTGAGTTCTGTTACAGAGCCCATTGTGCACCTTTAACTGGGATGGATGGATGGATGGATGGATGGATGGATGGATGGAGGAATTCAGGGGTTGCAGGGACAGAGGGAGGTGTGCATTCTTCAGGTGCTGCCTGTGCAGTGTCTGCCTCTGGCACAGTCCCTGGACGGGCCAGTGAGGAGGTATAACCTGACCTGGCAATTCTCTTGGCTTGTGCCTGTCTTATTTACCTCCAAATCTGACCTGCTGAATGCACATGGTCTTGGAATGCACGGCTACTCCTATGGTGAACTCAGAAACTATTCCCAAAGGTGTATGGCCTCTGGGAATATCAATCACTGTGTCCTGATGAAACTGGAAGTTAATGCTTCCACCTTTGCCAGCACAGAGACAGGAGCAGGCATGTTGGGCTCACAGGAGTTTTGGGAAGCAGGGCTACAGCTCCCGGTGAGATCCTGGTAGCCTAAAACACTCTTGGCATGAGTTGTGGATGTGTTCCCAGCAGCAGTGTGTCACAGCCTGGGGAAGGGTTAGAAGCAGAAAGGTCCTCCTCTCCCCTCGGAAGCACAACTTTGCAGGGGAATTTTCACAGGGAGTTTTGCTTACATTGCTCAGAGGGAAGGGAAATCACCCCCTCCTACTCTGGTTCATGTTTTGCCAAATAGGGTGATGATTTTCAGACAGTGACGTCAGTTTTCAAGAGATGTTTCTACCTTTCCTGCCCCCTCCCTCCCTCTCAGCTCTGGCCTAGGATTGTTTTTAGCAGTGTGTGACATTAGGCACAGCATCTATCTATTCTGCCCTGACCAGCATAGATAGATTGGGCAAGGAAAGTGAAGCACCCGCTCCACTCAAGTCTCCAGTTTTTCTAAAATGTTTTTATTTTCTTGTCTTCACCTTTGGCAACAGAAGAGGGAAAAAACAGTTCCCAGCTAATAGCCTTAACCTTTTCTCCATCTCCAAGCCCCACCTGCCCTTAGAGCACTCGGATGCAAGGCAACCAGTTTCATCCAGAAGCACCACAGAGGTGCTGATGGGGCTGCAGCTCCTCATCAGAGCATGTTGCTCATTAGAGCCCTCCCAGCTCGGCAAACCTGGTATGTTCTGTTTGTAAGGGGTTTTTGAACATGGTCTTTCCTGTTCCCAAGGGATTTTCCACTTCCTGTGATCACTTAAGAATCTGCTGTTGAGGTTCAGCTCCTGGAACCCACCTCTTTGGCAGTTTGGTTTGGAAAAAACCCGTCTGTGTCTGTGTGTGTGCCTTGAAGCACATCCTGCGTGTGTATGTGTACAAACCTTCATGTTGCATTGCTGCAGTCTGGGAGGGGGAGAGAATCCAAGCTGGAGATGCCCCTTCCTTCCTTGCCTGCATTCACACTAAGTGTCCATGATGTCTTTTCTGTGCCATTCCCACTACGCCATGCAGCTCCTCAATTCCTTTTTGGTCCTGGTTTCTCCTCAGTGCAAGGAATGTCTGGCTGGTGAAGTGCTGAGTGTGTGGTGTGCTTGGAGCCCTGAGCCCCTGCTCCCCAGTCATGTGGGCTCTTTGCTTTAAAATGAGGCACTTTTAGACTATCCTGGACTGTGCTCTAGCGCTTTTCCAAGTGTGGGTCTAGTGTTGAGCTGGGCAGATCCAGCGTAGATGCCCCAGCGCGCCGCAGCCCTGACTTGCAAACAGCTCCTGTCCTGCCTTACTGTGCCAGGCTGTGCAGTGCTTTCCTTCTGAGCCAAAAATGTCCAGCGAGCACCAGGCCGAGGGAGCAATCCCCCTCTCTCAGCCCCAGCTCTGTCGAAGCAGAAGGCTTTAATGACTGACCTCGCTGTGCTAAATAAATAGTTGTCTTTTCTCGTACTGAGCACACGCCGTTATTTGCTTGATGTCCTCCTTTGTGTGGTTTTTGTGGTATAAAGTCCTTCCAGTGACATCTCCATGGGGACAGTGAATTAACATTTAAAACTAATCAGAGTCTGTGCTTGGGGTTTGAAGAGATCTAGATTGCTAGTTTACTCTTTTTATCAAGTCGATAAATTAAATATTGGCAAAATTGGTTTCAGACCTTTCAGCTTAGCACCAAAACTCTCAACTGAATCACTGCACCCAATCTCAATCTCTTTTTAGGGAATCATAAATTTTAGTTGAATATAAAGATGTCATTTTGCTGTCTTGGACAACTCAGTAGAAGGTTTTTGCTGCTTCTATTTTAAGAGAGATGAAATGGATTATGCTTCTGCTTCCTCTTCCTACTGATTTAATACCCTGTAGCTAAATCCTGTTATTCCTAACGGTGTTGCAGTAGGATGAAAACAAATCTGGAAGCCGGGGGATTATGCAGCAGCATTTTTGGGAGGGCAAGAATGCATTCCTGTTTGCCTGTGGCTCACTTAAAACACTCAACAGTCAGTTGCCCTGAAGTATTTCTTAGGGGCTGGGTGATAAATTAAGCATCCATTTGTGTCTCTGATGGTCTAGAGTTTGAAGGTTGAGCCATAGGATACTGAAAACAATGGGAATTTTTCCATTGGTTTCACCATGCTCCGGCCTTTGAGTTCTTGTTGGCACCAGGGATATGATCACAGGTCATCATAAAATCATCTCAATTACACATTTGTTTTTCAATTGATACAAATGTTCCTTAGGCTGAGCGTAAAGGAAGTCTGTTCTCTGAGGCAGCCCTGCTTATGATGGTATCAGGATTTGTGTATGAACAACAGCAGTGTAACCAAAAACTCCTGGAGCTGGTGAGAGATGATTTATGCCTTAAAATATTCCCTACTTTTCTTGGAAATGCTACTGGGGTTTAGAATTCAGCGGCCTTCTAACTATTCTTAGAATTGGTTGAAAATAACAGTGCTGGAGATTGGAGAAGAAAATTATTCTTCAAGAAATAAACCAAAAAAGGAAGGCAATGAAAAAATATGTTTGAAAGGTGAAATTTTTGGAATTTCAATCAGCTCCATGGAAAGCTTTGAGTCAGTGAAGATTCTGAGAGGGTACAAGGAACAGAGCAGAGAAGTGGAGAGAAAAAGCACTATTTAATTATCTTAATAGCTTTGGTAAGGACATCCTAACTTTTATATCCTCTTCCCCCCTTTTTTCTTCCTCAGAAAAAGGCAAAAATTATGAGCTCTGGTGCCATGCAAATTAACCTCTGCTAATTGCCTTTTCCAGATGAATTCCTGCTGGCTCTGTGCAATGTTAAAGGGTTAGAAAAATACCTGCAGTTTTCTATAACCAACCTTGCATGATTCAGGGGAATTGCCAGGACATCAGGAGGGGCTGTATTCTCTTTTCACGTTATGACAAGGACTGCAAAAGCAGCCTGCTCGCACTTCCATCCTCCTGGTCCAGCCTTCATGCTGGAGCAGGAATGCTGATTCCCTTCCCAGGCCTTGCAGCATCACATCCCATTCATGAGCTGGCTGCAGTTCTGCTGCACAGGTTGGGCACTTCCTGCCACAAAGAGGAATTGGCTTTGATCTGGAACATAACAGCTCTGTATTCCAGTAAATTCTCCTTGCAGGACATTGGAATTGGGAATATTTCCTGCTATTTACACGGGCGGTATTTGGTCCTTTACTCTTTTGGGGAGAAATCTGCTGATGCTGAGGATTTGTTGGCACATTTTGGGTCTTATGAGTGACACTTAGCTGACAGCTCCAAAAAGCCTTGGAGCCTGTGCCCCCATCCAGCAACCCTCAGGGGTTTAATCCACTGAATAAGGTGGATTTATGATGACTTCTTCCTCTTCTTTTTGAGACCATCAGTCCAGCCCTTTAACCTGCTTTCCTTTTAAATTCCCTAATTCCTGGGATGTCTGTTCACACCAGGTCTTCAGCTGCTACAAACTGTGGCGTTCAATTGGTTTCTGATCTGATCATTGCTTGTTCTTTCCTCCTCCTTTGGCCACTGCACTGTATTCCCTTTTCTTTCCCTGCTTTCTTCCTGAGCAGCTCTGCAGATGTGGCCTCTCCATAGCCCAAAGCTGGGGCAGACTTTGGGTTGTCTAAGGCAGGTGTTAGGTGGGTCCCCCAAAAATACAGGCAGTGCTGGGCCCCCAGACTGTGTCACATCAGAGAATGTGTGGAGCTTTGATCTACCCTCACCTTTGAGGGTCTAAGTCTGCAAGAGGCTGAGTGCTTGGCTGCCACAGGATTTGTAATGGATGACAAATCCCCAGGCAGGTCCCTTCTTGTCCTTCCCTGTCAGGTATGAGGTGTTCTGGCTGCTTGAGAGGGGCTGACATGGTGTGAGCACAGACTGCGCTTGGCTGCAGCCAGAGCTCCCTCAGCCCTCTGGAGCACCAAAAACAGAGGGAAAAGAGAAGTTTTGAAGTCGAGGACATGTACTTCTGCTGGCCTGGAAGGATCAGCTGTTGTGTCAGGTGTGAGGGTGCAGGAAGTGCAAGGATTGTCTCATTTCAATGAGCTGATCAGGTGTCACTGGGTGATAGGGAAGTGTGGGACATCCAGGCCTCTAAAATTCACATTTCATTTGATTGACCATAATAGGCCTCAAAATCTTGCGAGAGATGAGAGCCTTTGGCTTTCCAAATTCATGAGTTTGGATCTACCTTGTGCTATAGCTCTGCTGCCTCCTCTGGATAGTGTGTGCTCTGATATGCAGTGCTCTGGGACTCGTGCCCTCTTTGATGCTCTTCAAATTAAATAGACTTTTTTTTTTTCTTTTTTTTTTTTTTTTTTCTGAAGAGCATAACATGGGTTAAACAGGCTTTGGACTGGCTGTTCCTATTTCTCTTCTGGATATTCCCAGCTTGCAATTCTCAAACAGTTCCATCACTTTTCCATTTCCCAGCTTCAGTGCAGCATCCCAAGCATGAATGTACAGGTTCTTTCTGTGTGATGATGCTGCAGCACCAAAGGTCCCACCAGGACAAGAGGAATCTTAAATCACCTTTCCACCAGTCATGTCCTGCATCATATCCCTGGTTCTGCCATGGCTGCTTCAAGCAGCCAGGCTTCTGGGGCAAGTTGATAAGAACAAGGGTGCCACACAATTTTGTTTGGTTAAAAACCAATCAACTAACCAACATGGGAATAATTTGGCTTTACTGAGTTTTGAGCAGCCCTTCATAACCCTGGTGCCTTTTCCCAGGACTGTTTCAACTGAAGCTTTTAAAAGTTGCAGTTTCACCTCCCCAGGAAACCAACTCTCTTCCAGTGGTAGGTGCAGGTTGGCTATCAGTTTGTGGAGGAACTAAAATTTTAGGAAGGGAACTCGAAGGTCAGATTACAGGGGATTTTTATTTTGTTTTTGGTTTGTTTGGATTCTGTTACTTCTTCAGGGACTGATCCAAAGCCCTCGAAAGTCAGACTGAAATGCCTGCTGTTCCTTTGGAAGCCTCAGACACCTTTCCAATGATGTCGGTGGGTTTTGAGTCAGCTCCTGAGTGTGTTTACCAAACAATAGGAATTTTCCAAGTGACACCTTGATTTCTTCCCTGTACAACCAGACCTGCTTGTCACTTACCTGTGTTCAACGTACAGGTTTGGGATTTTTTTTTTGCTCTCAGAAACAATATGCTGCTAGACACATTTCCTGGAGGGAAATGGACACCTACCTACACACAAAGCTATCCAGCTAATTTATACCTTGTTGAATTTATAATCTTGTCTATGCTTCTATGGACACTTTGTATGGGCTGCAGCTCAAATCCTAAAATAGTCAAGAATTTTTTCCTTTCCCATATAGTATTCTATTTACTTTGACTTTGAAAACAAAAAAAGCGTATAAATGCAATAATGCAGGTAGACTAGAAATACTAGATTGAAAATTTAAAGTAGTTTAGCTTGTCCCATTGTGACTGACAGTGTTGTATGACACCCAACGCTGTACCCTGACATTTTCCAGGCTTTCTCCGTAGCTGAATCTAGTATTAGCTTTGGAAACCCATTGTGTGAGTGGTGGGTGGATGGGTTGGAATCGTGTGCTCTCTACACACTGTATGTTACTCACATCACAAGCTGTATGGCCACTCCATATGCTGTGAAACTGTAAATGATTCCCAAATACACCTGTAACTCTTACCAGGATTGTGAGAAATAAACTATATATAGATATATATACACACACATAGAGAGATTGTATAATTCCTCCCGTGAGCATCTTCGTGTACCTGGGGCTGTGAGAGGAACCTGCTGTGGACGTTGTCTGGAGAAAGCTGTGGCTGCCCCATGCCTGGACATGTCCAAGGCCAGGGTGGACGGTGCTTGGAGCAACCTGGGATAGTGGAAGGTGTCCCTGCCCATGGCAAGGGGTGGAACAAGGTGAGCTTTAAGTCCCCTTCCAACCCAACCCATTCTATGATTCCTGGATTCTGTGTCTGTGTTTCCCAAAGGCTCAATGTTTTCTAGGTGATCCCACTGAGAACTGTGAGAAAAGGCAATTCCTGCCCCAAATAAACTCCAGCCTGCCCAGGGAAAGCAGGCAGAGGATGATTATTGTTATTCCCAGATAGGAACTAAATTGAATTGTAGATTTACCCACAGACACAGGGGAAACATTTGTGATCCCAGAGATTCCCTATCCTTCAGGCTGGTCTCCAGCCTATTGTTTGCTGTGACCTTTCTCCTGCCAAATCTCTCCTGCTGATTTTCTGGTTTTGTTTCTAAGATGGCCTGGGAATACCTCCCAGACAAACCATCCCCTGAGCACTGGGTGATGTCTGTGGGGTCCCTGTGCATGGATTCCCTCCAGGCTCTTGGAGGGGAGGAGGGTTTTGGCAGCATGTGTCACCGCACAGGGTTGATGTTATATTACACCAATCAGGGTCTTGACAGAAGCCTGCAGGCTTTCAGAAATTAATTTCTTAAGAACTGGGCAGAAAAATCCTGTAAATTCCACAGGGTGGGGAAAAAGGGCATCCTTCAGCTGCAACAGTGTAATCATCTGAGGGTTTTGCTGTAGAAACACAGCTGGGGACTATAGAGTTTTAGTTTGTCTTGACAGGAGCAGGAGATCAAATAAGTTCCTATTTTCTGAGTGGGAATGCTGGAGCTGAGAGGCTGGGATGGATGGGGGCCTGACCCTCCCGCTGTCCCCAGTCAGGGTGTGTGGAATTGCACATGCCTGGGGCAGTGTAGGGAGGATGGGAAGAGCTGATGGAGCAGGAGTTGGACAGCACTGTCCTTTGTGTTTGTTTAAAAAGCACTGGAGTCACAAGCAGAGAATGAGGACCATAAATGTGATGCTCTGTGATATAAAGGCTGAGGCTGCTGGAGTGGCACGAAATCCCAGAGTACCCCACACAACAGCGAAACTGAATAGTGAATGAGATGCTTTTTTCCCCTTTTTAAAAAGAATTTTCTGGTATCTAAACTGGAGTGGTGAGGAACATCCAGATTAACCAGCCTACAGATTCAGAACACAGCGATGGAGAGAAAAGGAAGTGGACAGATGACTGAAGAGATGGACAAAGCAGTATAAGCTACATTTCCTTTAGGAAACCAGGCTAGAAATTAAGCCCTTTCCAATAAACAAATAAAGCCAATAGCAGAATTGTGCTGTCTTTATTTTACACCTTCCATTTTAGAACGGCATTGTGTCTGTAACACACCCTCAAACAGCACGGGATAAACCTATTAAATTCACGCAGGGGTGACAGATGCAAACCCAGAAATGGCACACTGAGGTTTACAAAAGTGGGGAAATAAGGAAACGGTGACAGTTGCCGATGGTTCGTGGCACTGGGGGACCCTCGGGACACCCTCGGGCTTTCAAAGCGGACGGCGGCGGCAGCGCCCCCTCAGCGCTTCCCGCGCTTTTCCACCTCCCTCAGGGAAGCGTTCCCCGCCCCTCAGCGCTGCCCGCACCGCGCAGGCGCGGCCGCGCGAGGCTCCGCCGCTGCCCTCAGGCCCCGGCGCGGCCGGGCCCCGCCATGTCGGACCGGCTGGCCAAGCCCTCCTGCCTCATCATCGCCAGCGCCGCCACCGCGGGTGAGACGCTCTCGGGGGAGCCCCGCCGGTTTCGGGGAGAGCCGCCGCTCCGGCCTCTGCGGGTGTCCCGCGCTCCCCGTCCCTTCGCAGCGGTGCCGCGCTGGGCTGTCCCCGGTGTGGCTGTGGCGGCGGGGCCCGCCCCACGGGCCTGGCCGTGTGCATGTCCCGTGTGGTGTCACACCGCAGCCGGGCTGTGCAGCGCCCCGTGTGCCCTCGCTGCGCAGCTGGGCTGGTTTACCCTACGTGCACATCCGCGCTGCAGGTGCGGCCTCCGTGTGCAGCTGTGCTGGTTGGCTCCTCTGCGGGCGGCTTTAGTGGCTTTGAGGGGAAGAAGAGTCGGCTCAGATTGAGTGTTAGGGGAAAGAATCTTTGCCTGTGAGAGTGCTGAGGCCCTGGTGCAGATTGCCCAGAGAAGCTGTGGCTGCTCCATCCCTGGAAGGGTTGATGGCCAGTTTGGACAGGGCTTGGAGCAATCTGGGACAGTGGAAGGTGTCCCCGCCCGTGGCAGGGGGTTGGTACAAGATGGGCTTTATGTCCAAATCATTCCAGGATTCTATTCCTCAGCACACAGCTCGCCTGTAATGAAGGCTGTATGTTTCTGATGTCTTAAAATCATTAAGTCATAACAAAATAATCCTCTGAAATTATCTAGAGCTTTCAAGATGAGCAAACACCCAAACTTACATACTTTTCTGGATGAAGTGTGGCCTGCATTAAACTATCACTGTTGTTTCCCTAAGGTGTTGGCATCTGTTTTCCAGGTGTTTCAGCCCAGTCATTCCTTCACTGCTTTACTCTGGCCAGCTCTGCCTTTAACCTGCAAGTGGCAACACCTGGGGTGAGTGAGAATGGACAAATACTGCGATTTCAGCCTGAAACTAATTGATATCTAAGTTGGCATGAGATAATTATACCATAAATATATTGAGAGGTGTTTTATTGGCTGTAGACATCAAGGGACCTGTTTAATTCTGTTTTTTGAATACCCAAGTGACTGCAGCCTTTCTGTAGTGTGGATTTGGACTTTTATGTTCCCACAAAGAGTGGAGGGAAAGCTATTAACACTAATTCAGTGGGAAAAACAGAAAACTTCAATTTTTTGAGAGCTGAAAGCATCTCAAAATCCCACATGGCCATCCTTCAGGAAGTGCCATGGATGCTTGTGCAGTGATCCTGAGCATGAACCACGTTATCTGCAGGGGAAGCCCATTGATTTTGTGGATGTGAACGAGGGCAACATGCGCTGGATCCAGGACTTCCGCATGAAATCCTATGCCAACCCCGCCAAGCTGGAGTCCATTGATGGTAAGGGTGTCACCATGGGCCACTGTCTGGGAAACAGGGCCTGCTTAGGGCCAGGATTTTAGGGCAGAACAACTCAGAAAAGGCAGGAAAGGTGTGTTTCAAGAACTGCAGGTGTTGGTTTACCTTTTATTTAAGAGGAAGTCCAAGCAACTGCTTTGCAATTTTGTTATTTATTTTGGAATGGTAATTCTCTTTTAATATGTATGCAGTGTATACAAATAATGTCTGTGTTGTATATAAGCAGACACTAGATTCTTACTTGTTAAAAGTAAATATTCTGCTGGAGCAGGAGCCAGCAGACAGTACAGTTGTAAGTTTTGCCTGGGTCATAATGAGTAATTAAAAATGTATGTTCCTTGTCATAAGAAGGATCTTTTTCTTTCCTCTGTGTACCTCTGTTAGTTTATTTAGGTCATTTTTAACTGATTTATGTGGGTTTGTCCTTTTTTTCCCCAAATGTGCAGTGGATTTATGGTCAGGCTTTTTGCGTTTTTTTACCTGTCCTACAATCAGTTCCTGCTTTCCTCCCGCCCAGGGGCTCGGTACCACGCCCTGCTGATCCCAAACTGCCCCGGGGCCGTGACTGACCTGGCCAACAGCGGGTACCTGGCCAAGATCCTGCAGCACTTCAGCACTGAGAGCAGTAGGTGAACATCCTTGGGGGTTGGGTAAATGAAACAGGGCTCCTGTGCTGCCTCTGCAGGAGCCTTGGGCCTTCCAGGCACTTCCGAGTGTTTGCATGGCTAAAGAGCATTCCAGACTGGGAAGACAAAAGGAGATGTCAAGGAAGGAAGCAAATGTCTTAATGGGCCTTTGAAAAAGGAAAGGGAGACTTAGGAGGAAATAAAAAAGTGTCCTAAAATGTCTTAAAAAGGAAAAAGGGAGTCCTAAATGGAAAAAAAAAGTGTCATAACGTGTCTTAAATAGGAAAAAGGGAGGCTTGAAAAAGTGATCTTAAAGTATCTTAAGGAGCAGTGCCAATAGCTTTTCAGAGCTTGTCTCAGAAGAAGGATTTGCTGCCTTACAGTGGTACAGAAACAAATCAGCAGCATTCAAGGCTCAGAGCCAAGTGTGGAATGTCCCAGGATCATCATTAAGGCTGTAGTTAATCAAGACTTGGGGTATGCTCCACATTTGAGCATTTGTGGAGCTGTCTCTGGACTTGGAGTTAAAAGCTGCAATTCTTGTTCTTCCTCTTACTGTAATAACAATAAAATAACTGTAGTAATTCTTATGATAGACAATAATTGCTACTGCAGTGTGCAGGAAAGGCCCTGCAACCTAAAGGAGCATTATCAGTGCTATATAGCTTCACTGCAGGAGGGCAGCATGAGGCTCACCACACTCACTTGTGTTTTAAGTATTTGGAGATGCTCACAAACGTGCTTTAATTCTTTCCTAGAGCCTATCTGTGCTGTGGGACAGGGAGTGGCAGCTTTGTGTTGTGCCACCAATGAGGATAAATCCTGGGTTTTTCAGGGATACAGCCTGACAGGGGTAAGTCAAGCTTTTACCTGATTTTTGCTGTTTGGGGGTTTTTTAGTTTCTTTTTCTCTGTGTGATTTCTGGTGGTTTTGATCTTACCCAGAAACTTCCTGTAAATAAAAATTAACGGTTTGGTACTCTTGGCTTGTGCAAGATGTGCAGATTTGTCTTTGACAAGGGGCCCAGCACTGAGTGCATGAAGGGTTTCTCCCACTTCAGTGGCATGTGGGGAATGTTTTCCCTCTGATTATTCAGTAAACTTTAAACTGAAGCAAAAAAAAAAAAAAAAGCTTGAAATTCCTGCTGCAGCTCTTTGCATTTGTTGTTGAGGACTTATAAACAATTTTTGTTTGTTTTTTTGATGAATGCTGGGGATAAGTTATATTTCTCAAGGTACTGCTTCTTTTTAAAAGGTAGAGGGAGTCTTGGGAAAAAAGTTAGAAAAAGGTTTAGGAAAAAAAGGGTGTTTCTACAAACTGGCTTGCAATTAAAGCAGCCAGTTACTGCTGATCTTTATTTTGTGTGCTCTGGCCTCATAGCCCATTTTATAGTGTCAGAGTGATGCAAATTGCCCTAGTACAGCTTTCTAGTGTGGAAAATTTACATGGAAAGTTAAGAAATTAAGATTTTGTGACTCACAAATGCTGTTAGTGTTCCCATGTGCTTCTGTTTGAGTTAAGGATTATTTATGGCTTTTATAGTTCATGATGAAATATTTTAAATTGTGTTGTGGCCTAGCTATGGTTGCTGTGGAAACCATAAAATTAAATTCCTTCCTTTTGCATGTAAAAATTCTAAGTGCTCCTAAATTTTCTGTCTGTAAGCTGTTTCCCACATTAATTCCAATGTGGATTACTGGTTTTGGACTCTGCAGGTGGCACAGCATCTGTGTCCAAATATTTGTGTGCCACTGACAGACAGGTCTGTGCCTTCCTGAAGTTAATCATACTTGCAGAAATTTTTTGGTAGGGTTATTTCCTCTTTACTTAATAGCTTCCAGTTTGCTCCCTACGTCAAATCCATCAAAGCTGCTTGTGGTCATTTGGTTGGGAAAATAGTAGAGGGAACAGAAAGACAAATTTCAGGGAAATATGTGCTGGTTTTGCTTGTCTTTTTCTGTAAAAAAAGCCAGCTAAACTAATTTCCTTTTGATCTATTTCAGCCCTCTGTGTACGAGCTGGTGAGGCAGCCGAATTTTGCCAGTTTGTCCATCATTGTGGAGGACTTTGTGAAGGATTCTGGAGCTACATTCAGTGGTGGGTCATGCCTGGTGTCTGGGATGGACACTTTGTGTCTCCTTTGGGAAATGAGTGTTTATGTGCTGCTTGTGTCCAGCTGAGCAGGACTCTGGCAGGATCTCTCTTCCCTCACTTATCCGGACGTCACTGGTCATTTGCAAGGCCACATTGCACAGGGCTTGGAGCAGCACTGGATAGTGGAAGGTGTCCCTGCCTGTGGCAGGGGGATGGGACTGGATGAGCTTTAGAATCTCTTCCAACCCAAACTAGTCTGGAAGTGTGTCTGGAATGAGGAAACTTAAAAATTCTGTTGGGGGTTCTGAGCAGTTGCTGGTAGATCTGAGCACACTGGGGTGTTGTAATTGGCCAGAAAATGAGCATTTAATTTTTGTAGCATGGTGATCATGCCAGCTCATGTCTGGCATAAGATGAGTTTGTGTTGTATTGTGAGGTAATTGTATCTTTCAAATACATACTTCGAGGTTTTTAATTATTAAAATCTCCTGATATGTGTACTTTACCCACCTGCTGTTAACTGAATCAAGGACCCAGTCCTGTCCTTTCAGAAAAGGATTTCCTAGAGAAATTGTTTCAGGACGAGGGGCTTGAGACTGGCCCTCTCTGCTGGGGTAATAGATCAGCACCCAGCAAATCTGTCTGCCCAGAAGAGTTACGTGTTGTGTTGGGTTTATCAGTGGTGTGATCCTGGCACTGAACTCGTGTGCTCTGACGCAATCCCTGTGTTTTTCCTCCTGTGTTCAGCCAGCAGCCCAGATGCCGTCCATGTGGTGCTGGACAGGCACCTGGTGACAGGACAGAATGAGAATTCCACCCTTCCTGCTGTCCAGAACCTTCTGATTCTTTGCAATGTCAGGTGAGGCAAGATGGGGCTTAAGAACTGGGAACAGCCGGTGGTGAGCTTTTTATTTTTTTGCCTCAGGAATACTGTCTCTCAGAACAGGTTTTTCCCCTTGGTTTTCTGCTGAAGTGTGTGTCACTTCTGTTTGGTCAAGCCAGGCAGGCAGTTGTGTCTTTTGGCAAAGAGCATTTGATTATTTAAAAGAAAAAGATGAAAATGTGTGGGGAAATGCACAGCTGTAGTGGAATTGGCAAAGTAAAATGCTGAATAAGGCTTCACTAAACATTTCTGTTCAGGGAAACATCTCTTGTTTCTTCAGCTTTGGCAGGCTGGCTTTGAGTCAGCTCTGGTATGTATTCTGGGAATGAATGTATTTAATTTCTTTGGAAATGGCTTGGCTTGTTTGAGTGTCATCTTGTCAGATAGAAGAGCCCATATAAATAACCACAAACCCTCTATTTTGTTCAAGTGAGTGTGTGGTGCCAGTCCCGTCCTGTGTGCACTAACGGGTCCTGTTGTGTCTGGGTGTGTTTCCTTCAGCAGGAAGTGAAGGAGGTCTGTTTGCAAAGAGGATGGATGAAGAGCCAGCAGGCTGAGGATTTCCATGGCTGTGACTTGGATAAAACATCCCTCTGAACCTCTGTCTTGGACTCTGAAGTGACTGTGGCAGTGAAGTGGCAGTGTCAGGTTCTGTGTGGATGGAATGGATGAAGGGATGTCAGAAGCAGCTTGGGCACCCCTTTATATTTTTGCTGCTCCATTTTCTCACTGCTTCTCTAGCCCCTCAGTTTACAGATGTGGGGAACTGTTCTCAGAGCCCCCCAAAAGTTGGTGCTGTGAATACAAATTGCTGAAGCTGAAGCCCTTGCTCTGGGTTGGCGTTGTGCTGGTGCACAGTGTGCCCTTGTTTTCTTCCTGTTCACATCGCTGGAATTGTGCTTAAAAAGTTTGCTCAGCTTTTTTTTTTAACATGGTCCTACAATTGTTTATTTGTTCTCCTTTCTGCTGCTTATGTTGTGGGTTTTGTTCTCTTGGAAATACTCCTCTCTGGGAGTACACTGCTGCTGTCTCTTGCTGGAATTTTGTGGACTAGGGCACTGAAAAATGCAGGTGGCTAATGTGGGTCCCATCTGAGGAACCAGCTGTGTAGGTTGGAGTCTGGACTCCTCCTTCCTTCTGAGCTGCAGGTGTGGCTTGAAGCTGAGCGTGGAAAGGAGTAACCAGACTGAGATTTTTTTAAATTGTTGCAGGCTCAAATGTACCAAATATATTGGAAAGTTGATAAATTAACTTTCAGATAATTGATTTTTCCTTCCCTCGGAATTGTGGGCAGCATTTCTCCAATGCCCTAAAGAAATGGGATTGCATTTTTGTTTTCTTACCAGGATATTACAATATTTTGCTTCTAACAAGTCATCAAGTGGGGAAATTTTGTTTTTCTTTGGAAACACAATTTTTTACCTCTGTCTTAAGAAGTCAATGTGATTTTAGAAGACAGATTGCTGTGGGTTTTGCTGGGTCTTCTGCTGTTGCATTCTTGAGCCCAGCTTACAGATCTTTGGCATTGATGGAAATTAAAACCAGAATTTGAAATGAAATGTGGGCTTTGATAGATATTAAATTATCAATTTGCTTTGATAATTTAAATCTTCATTCCTGTCAAGCCATCTTGGGGATTTGATGTTGACACCATCAGGGAATACTTCCAGTCTGGAGGGCCACATCTTGTTTGTAAAATGGGAGACTGTATTTCCATGGGATTTTGCCAAAATCGCTACATCTGTTCACTGCTTACCTGTAAAAATAGAACATTGGTGTCTACCCTGTGTCCTGTTTTCATTCCTTGAATGAGGTTCTGTCCAGGCTCATTCATCTGCTGCCAAGTGAGCAAACAGCATTCCAGACCACTGCAGGCTTTGTTCGGTCCCCTGTTGTACAATTTCCCCTTATTTTTGTGGCATCCAGGACCTGCTGGAATTGCTCTGCTTGTGCCTCTGTCAGGAAGTTGGACAAAGCACACTGCCTGGGGACTTGATGGTGCTTTCTTTTTCCTCCCATAGGAGAGTAGAAAAAAGATGAATTCCTGTGTGTACTTTCACTCTTTCCTATCACACCATGAAGTTGCTCTTGGGGAAACTGGGGGAGAAAGGTGTGGTGGAGCAGCAAGTGGCTGGAGAGGTTATGTGTGCAGGTGTGGCTAGCAGCTGAGTGAGGTTGGATTGTGTCACCTTCACAAGTCATGCTGACAAACTGGAAGCCACCTGAGTTATAGAATCATGGAATTTAGGTTGGAAAAGGGCTTTTAAGGTCAAGGCCAAGCATCAGTGCAGCACCACCACCACCATGTTCACCACTCAACCTCAGGTATCACATCCATGTGTCTTCTGAACCCTTCAGGGGTAGTGACTCCACCACTGCCCTGGGCAGCCTATTCCAATGTTTGATGTCCCTTTCCATGAAGAAATTTTCCCTAATATCCAACCTAAACTTCCCCTGGCACAACTTGATGCCGTTAGTGATGATAGCTCTTAAGTTCTTGTACGGTATGACCAGTTTTAGTTGGGGATTGGAAAAAAATTGTTCAGAAAAACTGTGGGAAAAGAAGATCAAATGAACGTAGGAAACACAAAGTTGTTGCATGTCATCCAGGTATGTTCAGGAAAGTTTTATTCTGTTCATTTTCCATGTTAATTTTGTTCTACAAACATAAAACTTGATAGTTTTTTTGGTATTTTATTTTCTTTTACCTAAATCATGAAGTGGCATTACACAAAGAGCAAGGATTTTTGTATAATTACTGCATTTTAAACTTCTGTGTGAAGAATTTATCTTCAGTACCTGTGCCTGGTCCTGCTGAGGAGCCCTGTGAACAATCCCATCCCAGGCATCCAAGCAGTGGTGTTTATACTGAGGGGTTTTTGTCTCTCCTTTGTTTCTCAAATAATTGAAAACCTTCAAATTTGGGAGATTTTCATCCCACACAAACCTTTATATTTTCAGCATTGTTCTGTGCAGTGCTTGGTGCTTTGGTCATAGGAATGGTACCAGGCAGGCTTGTTTCCTTGGAAACCTCTTCCTGGTAACATCCAGTTGGTGGGTTTTATTTAGGTGGGGGTTTAATTTTATTTTCTAGGGTTTTACTGATTTAGTTTTTTGAGACTCACAGTGTTACCTCCTCTCTGGGCTTAATAGCTGGGACCACATCCTCTGTTTTCTTCTGATGTTTTTACAGGCAGATATGGAGGTACCTGCTGGAAGCATCAGAGTGCCCCTGCAGCATGTGGAGCATGATGAATCCAAAGGGATAAGGAGTTTTCTTGGATGTTGGCTCGCAGCTGTAAAGGAGCACTGCCATCCTGCACCCCACAAAGGATTTCTTCACCAAAAAGAAGACAGCCCACCATCTCTAAGGTATGGGAGCCTTTTCTGGCAGGTTTACACCTGAGCTGGGAAGAGGGGTGCTGGTGCAGCAGCTGGGAAACTGCTTAACTCTGGAAAACAGAGCCCCAAGAGCTGTCTGTGAGTGTATGTATGATCTCAATTTTCATGTTCTTGAGGATCCTGACAAGATGTTTGAGCTCTGGCCCTGTCTGCAGCTGGTGGTTGTTGGTCATACCAGCGTTCAATTTGTGTATTAACATATTTAATTAAGATTCTTATCTTGGAGCTTCCACAGTATAATCTTATACATTTTTTTTTTTAATGGAACCTGCTGCTTTATTCATCTTGTGTGCATTCAAACAAGGGCCAGAGAAAATGGAAGTGGTTCTTTGGTCCTGATTTATTTTAAAATTTCTAATGGAACTGTCTAGGTTTGGTGCCATCCATACTGGCCTGTGATGGCTGTATTGGATATCCATGAATATAAGGACTAATATTACATTAAATTCCATGTAGGGAAGATGAATATAAATGGATGTATTTATTGTGTCTGTTCTTCCAACAGCTCTGCTTTCCTGTACCCTGTTTCAAGAATGGAGGAGATTCTGGGAGCAGCAGCGTGTCTCCCTTAGCACAGTGTGGGATGGGATGCAAGGCACGACTGGAGGAGGAAGGAAAAGCTTTTCCAACCCCCCTTCAAGCTTTGTATGTTTGCACAGAGCTGGATGTTGGAATTAAGAGAGCAGCTACCACAAGGAAAGGTTGAGAAAGGTGTTGTCTTTTTAAAATCAATGCTTTAAAGTTTATCTATTGATTCTTTGGGATTTCTCTAAACATACACTTTGTATCTGCCCCTAATTCCTGAGTCCTGTCCTTGTGACTGTGAGAGCCACAGACCTTCCTGGGAGACAAGAGACGTCTCCTGATTTCTTAATATGAGGAGGTTTGGAGATCTGGGAAATCCCAGAAGGAGTTTGTAAGCAGGGCACAGACCGGGCCCTGGGAGAGATCCCTTCATCTGCTGAACAAAGGCGAAGTTGAGCAAGAGTTAAGGAGTGAACACACTTTGTGTGACTGACTAAAGAGCTGCACAAGCTGAAGGTTTATGTGGTGCTTGGTTTTATTTTTCACCATTTCAGAAAGGATGTGGACTTTGTGGCTTAGCCACGGATGTCAGGCACCTCACAACATCTGTGCTGCAGAGAAACAACCCCAGTGCTGAGGAGGAAACACCGGCTACCACCACAGGAAGGAAGGGATCCCGTGACTGACTTCTTGCCGACTCCTGTACCCTCAGCTCCTGAGAGACACCTGGCTGTAAGTGGAGTAACTGTTACTCAGGCACCTTTTCCTACCTCTTTATCCCCTTTCACTGCAGTATTTCATTCTCTCTTGAGCACCTTCTGCAATACTTCAGCTTCATTTCAGCTCCACGGTGTTACTGGCCCAGTTGTGTCTCAGCTATGTGAGGGTCAAATTCCATGCATGTGAAGGTTCTTGCCTCACTCGGGGAAAAAGGGGCATTTATTCCAGAGGCTCCAAGCCTCTGACCAGCCACTTTGATAGCACCAAGTCCCCAATTTCTGTGTGCCTGAATCCCTACCCTGTCCTGGTGGGTGCAGTGTATGGTGTTAGAGCAACCTGTTCATGCTTCATGTTGGAAGGTCCCTTTCCAACCCAAACCATTCCAAGAACTTCTGTTGGAATTCTCAGTTTTGTAAGTGAAAAATACAAAATAGGTTAAATTGAGAAGGGATGTGCAGTGGAGAGTCCGATGGCTGTAGGGAGGGGCAGGCTCAAATTTTTAGTGCTGGCTTGACTTTGACAGGAAAAAAGGTCACCTCCCTTTGGGCAGCCTGCTTTCTGCCTGGTCTGCTTCCCCCCTCGCCAACAGCTGTAGGACACAGAGTCTGGATGAATCCCCTGGGGACTTCACCTCCCTCTGGCAGACTGGCACTGTTCCCAGGGCAGGCTGGGAGGGCAGCACCAGCTGTCTGTGTCTGATTGTAGCTGGCTGTCCCTTTGGCTGGAACAGCAGCTCCCAGGCTGTTCTGGATGTGCTGACAGCAGAGCTGCTGTATCACACTGCAGGGAGGATCAGTGGCTCCCATCAGCGCTGGAGCCACACTGCTGCCTTTTCTCCCTTTAAGTTCAGGCAGCTTTGTCAGGAAACAGCAAATTGCATCCACATATAAGCAGGGATCTCTTAAAACCATGGAATGAATCACTGAGGCTGGAAAGGACTGCTGAGACAATCAAGTCCAGTCATTCCCCCAGCAGTGCCAAGGCCACCACTATCCCTGTCCCCAGGTGCCACATCCATGTGCCTTTGAAATCTCTCCAGGGATGGGGAATCAGCCCTGGGCAGCTGTGCCAGCTTGGACAGATTTCAGTGAAGAAATGTTCCGTAATATCCAATCCAAACCTTCCCTGGCACAACTTGAGGCCATTTCCTTCTTGTCCTATCACTTGTTCTTGTCTCCTTTTTATAGAACAGGATCTATATAAACAAGTAAGATACACATACATATTTTGACATATATATGTATCTCACAGGAGTATTTGTGGGTTTTGTACGAAGAGGGGCTTGTGAAATCTGTGCTTGCTCTTTAAAACAACCTGAAATTAAAAACTTTTCTTCTATATGTTAGGACTAGAGACTTAATTGGGAATTTGAAAATTAAAATCCTATCAGGTGTCTCCTGCAGGAATTAATTGACCATGTTACAAGGCAAGTCGGTTTTAATTTGCATTTATTGACAAAAGTGCCACCAAAATTTGAAATTCCATTTGTCCCTTTGCAAATAGATAAAAAAAAAATGCATGATACAGAACTTATCCATACACAGCATGATACTTGTACAGGTAAGACATTTGTACATCCACTGAACCTCAGGTGATCCACCTCAGCTTGGAGCACTCGGGGAAATTCTGATTATTATTTTTTCTTTTTTTATTTTCCATTTTCAGTGCTGAACATTCGCTCCTAGAAAATGAATAAACAAAGCACAGCTAAGTAAGAGTTTGGGAATGCTGCAAGGAGCTGCCAGTCACCAAGTGCCTAGATCAGGTATACTATTTCTTTCCCAAAAAAGAGTTTGATGAATCCCTATGAAAGCCTCTACATAATCTAACATAAGACTTTGACAGCAGATCTGCTCTTTCTTAGTGCCTGCAAGTACAAACATGATTTATTTCCAGCTCACTACCTGCAGACTATTTGTGTCCTGTATGCTGCTGAGAGCTCAGAATCAGATTTAAGGGACTTCTCACTTTGACAGTTATCCTGATGAGCTGCCAGCCCTGCGGCCTCAAGCTGCAGGTATGGCCCACACCTGGCACCAATGCCAATTTCTTGGCGTGCAGTGAGGCTTACCAAGTTCACTTGAATTTAGGTGGCTTGTCCTACTTAACCTGTCCAAAGACCTGACCAGACTTGTTTAATCCTCAGTCACACGAGGCTGGCTGCGGTACACAGGAGGAGCGTGATACCCACCTTTAACATCCTCTCCAGCTTAACTGCATCTACAGCAAATCTCCTGATCCCATCAGAGAGCTTTTCCACAGCCATTTGGTCTTCGTTGTGGTGCCAGCGGAATGCCTTCTCGTCCAGGTGGATCTTCTCAAGATCGCACGCCTGAGCTGTGCAGGAGAAGTAGAAAAAGAAACAGACCAGGTGATCAGTTTCTTATCTTCTTAAAATTGTCTTGAGTTCTGACCATTTCTATGTGTTGGAAAAATTTTAAATACTTTCAGTATGACTTGCTGCAGGAGCACTTGCTTGCAGTCTGGGATGTGAGATTGAAAGTGCTCCTGATATGGCTGGAGTAGAACAAAGAGGAAAAAGGTAGCCTAATAAATCAGTTTATCTTAAAACAGTGTTTGTGTGTGTCATTATCTTGTACCTGCTGCAGAATGGCACAGCAATTCCAGGCCTATTCTAAGGAATTGTGCAACTGCCCCACAGCAGTGAGACATTCTAAGTAAATATTGTGAACAATCAGGGCTTTGATTATTTGGCAAGAACTAACAAAAGCTCACTTGATAGCAGGCTCCCAGGCCAGCAGCAGCTTGTGGGCAGCAACCCATGGCTACAGCTGTGCACAGAGCTGCTTTCTGAGATGTAAACCAGTATTCTAATGAGGCTGCAGAACAGGGATTACTTGAATTATCAGAGATTCCTTGAATTATTTGGGTGGAAAGGAACCTGAAAGCCCATTCAGTTCTGCTCCCTGGCCACAAGCAGGGACACCATCCACCATCCCAGATTGCTCCAAGCCCTGTCCAACCTGGCCTTGAAGTAATGTAATGGGAACAAGGATTCCAAGCCATTGTGGCACAGTGTCACCAGATCAAACCACTCAGTCTTGTGTGTGATTAGTTTCCAGTTTCTGGAGGGAAAACACCTCTTGGCATGTCTAGAGATTAAGATGAAACCAAGTTTGCCATCTTTGATACTGTTCAGTAAAATTTCATCCCTGAGCATGTGCAGATTAACTTTCCTCTTCACCTGTCCATGGGGAGAGGTGCAGAGTATGGAAGCACACTCCAAACCCACTGTAATCCAATTAGATCTCAGTATCAGCAGTTGTAGCACTGATATCGTAAAGATGTTACAATATTTCCTCTAGGAAATTGGATTTATCCCTAAAGCAGGATGGCAGCAGGTACCACAGCACTGACCAGAACCCCAGACTCTGAACACTGCAGAAGAAAGTAAGTTGGAACAAGCCCCCAGGAGCAGACTCACCCTCTTTGACACTGAGTGTGGGAGTTAACTTGACGTGCTCTTTGCTGAGCTCTGCCAGGAGCTTGGGTGAAATGGTGAGATAGTCACAGCCCGTGAGCGCTTTGATCTGGCCCGTGTTGCGAAACGAGGCGCCCATCACGATGGTTTTGTACCCAAATTTTTTGTAGTAGTTGTAGATCTTGGTGACACTCTTCACTCCTACATGTAGAAACCAGCAACTTTATTGTGATTATTTAGAACGTGCTTAAACCCGGCATTTTGCCATAAGAGGATTTTTATGAGTAAACTGTTTGAATGAGCAGCTGTTGTTTTCTCAGCAGTGTTAAATGTGTGCTCACCTGGATCCTCTGAAGGCTCATAGGTTTTCTTGTCTCCATTTGCAACGTACCAGTCCAGGATCCGTCCCACAAATGGGGAAATCAGAGTAACTCCAGCTTCAGCACAGGCAACAGCCTGAGCAAAGGAGAACAGCAAGGTCATGTTGCAGTGAATCCCATACTCGGCCTCCAGAACCCTGCAGACACAGGCTGGCTTAGAACAGCACTTTGCTCACCTATGGAATTCATATTCAGGAATGAGCTGCTAAGTTCGAAGTACTGAATTCCTTAATTTAGCAATGGGGTGCACTTAGTAAGCTTTAAAATTGTCAGCTAAGAGCAAATGTTTCATGCTGCAAAACTCTGCTTTATTAATGCTGTTCCTCTAGCCAAATGCGCCAGCTTAGCAGGGTATTTCAGGAAATTGTGGCCCTTGTATGAAGAAACTTTGCCTGTTTCAACAGCAAGCTGTGGCAGAGCACCTTCCGTGCTCATGACAGACTTCCTCATGCCGTGCTTTCAGCACTGCTGTTCATTCAAGTGCAGAATGCGATGTCAGTGCCTGTGGACAGGCAGGAGCATGCCATGAATCAGCACACCAGGTACACACAGCCTTACCTGCCAGCCTGGATTCCCTCCCACGTTGAAGAGAGCTTGATGAGAATCCGATCTTTACCAACTCCTACTTCCTTGTAGAGGTCGATGAGGCGCCTTGCCCTTTGAATCATTCCTTCCTGATCAAAGGACAACCTTTAAGGCAAGAGTGGCACTGTTTAAAACTGATTTTTGTTTTTAATTCTCTCCCCCAAGGCCCCATGGAAAAGCACTGTCCTGTTCTATCAGCATTTATATGCCAACAGCAGGTTTGTGTTCTCAGATCCCTCCTGGACTGTCAGCCCTTCGAAGGAAGTTCCTCGTAATGAATTCAGAAGCTGAGCATTAACAAAAATTGGCACTGAGCAAGTTAACAGCCAAGTTCTGTGCAAGTCTTGAAAAAAACTGTTCAAACAGATCTCTTGCTAAAATGAGCAGCTACTATCACTTGGAAGAGAATTAGCAGAACTATGACTGGAAGTGTGAGGTTTCCCTTGCTTAAGCAGCAAGAGGAAGATTATGAAAATCCAAGGTCAGTGCTTCTTGTTTTTGTTACAGAGTTCTAGTCAAACTTAGGGAAAACCACACTCTTTATTATTAATAATGTAAGTCCCACTGGTCTTCTAAAAAACTTTCTCCAACTCAGGTCACATTTTGTATTTACAAATATCCAGGCTAACCCAGAGGGATAAGAGCCAACCTTGCATCTACTTCTGTGGACACACGGCCAGGTATCCTCTTCAGGATTTCAGCTCCAAATAATACAAAAAGTTTGTCAGAAGCATTTTTGATCTGCTCCTCTTCTGACCTGAAAACCACAAAGAGCAAAAGCATTTATGGAAGTAAAAAAAAGGTGAGTTTACACTTTGCTGCAGATTTGAAGATCAAATTTCACAGCCCATTTAACATTAAATTCCAGAGTTCAAATGAGCCACTTCTGTCCTGCCAGCAGGATTAGCCTTTGGACACTCTTTCCTGTAGTGCTGTTGCTTTCCTGAGCAAGGAGGGCCAGGTGTGAGCTGGGAAATGAGAATGCACTTCTGAGAAACACATCTGGAATGGGCGTAAGGAATTTTCCTCTGTGTTGAGGCCTTCTGGGGCAGGAGGCAAACCCACAAGTACATGAGGGGGAAACCCCAGTAGGTTGCTTGTATATAAATAAGGCATTTTAAATACAGGTCTGCTGAGATGAAACCCCTCTTTACTTACCCACCAAGCTTCTTCCCGTAGGCAACAGCATCATCCACAAGCTTCTGGTATGCTGGCATCTGAGCTGCAGCAAGGATCAGGGAGGGGTTTGTGGTGGCATCCAGGGGTTTGTACTCATCTATGGCTGAGGAAAGAAAACCAGCCTGTTTGAAACAGCCAGCCAGCCTGAGAAATCAGAAGGGTTTTGCTCAACCAGGTGAGAATGTAAACATTTGTTAATGACAGAGCACATCAGCACCGAATGGTGTTTAAACACTGCCTTAAGGCTGGTTTGTTCCAGAGTACAGAACAACCGGGCTGCAGTCACAAAATACAGCAAACTTCAAAGTTTATAAACTACAGAAATTGCCCAAAAGTACAAACCTGTAGAAATGATGGATGGAGAGAAGTAGTACTAATTTCCAAACTTCATCCCAACCAGCATAGCTGAGCTCCAGGAGTCAAAGAGGGGAATAAAAAACAGGGAACCTTCCCTTCAAGAAGTCAGAAATTCAGGCTTTTGTTTGTGTCCAACTGATGGGGTCAGGACAGGTGAATTCACCTGTGAGACTCCAGCACCTTTTCTTACTGCTTTTTAAACCTTTTCCAAATGGCTTCTGTTTCTCAGTATCTGTTCTTCTAATTTCCTTGTCCTACCAGGAAAACACTTGACCCTTGGTCTTACCCTAAGTCCTGGACTATGCCTGTTCCAGGTGATGCCAGGTTTTGCTCCAGCAGGCTGTGGCACACATTGTCCGGCTGTAATCGCAGCTTGGAACCAGAGCAAATGGGGCAGAGCCTCTGCAGGCTGCTCAGCAGTTTCAACAATACAATTAAAATGTAAAAAAAAAAAAAAACAAAAAAAAAAAAACCCACCAACAAAAAAAAAAACAAAAAAAAAAAAAAAAACAAAAAAAAACAACAACAAAAAAAAAAAAAACAAACAAAAAAAACCCAAAAAAAAACACCCCAAAAAAAACCCCACCAAAATCTGTACTACCAGCCCCTTCTCAGCATTTCTACACAGGGATGAAACTCCAAGTGAGAGAGTGCAACTGTACTAAAATGAAGCCTTGTTTTTCCATAGATCCCTCCCAGGCAATGATCAGGATCCTGGAGAGAGGTCCACGCCATACAAACAGCTCCTTCAGACTTCAATGCACGTGGGTACTGCTTAAAGCAGAGCAGCACAGCAATGAAACTCCGTTCTGTACTGACACCTTCTACAAACACCACTGGGAACCAGCAGCAGCAACAGCCACCTTCACCTCCACCAGTGTTTAACCTGCCAGGAGAGAGCCAGGTAAGGCTCTTGCCTTGTTAGGACTCTGAGAATAACCCCCAGCTGTTAAGAGCAGCCCAGAGAACAACTTGGGTATGTTATGAGCAGGGCCAGGAGCTGGACTTGATGATCCCTATGGGATATTCTACAATCCTTACTGTGCCTGCACACAAAGACCCCCTTGGCCATCCTGGGGGTTTGGTTTTTTTCTGTGTCTGAGCTGCTGCCACCCCTGTGCTCTCTCCACCTTAAGTTCAGTACTCTTAAGACATTTGACAGTGGCTGTTTAGGATTGTTTACTGTTACACCAACAGGATTAGGCAAGCAGTGGAGGGATTACTTCAGGCCTGGGTGAGGACAGGACAGGATTCAAGGGCTGCTCTACACAACCCAGAGACATCCAGGGAGGGAGTTCTTGGCTCTGATGGACCGAGCAGGCTCCGTGTCTGTGCCGGGCCAGGCAGTGACATCTTGGGAACAAGTGGCTTTTTAATCGAAGGCCACCTCCCTTTCTCCCAAAGGCGTGTGCTGGCTCATTCTCAGGACATAAGGGAAACAAAAGCACTCTGGTATTATTTTTACATAATCCTCTAATGATTGGGTTGGAAGCGACCTTAAAGATTGTCCAGTTCCACCCCTTGCCACAGGCAGCGACACCCCCCACTGGACCGGGTTGCCTTGAGTTTGGAAAAACCCCAAACAAGTCCCAGATCTGGACAGGTCACGGGAAGAAAACCCGAATTCATCAGCACAGCAGAGCCTGGCTTGAGTCTGACAGCACGTAGAGCTGAACGTGGTGGTCAGGGCACACTGGGAGAAGATCACGGGAGGAAAATGTCCCGCCTGGGCGGGATCTGCCCCGGGATGGGGACCCAGGCGGCACCGAGCGCCTTCCTCCCCGCGCCCCACCGCCCCGGCCGCAGGGTGGTTCGCTCCCTCCGGCGCGCGCCCCTTCGGCCGGGCGCGCCCACTCTCCGTGAAGGGGGGCGGGAGAGGGGGCTAAGGAGAGATGCGGTGACAGGATCCCCTCGCGCCGCTCTCACCGTTGAAATCCCCGGTGTCGGCCACCACCGTGGTGTGGTGCTTGAGCTGGTCCAGCGCGGACTCCATCTTCTGCCGCTTCACGGGGGACACCGACATGTCCGCGGCTCCGGGGGCTCGCGCGCCTATGAGGGACGCTGCGTGCCCGCAGGGGACCGGCTGCGCGCGCACCCGCGGCCCGCGCGCTCCCGCGCCAATCCCAGCCCGGCTGGGCGGCAGCGCCAATCAGGAGCGCGGGCGCGAGACGGCCGCGGCCGGGAGGAGCCGGGGCGGGGCGGTGGGAGGGAGAGCGGCTCTGATTGGCTGCTCGGGCCGGGGGCCGGGGCGGGGCATCGGGAGGGAGAGCGGCTCTGATTGGCTGCTCCCGGGCCGGGCGGTCGCCTTGGCGACCCTGACGCCGCCATTGTCCCCAGCAGAGCTTGTCCGGGGCTCTGCCGGCCCCGGGACCTCCCGGCCACGGAGTCTCGGGTCCTCAGAACCACCCGGGGGTCTTCCCCACGGCCGGCACGGCGCCCGACCCGCCCCCAGGCCGCCCGTCCCTCGTGGCCGCCGGCGCCGCAAGATGGCGGCGGGCAGGCCGTGAGGGGAGGCGGCCGTGAGGGGAGGCGGCCCGGAGGGGAGGCGGCCGGGAGGGGAGGGTCGGAGCTGCAGCGCTGCTGCCCCGCTGCAGGAGCGCAGCGCTCTGCGCTCCCTCCCCTGCCGTCGTGGCGAGCTTCGAAATGTCGGGCACAGCTCCAGCCGCTGAGAGAGCCCCCGACCCAGCAGGGCAGCTGTTTTGGGCTCTGGGTTTGCCTAAACTCTATTTCGGCTGTAGAGGAGCTGATCTTGTTAGTGTTTTTGTTCACCTGAGACAGAGAGTGGCTGGCAATGTCGGAGAATCTGTTGCTTGGCTGTGTCACGGGGTTATGCTGTTCCCTCTTTCTATATGGTTCCACTTGGGACAGCTGCCACAGAAGTTTCCCTTCCTGACAGGCAAGAATGCTTTTGTACAACCTTTTCATGTTTTGCCCAACCCAAGAAAGAATAATGCAAAGGTTTAAGTGCTGTTTGAATTGAAACAGGCTCATACTGCGTCTGGCTTATTTACCAAGGAATAGGAGAGCCTACCTTGTGAGTCATGGAATCACAGATTCCCAGACTGGTTTGAGCTGGAAGGGACTTTAATGACCATCCAGTTCCACCCCCTGCCGTGTGTGGAACATCTTCCACTAGACCAGACAAGAAAAGGAGTTCAGCTTGCAGCTTTTCTGGTTCTTGATTCTTATGATGTGTCAGATTTCCACCTCTGTTTTTAAAACACATCTATCCAGACCATAACACCTTTCATGTTGAATGTCAGTCCCCAAACCCAAAAGGAAATGTGTGATTTCAGACATTTCGATGAGTTTCTGAGACTGTCAGTGACAAACCATTATGAAAACCCAGTAAAAGAGACGGAGATGGATTTATAAGTATAACTTAACTATTTTAATAATTCTTGTACAGTGCATGGTTATATCATTGTCTCCTTCGCTCAGTTACATCACGTACAGTACTTTATAGCAGTGTCTGCAGGCAGTACAAACAGATCAGGTGCACAGCTCAGTCGCATGAAATTTGTAAAAGTGACCTCTGCAATAAGGTCTGCTGAGATACCTGTTTTAGGAAGTGCTGCTGTGGCTCCCAGCTTTACAGAGCTGTCATGTACACTCCTGTTGAAATCCCAGGTAACTGTAATTCCCTGTGATTTGCTTTCCTCTACACCCCAGGACTAGAAGGTGGGGTGTTTCCTAGCTCAACATTTGTTTTTATTTTCATTGTAGAAATTTTTCACCTCCTGTGCTTGCCATCCTGCTTCCCTTCTCCAACCTAATCCAGAGCCAGGGCTTCTCAGGAGGATTGTCCTCTTCATCCCTCCCTGACAAGGTGAGTGCCCTTCTCGGATCCCAGCAAGGCTGTGACTAAACCCAGGATCCCCCCCTGCCTGCACCCTAATTCTGCTGGTGCCAGCAGTGTCCTCTTTCAAATGAAGAAAACAGATTATCCATTGGAGACACTTAAGAATAAAGCCAAAACTGAGGTGCACTGGTGCTCTCAGATTTAGACACGAGTTCCCCAGACGCTGTATTAAAGCTTTTTCCATTAAATGTGCAAGGACAGACACAAATTTGGGCAAAGACTCAGCATGTGCTGAGAGAGAAAACCCAACTGTCCCTGGCTGTGGCAGCTCTGGAGCTGTGTTTGCTTCACTGCTTTGCAATCAGGTTGGTCTGTCACTTATAGAGATAGAAAAGCAATGTGCCAAACTTGCTGTGGACAGGAACTATGCTGCTTGCTTGAGTTTTGAAATTGTGAGTAAATTTTGGAAGTATAATCACTATATCTGCCTCTAGGGAGAGAGATTTTCCTCACCCCCTATTTACAGATTGTTATATACAAATGCACATAACTTCATGAAGGACAACAGGAAGTCAAGAGCAACATCCTGCGTTAAATTAGATTTTTGTTTTTCTTGTGCCCATTTATTTGGAGTTAAACCTGCCTTTCCCAGCATGCTTTAGGGTTTCAGCTATTTGGGAATCATTTCAGCTGACTTTTTACAGTGGAAACGTGAAGGTGGGGATAAGTGACCAACACCCTGGGAAGGGCTGTGGGTGTGCCTGGGATGGGAGCAAATGGTCAGGGCTTATCTTCTCCTGGTCTGAGGCCGGGTTTGGCAGCACCACAACATTCCAGTGCAGGATCAGCGGCCCAGGGAAGGGCTGCACAGCTGCCCTGAGCCCATCAGCAGCAGTGGGCAGGTGGAACTCACCCATGTCCACATTCAGATCCCTTTGTGTGTCACTCCTGCTCATTTCTAGGCCCTGAGAGCTCATTTCAGCTGCTCAGAGACAGCACTAACTGGTCTGTGGATTTAAGGAAGCAGCCAGACTTTGGGAATGCGTGTTGCCATTCCAGCCTTGTCCAATGAGGGGGGACAGGAGGGGACAGGGAGTTGTCACCGGGCCTGTGCTCTTGGGCTGCAGGGGACACCTGCACTGAGGAGGAAATGGAAATGGGGCTGCCTTAGGTCACTCCCCATCCCTGAAGTGCCCAAGGCCAGGCTGGACAGGATTTGAACAACTCGGCCTTGTGAAAGGCGTCCCTGCCCACGATGGGGGATGGAACAGGATGAGCTTCAATGTCCTTTCCTTAAACCCAAACCCCTGCAGGGCTCCAAAGCCTTATTCCTGTGGGGCAGGCTCCAGGCCTTGGGGCTGGCCTCTCCTGACTGTGTGCCACGCCTGCTCTGCCAGCGAGGGGTGGGAGCAGGGACAGCCCTCAGAGAAAAGCTTTGGGGGTCTTTGAATGCAGCCTTGTCGTACATCCAGCCCCGTGTGAATCCTGCTCTGATTGCATGCATGGAAAATTTCAGTATAAAATATATAGTTATAAAAAAAATACTTCATGCAAAATTAAAACACCTTTCCCAGCGGGATATGGTATCATTGTCAACCCTTCCCAACAGTGTTCAAGGAATTGTCACTCTGATGGCAGCTGGACCCCAAGGGGAGCTCTGCTGCCTCCGGCCTGGGCCGGGAATAATTGCTTTCATTCCCTTTTTTGCTGCACTACTTAGGGCTAAGAGCTGAAATAAAGCAGAGAGACTTTAATTAGCAGAATCAATCCTTTCCTGGCGGCGCTTCATGATTTCTTGGAGCTCTGACTCCCCTCTGCTTTTCTGGAATGAAAACAAAACAGGAAGTTTGGATTTGAATTTCAAGCTGTAGTTAAATGACAGTATTTAATGAATGCCGTAGGAGTAGAGCTCGTTTCAAAGGGATTGGTGATATCAGTAAAAAGCAGATTAATTAGTGGATACAGGAGAATCTTACGGATTTGGGGCCTTTTAGCTTAAAAGACACTTCAGAATTCTTACGTGTATTTTATTGCTTGTGTAGGTTTGGTTGCATTTCCCCCCCCCTCCCCCATTGTGTTTCTTAATATGTTTTTTTAATGATCTATATGACACTGCTGGTACAGCCCCCCATTCCATCAGGAATTATCCAGAAAAACACTTACCTCCAGCTGGTTTTTCTTCACCGTGATCTTGCTGTACACTCTGTTTCCCTCATCACCACACACCTTCTTCAGCTCCTCTCTGTTGAGGGAGAAGAGCTGAGCTCCGGTGAGGATGCCCAGGTGTTCCACGGTCCTGGGGAGACACAAAGTGGGGAGATGATGGTTGTGCTGCAGGTGGCCCCATGCCAGAGGTGAGGAGTGGGAGACGGGAGGCTGGGAGCTGCACTGGGATCGTATCACAGGGCCCTGGGGCTGTGCCAGGGTGGCAGCTGTGATTCAAGTGGAATTTCAGACTGTGGGTTTAGTTTGTTGATTATTTTTCTCCAAGAAAATGTTTCTAGGAAAAAATGGGGGTGAGTTTGGGCTCTGAACATCCTGGTTATAGAGCCTGGATTTAATAGGGTTGACATCTAATTTACAACACAGGCTCTGTAAGTAAATCCCAGTGACTTGTCTCAGGTGAGATGGTGCCAGCAGCCTCCCCAGCTCCTTCTCCAGGGAAGGACGAGCGTTTCATGTGGCAATAGAGCAAATCTTACTCTTTGCTGAATGACTTGGCCTCCAGCCAGGCTTTGACTTCTTCAGTGCTGGATTCAAAGGTGAGGGGCACAAAAACTTATTGAGGCTTTTCCACTTTGAAATTCCTGTGGGGAGGCTGAATTTTCTTGTTTGTGATCTTTTTTAGCAGCTCGTTGTTCAGCTCATCCATTTGGTGAATAAGTTCTGTAGAAACAGGTAGGGAATGAAATAAAATCTTCAGTCAAAAATCCCATTAAATGTGTTTGTGGGGAAATTGGAAAGAAAATGGGGGTGTGGCTCAGCACTTTTATTAACTCTGTCAATACAGCCCAGGAAAGTGCTTACTTTTGTATTTGAGCTCTAAAGAACAAGATTAAGTGCTCTGTTGGAGCAATAGGGTGAGCAGTGACATTTGGACCTTCAGAATACCATTAGGAACAATGTGTACCGGGAGATCGCCCCAGTTTGGGAGGCTGGAGGGCCCTAGAGGGGAGTGGGGGACCTGCCTTCCCCCCCCCCCGAGCCAAGAGTCTCCCTTGAGCTTTTGAAACTTCACTTTCTCTTTGGGAAAAACTGATTTCTGCAGTTCTTCTGCATGATGAAGGAGAGGAGGGATCTAAAAAGCTGCTTTATGGTTTCTTGCAGTGTGACTGGGGAGAGAACCTACTTTTCATCTGTTTTGTGAACAAATTTACAGTGGGACCAGTTGTTTCTCATGTGCCTAACTCACCCTGTTTCTCCTGCCCCATTCAAAGGACATAAAACCCTCAACACCCACCAGCTTCTGCTCCAAGTGTGCTCAGGGGTGTAAACTGATCTGGCAGAGTCTTTGCTCCCCGTGGTGCACTCAGATGGTGACAAGGGACAGGGTCTCGTTCCCTGAGGGCTGGTGTTGCTGTTGGGGTTTTGTTTCAGTTTGTCATCTTCCTGGGTTTGAGTTATTTAGTTCCCTTTGGGCTGGTGAAATAAGGGAACTGCCCTGCAAACTTCACAGCAAGAGGGGAAAATCCCAGCCCCCATGAGGCACCAGACGTTGGGGGGATGGACTTTGTGTTTCCAAGAACCATGTTCCCATTTTCCTGTGCCCCGTGCTGCCATTTATTTTCCTCCCATCACCATCACCATTGGCTGTTGCCTGATGTGGAAGGACAGATCTGTGTGAATCTGCAATTCACAGCTGGGATTGAGACCTTTTCAGTGCTCTCTGCTACTTCTAATCAGTGATTTGCTGATCTCAGAGCTGCAGGTTTTGCTCCACAGCGGAACAGAAGTAGCAGGAAGCACAAACTGGGAGTGAGGAACACGCTCATGATGAAATGAGCTTGAAGGTCCCTTCCATCCCAGGCCATCCTGTGATTCTGGGAAACTCCAGTGACACTTCATCCAGTGAAAATCCAAGCAGGCAGAACACACTGGAAATCTTTGGGGTTTTTATCAGGCAATGCTGAGCTGCTGGCACAGAATTCTGCAGGTTCCCAGGAAAAGTGAATTTGGATGTTTCTATGCTAAGATGTATTTGGGCACAGGGGAAGACAAATGCATTGATGTGTTAGCTTGGGACACCAGAATATACGGTTTTCAAAGCTGAATTGGCTTTTTGTTTAAAGAGAGACAAAATGAATATGGTAGATTGTTGAAAATGGTGAAAAAGTGGAATGAAAGGTTCTTTTTGACCCAAACTGAAAAGTTTTACTTTGTTTTGTTTGTTTTGTGTTGCTGGCTTAGGGAAATTTAGCAGATCTCATCTTTTTCTTCTCCAGATGAGTGAAGTGTTATCTTTTTAATTAAAAAAACATTTGCTGTAGGGAAAAACAGTCTTGCTTTGTGAAAGGACAGGTAGAAACAATTTTAATGTGCTTCCCATGGAACCTTTTGCTTATGAAATGTAACATGCACAGATACCTGATGCCATATTTACAGGGGCTCAGGTTCTCCTTCAGTTTAGGTCAAGTTGCTGTAACTCAGGGCCATCAGTGCTTCCAGCACTGCCAGCAATTGTTTTTCCCTTTCTGGCCTACTGGGTTTGGCAAGTGATTTGAAATCCATGTACTGAGGAAGCTCTTCTTGTGAAGGTTCATTGTAAACCTGCAAAATGTGTTGTTGGAAGATAAGTCCATTATGCTTAGTTTAAATTAATTTTCTTGCCCTCATTAGCTGTGTTAGGTGGTCAGAAGGAGGTTGAAACCACTAGTTTAGTGTTGGATACCACAGCAGTGCTTGCAGGGTTGTCTTTAGCTCACGAGCTTTGGGACAGCACTTGGTCTGGTTATACCTCTGTGGAACATTTTAGTTGTCATTCCACAGCGGGGTAGAGCTTGGAGGAGTCTAACTGAATCCAACAGGCCAGGGAGGGGTTGCTGCCTTTTTCCAGCAGTGCCCTGAAGGCCGGGAGGAGAAGTAAATCCCAATTAGGTTGGAATTCTTTCTGTGGCATTCCAGAAGGTGACTGAGTCAGGAGGGAGGAGTTTGAGGCCGGTGTGTGCTTTGTGTGCACCTGGACTGTGCAAGGGGACCTGTGCTGAATGTTGTGGTCCAGCTGGGGCTTTCAGGACACTTCTCTGCAGCCAAGAGCCGAGGTGTAAATAACTGTAGTACTGAGGAATGGCTCTTCGTGTTAAGATGGGGTCTCCTGGCTGGAAAACTTGTTCAGGCTACCCTGAAAAGAGCAGGAGCACAGCAGGAAAAATGTCTCTCCCAGGGCTGTCATCTCGCAAATTAACAATTCACTTGCAATTTTTCTTTTCTGATGTGTTATCCATAAGGAAAACTTGCTGTTGAGGGTGTGGAAAGCAGGCAAACAGGTACAACACCTATCCCAGGAGAAGGGAGATCCTCTCCTCTCCTCTCCTCTCCTCTCCTCTCCTCTCCTCTCCTCTCCTCTCCTCTCCTCTCCTCTCCTCTCCTCTCCTCTCCTCTCCTCTCCTCTCCTCTCCTCTCCTCTCCTCTCCTCTCCTCTCCTCTCCTCTCCTCTCCTCTCCTCTCCTCTCCTCTCCTCTCCTCTCCTCTCCTCCTCCTCTCCTCTCCTCTCCTCTCCTCTCCTCTCCTCTCCTCTCCTCTCCTCTCCTCTCCTCTCCTCTCCTCTCCTCTCCTCTCCTCTCCTCTCCTCTCCTCTCCTCTCCTCTCCTCTCCTCTCCTCTCCTCTCCTCTCCTCTCCTCTCCTCTCCTCTCCTCTCCTCTCCTCTCCTCTCCTCTCCTCTCCTCTCCTCTCCTCTCCTCTCCTCTCCTCTCCTCTCCTCTCCTCTCCTCTCCTCTCCTCTCCTCTCCTCTCCTCTCCTCTCCTCTCCTCTCCTCTCCTCTCCTCTCCTCTCCTCTCCTCTCCTCTCCTCTCCTCTCCTCTCCTCTCCTCTCCTCTCCTCTCCTCTCCTCTCCTCTCCTCTCCTCTCCTCTCCTCTCCTCTCCTCTCCTCTCCTCTCCTCTCCTCTCCTCTCCTCTCCTCTCCTCTCCTCTCCTCTCCTCTCCTCTCCTCTCCTCTCCTCTCCTCTCCTCTCCTCTCCTCTCCTCTCCTCTCCTCTCCTCTCCTCTCCTCTCCTCTCGTTACGCTGCTGCTGTCTGGGGAGATTCCACCTTGTAGAAGGCACCTGATCATTTCTGTTCCAAGATTCCATCCTGCTGTTTATGGGTTCCCTGTGCTGAGAGAGGTGGAAATGTTTCCCTACATGTGTTGTCTGCCGGTCATTAAAAACATCTTCTCATGTAAACTAAATTCTCCTTATTTTTCCCAACCTCACTGAGAAAACTGGAATTGGAGAAGAGAAATTATCCTAATTCTTCCCCTGCTCCACACTGCATCTGTACCACTTGATGTTCCTACCAGGACACGCTACAGCAGAATCTTGGTGGTCACAGTTGGGAATTGGGAGCAAAGCTGAAGGGTTTGTCTACTAAGAGAAGTGGTGATTTATAAACCAAAGCAGAGTGGTATTCCACACGAGGATTTGGGATTGGTGATGGTCCCAATCCATCATCTTTCTGTTCATTTTCCTTTGGATGCTGCAGTCTGCTGGGCTGGGGGAGCTGTTCGTTTACATTTATTTTAATTTTCTGTATGTCATTAATTCTTCATGGAAATCTGCTTTTAATAAAAAGGCTCCTGAGGATATTGATGATGTCCCAGGTTCCTGAGATTCACAGGTGTGAGTTCAGACCCAGGATCGTTCTGGCTGGCAGAAGCTGCACCAATCTCCCAGGAATCTCAGTCTGGGTTTTTCTCCCAGTTCTCCTCAGTTTGGGGGTGCAGTGCAGCTCTGCCCTGTGGATCTCCTGGAAGAGTTTTGGGGTTAAAAAGATTATTTTCTATTCTGCAATATTTCTCTAGAATTCAATTAAATATAATAAAACTGTATCAATGTGGCTTTAATTGGTCCATTTGCATTGGTTAATTAAAGCAGATCATTGAGAAGGAGCTTGAGCACCCCTTGGTTGGAGCTGACAGTTCTTTATTGTCTCTTCATTCTTTGAATTTATTTTAATTATTTCTTAAGCAATGCTGCAATTAAGATGCATGGTGAGGAGAACAGCATTGCTGCCTGCTGGATTGAGAAATCCAAGTGCAAATCTTTGGAGAGATTGAGGGGATGGGGAGCTGAGCCTCAGGCTGGGTTTTGGCAGCAGGAATTGGGTGAGGAGGGGAGAGGGGAGATCCCTCAAAACTGTTAAAGCCAATTCTGCTGGGTTTGGGTGCCCTCACCCCAAAAAAGGATCCTGGTTAAAGGGCACTTGGGGAAGCCGCAGGATGTGCTGGGGGGGCTGTGCCGGAACCCCCAGCCCCTGGCCAGGGCTGGTGGGCAGTGCCAGGCTCACAGGGACACTCTGGAGGGGCTGTGCTGGGATCCCCAGATTCCAGCCAGGAATGCTGGGAAGTGTCAGCTCCATGGGGACACTGTAGAAGGGATGTGCTGGGATCCCCCAAATTCCAGCCAGGAATGCTGAGTGCTGCCAGACCTTTGGGACACTGCCTGATCCAGAGAGATTTCCCATCGTGTTCTCTCGTGCTCAGCACCTGGCATTTCATTGCAGTCCCACAGGCTGAAAATCTCACGCGAGCAGCTGGACCGCAGCCGATCGGTCACACAGAGGCCAGTCCGGGAGAGGAAATGAGATGGATTTTCCCAATGTGTTTAATTTAAAGCAGAACATTGCCCGCCCCTCCCACTTAACCTCAACCCCATATCCTTTATTTTTGGGGTTTCTCAATGGGAATTATCTGCCTACGTTGGATTAAAAATGCCGAAAATATCCCTCCGGCGCTGCGGGGACCGGCAGGGTTTGGAGGGTTCCGGGGCCGTGGAGCCCCGGCGGGGCCGCAGCCGGAGCAGGAGCGGCTCCTCCCGCCCGCGGCGAGCCCGGTCCCCATCCCAGCCCCAGTTCCGCCCGGTCCTCCGGCCCCGGGACCCAGAGCGGACACGGGCGGGACACGGACCCGAAGCCCCGGTCCCAGCGCCGGGAGCGGCCCCGGTTGGCCCCGGTGAGAGGGGCGGGGCCGCGAGCGATGGTCCCGTCCCCACCGCGAGCGGGGCGGGGCCAAGGGCGGGGCGGGGCGGGCCCGGCTCAGGTGTGCGGGGCGGGCCCGGCTCAGGTGTGCGGGGCGGGCCCGGCTCAGGTGTGCGGGGCCCCAGCGCGGATGCGCGGGGCGGGGCCGAGGTGATTTAATCCCCGGCAATCGCCTTCGCCGCCATTTGCTCACTCGGAGCGCGGTGCGGGTGGTGGTTCTTCGGCCTCCCCTTCTGTTCCCCCCTCTACTCCTCCTTCTTTCTCCCCGTGCTCCCCTGCTTTCTTTTCCTTTCCCCTCTTCTCTCTCTCCCCCAAACCCTTCCCGATTGTCTCCCCAACCCCCCTACACTCCTTCCTCTCCTATCCCTACCCCGGTAATTCCTTCTCTTCCGCCTCTCTCCTATGTCCACGTTCCTTTTCCTCCCTTTTTGGCCTTTCCCTTCTCCCGCTTTCCTCCGCACCCCGATCCCCCCTCCCTTCCCTTCCTCATCTCCTCCATCTCTCTTCTCTCCCCGTCCTCCCCTCTCCATCCCCCGCAGCCGCGGGGCTGGGGGCGCCGGAGAATAAAGCCCAGAGGGCCGGAGCCCGGCGCCCCCCGCTGTCCCCGGAGCCCCACCGGGGCCGGGCCCGCTCGGCGGGTCCCCCGGGGCGGTTCTCAAGAGCCGCCGGACGCCGCCGGGGCTGCGGCTTTGCCCCCATGGCAGTGGGGGCTCCCCGGCGGCGTCGGGGCTGGGGGTCAGGGGGGAACCCCTCCCGACGAGGGGGTCCCAGTGTGGGTTCGGGTGGGATGGGCCCCCTCCTCCGGAGGGGGTCCTGGGGGTGGGGAGGTTTAGGGAGGGAGGGGTCCTGGGGTGGGGGTGGGTTAGGGGGGGCAGGGCCCCCTCCGGGGGAGGGGGTCCCGGGGAGGGGGTCGGGGTGGGCCCCCTCCGGAGGGGGGGCCCGGGGGAGGGGGGTGGGGCGGAGGGGGGACTTCCCCCCTCCAGTCCCCGCCCCCTCCCCCGGACCCCTCCTCCGGACGGGGCTCACCCGGGCCCCCTCCCCGGGACCCCCTCCTCCGGACCGGGGCCCGGGGGGAGGGAGGGGGGCGGGTGGGTGGGGGGGGAAGCAGAGGGGGTCACGTCACTCTGCAGCGTGAGCACACACAGATCCCCGCACAAACAAACGGCCCCTCCCCTTCTGCCCCCCACCCCACCCGCCCCCCCTCCCTCCCCCTGGGCCCCGGTCCGGAGAAGGGGGTCCCGGGGAGGGGGCCCGGGTGAGCCCCGTCCGGAGGAGGGGTCCGGGGGAGGGGGCGGGACTGGAGGGGGGAAGTCCCCCCTCCGCCCCACCCCCCTCCCCCGGGCCCCCCCTCCGGAGGGGGCCCACCCCGACCCCCCCCCGGGACCCCCTCCCCCGGAGGGGGCCCTGCCCACCCCAACCCACCGCCCCCCCCAACCCCCCTCCCCGAGGGGGCCCCCCCTGACCCCCAGCCCCCCAAACCCCCTCCCCCGGGGACCCCCAGTGTGATGTAGGGAAAGCCGGAGCCCCGGCGGTGTCGGGCGGTGCATTGGAACGGTGTGGGGGGACCCGCCGAGCGGGCCCGGCCCCGTGTGGGGCTCCGGGGACAGCGGGGGCGCCGCTCCGGCCCTCTGGGCTTTATTCTGCGGCGCCCCGAGCCCCGCGGCTGCGGGGGAAAGAAGGAGAGGATGGAGGACGGGAATAGGGGGGCAGAGGGGATGGACAGCGGGGAGTCAAGGACGGAGGGCAGGTGGGGGTGTCGGGGTGTACCGGGCAGTAGGGAAAGGGGACAGGGGGAGGTGGGCTGGGAAGGAAGGAAGGGTAGAGGATGGAGTAGGAGGAATGAAGGCAGATTGAGGGGAAGGTGGGGCAAAACGCAGCACGGAAAGGGGGCAGGGGGAGCTGGACTCTGGGGTGGGGAAAGAAGGGCAGAGGAAGTAGAGAGAGGATTGAAGGCAGGTAGGGAGAAACTATTGGGGGGAAAGGGAGCAGGGAGAGGGGCCAGGTGGGAGCCGGGTGGGGGAAGAAACGTGGAAGGACGAGGAGAAAGGTGGAGGGGTATGGCAGGGTTGGGGTGTGTAGGGGGAGAGGAAGAGGGGCAGTAGGGGGGGACCGCGCCGGGCCGGGGGGGGAAGGAGGTGAGGGCTAGGGGGGAGAGGGGGGGGGGGGGGGGGGAGGGTGTAGGGGGTGGGGGAGGGGAGAAAGGGAGGGGATAGAGGAGAGGTATAGAGAAAGAGAAGCAGAGAAGAGATAAAAAGGAAGAGAAATAAAAAGCCCGACCCGGCCGCAACCTCCCCCACCGAGCGTCGAGAGGCAAATGGCTCCTGAGGCGATTCCCGGGGCTTAAATCCCCTCAGCCCCGCCCCGCGCAGCCGCTCTGGGGCCGCGCACCTGAGCCGGGCCCGCCCTTCACACCTGAGCCGGGCCCGCCCCTCACACCTGAGCCCGCCCCGCCCTTCACACCTGAGCCCGCCCCGCCCTTCACACCTGAGCCGGGCCCGCCCTTCACACCTGAGCCGGGCCCGCCCTTCACACCTGAGCCCGTCCCGCCCTTCACACCTGAGCCGGGCCCGCCCTTCACACCTGAGCCCGCCCCGCCCTTCACACCTGAACCGGCCCCGCCCCGCCCCGCCCGTAAATCCCGGCGGATCCGCGCCCGCTCCGTTTTGGACGGGGGATGCTCATTCCGGGATGCGGCGGGACCGGCGCTCGGAGCGCTGTGCGGGCCCTGGGCCGGGGCTGCTGCCGGTGCTGTGCGGAACTCGCGGCGCTGAGGTGGGGCCGGGAACGGGACCCGGGCCGGGGAATTCGGTCCGGGTCCTGCCGGTGTCTGCTGGGGGTCCCGGGGCGAGTGGGCTGCGGGTCCTGGAGCCGCAAGACCGGGGCGGGATTGGGGCAGGGATCGGGACAGGAATCGCCGCGGGGAGGCGGAGCCGCTCCGGGACGGGCGCGGACCGAGCCCGGCGCTTCCGCTCCCGCTCGGACCGCGGCCGGTGTGGGGCTGCGCTCCCGCCGGGGCTCCGGGCAGGTCCCGCCGCGGCCGTGGGGAGCCGGGGCTGTGCCGGGGCCGGGCCCGGCAGGAGGCGGCGCTTTCCCGGAGCAGGCGCTGGATCGCGGCTGGAAGCGGGCGGGGCGCGGGGACCGCCCGGGCCGGCCCCGGGACCCCTCAGGGGCGCCGCTCCCTCAGCGCCGCCCGAGAGGGGCGCCCTCTGGCGGACACGGAGCGGCGCTGCGAGCGCGGCGGCCCCCGGTGCGCGCTCCCGCCGGGCGGCGGCCCCCGGTGCGCGCTCCCGCCGGGCGGCGGCCCCCGGTGCGCGCTCCCGCCGGGCGGCGGCCCCCGGTGCGCGCTCCCGCCGGGCGGCGGCCCCCGGTGCGCGCTCCCGCCGGGCGGCGGCCCCCGGTGCGCGCTCCCGCCGGGCGGCGGCCCCCGGTGCGCGCTCCCGCCCGCGGAACGAGCGCGGCTGCATCGCCGCGGGCCGGAGGAGCCGTTCCGGGCCGTGCCCGGTGCTGCCGCTCCTGCTCAGACTGTGCCCGGGGCGGGACGGGCCCCGCCGGGGCTCAGTTCTGCTCGGGCCGCTCATCCGACACCTGCCGGGTGAGGCCTGATGCTCTCCTTCCTCCCCCCACCTTCCCTGCGGGTCGCACTCTGCAATGCAAAACAACTCCGTTTAAAAGGCCAGTGAAAACTGTTTATTTCCAGAGCACAGGGTATCCTGCGTTAGAAAGAGCCACGAGGAGCATCAAGTCTCATGATGGTAAGTGACCGGCCCATGTGGGCATTAAACTCGGAATCCTGCTCCTCTCAGCAGCCTGCTCCAAGTACCTGAGCCAGTCTCAGGGTCAGGAGGAAGGTCCTGCCTGGGATGGGAATGGCTGCTGCCAGCAAGGGAATTCCTATGCAAATCAGCAATTTTTTGCTAATGCTGCTTTACACACCAGCCTCTAGAATAGCTCTAGGGCAGAACTGGCTGGCACCTGACATGACAGCACAAAAGTCTTCCCATAATCGTGATTTTCTGTCTTTTCCAGTATTTTCCTGATAGCTTGTAAAGGTCCTTGTGCCATGTCCCTTTCCAGGGAGAAATGAGCAAGCCAAGTCCTGAGGGTTCCCTTGGTCCATGGCCAAAGTTCTTCTGGAGAGTGCCGGGGCTGGTCCCGCCTGCAGAGGGGCGTTTCCTGCAGGTGAGTGTTCACAGCCCAAAACCTCGGTGGGGCTGAGGCCGGGGCTGCTTCTCAGGCCCAGAGCTGCACGGAGCCCTCGGGGACTCCTGCTCCCTGCCAGGAACGTTCCTCGGTGTTCCCGGTGTGTCCCAGCGGGGCGGGAACGCGGGGCGGGAGGAGGCCGAGCCCCAGGAGGGGAAGCAGCCCCTCTTGTCCTTGGCACCTGCAGGGCAGGAGCTGTGCCTCAGTGTCCTGCCCGTGGCAGGCAGCGTGCCAAACGCATCCCGGGGATGGGCGCTGGGGTGCCCGGGCAGCGCTGGGATGGGCACGGATAAAGGGCTGCCCGCGGCTCCTCGGCCAGGGGCTGCTCTGAACGGGCACAGGAGATGCTGCAGCCCAGACAGAGCCCACTGACATCCCAAAAATGCCCCAAGGAACAGCTGGCATTGCCTGGGAATGTCAGCACGTTGGGTTTGCAGAGGAGCTCAGACAGCGATTCCCAGTGCCCACCTCCTGGAGCTCCCACACACCCACCAGGTCTGTCCCAGCCACCCCATCCCTTCCCTTCCAGCCTGGGCACAGCCTCCAGCAGCAGCCTTAGAGCCAAGGGAATTTCCCTCGCAGAAATTCAATCCCGAGCAATGCCCTCGGAGATGCCCTAAAATAAAAGGTCAGAGTTGGATGAGGTTTTGTTTGGATGAAGTTTGAGTTTTTCAGGGAACCAGCTGGAACTGCAGAACTGCTGGGAAGCTTTCACAGGTGGGTCACAGTGCAGGTGCCCTGAAGGCAGGGATGTGCATCCCTTTCCTCAGGGAAAAGAACTCCCAGAGGCCACTCCCGAGGCTCTGGGATGAGCTCAGCTCCTGCAGGGAGAGATCTCCTCCCCTGGGCACAGGGGCTGCCTCAGCAGGGCCGGGAGCGCGTCCGGCCACCCCTTCTGCTGCTTTCAAACATCCCCTGGAGCTGAGCTCAGGGGGGTGGAATCCACTGAATTCCAGGGAACTCTGTCAGGTGCCCCCAGGAACATGGGTGGGGCTGGGGGGATGAATAAATAGCAAAGGGTTATAAATAACAAATGCTATGGAATATCAACCTGTCCTTGTCCTGATCCCACTGAGCTTCCTTGGAAGAGGAAGGAATTCTGTGCAGAGTATTTGTCCCACCAGCAACAGGAATTCAGTGCTATAGCTCTAATTCATCTAAACAGCAAAGCTGAACCCAAAATCTGGGCACCACACAGGGAACAATCTTTGTGCTGCCCTGTCAGCCAAAATACTTGGGCTGGGAAATTTCAGCAGCCAAATGTATGGAATTATGTAAATCCCAGCAACCAGCATCCCCTAAAAGGACAATTCAGGTGCCAGGGTGTGAGTGCTCCTGTCCTGCTGCTGGTGAGACAAATTCTCTGCACAGCTGGCCCCAGCCTGAGAGTAGGAGGGGTGGGAGAGAGGATCCGGCTGCCTAGGAAGTGCCAGGAGATGAGGCTGCTGGAAACTCATCTGAATCAGCTGAAAACTTCTTCCCTGGAAAAAGACAAGAGCCAAAGCAGATCCCTTGTGGCCAGCAGCTGGATCCACTCTGGGGATCCACCTTGCCCCTGCCAAGACCTCTGTTTTTCCTCCCAGCTCCTGAGGAGTGTCAGGGCCACCTTGAGGGAGTTCAAATCCAAATAAACCCCAAAGCCCACAGAGTGAATAATCCCAACAGACAAATGCATTGTTGTCATAAAAAGCTTAAAGATCTGTTAAAAATACTATGACAACGCTGTAATGGAACCGTCTTAATGCTCTTGGTTCCATTATGAAATTTTAGTCCCTCAATGGGCAACTTGTAGAATTTATCCTGGGATTTAGAGGTTGAGTAGCGTTGGTATGGATTGACCTTCACCTCTGGTCCCACTTTGTGCAAACACAACTTGGGCCAAGGTGGGTGAACTCATTACCTCAGCTTTTCCCTCAGAAATATCCCCGATTTATTTCTCTGTAGATGAACTCAGATTTTGCCCCCTCCTCACCTCCATTTACCCTCAAAGTGTCCATTCTGTTCCCCACAGGTGCCCTGGTGATGGCAGGGAGGTTTCTTTGCCCACAGTGCCTTTCTCCTGCCCCTCCCCAGCCTGAGGCAGCCCCTCTGCTCGCTTTCTCTGCCCTTGTCACACACAGTGGGGCACCAAAGGGAGAAGGTTTCAGAAAACATTTCTGCAATTAATTCATAGTTATTTCCAATTCCCCAGTGAGAAGAACACAAACTCACAACCATTAAGGCCTGGCAGTTCCCTGCAGTGAGAGCTCAGCACACATCCAGAGGCAATTCCAGCATCTGAAAGGAAGAAGAAAAAGGTGATTTCTTCTCTTTTGAAATTATTTCAAGTTCTCAGACCCAAACCAACCTTGCCCTTGATTTTGGCTGGGTGAATCCTGAGCAGTGGGCACAGGTCCTGTCATTCCTGCTGATGGGAGTGATGCTTTCTGGGGGAAATCAGCTGATTTCCAAAGTTCACGGCCTGCCCCATGCCTGATCTGCACAGGAGAAAACCTCTTCCATGAAGGGATTTTGCTCCATCTAATCCCATCTGCCCAGGCTGTTCCATGTGGATGTTGCCAGGCTGGGGCAGCACAGGCAGATGCAGCTCTCAGCTCTCTCTGCTCCAAACACAGCTCTGGGCTCCTCTGCAAACTCCTCTGCTGTGAGGTTTTCTCCAGGAGAACTCAAGGAATGGAACAATGGCAGATTAAGTTATCAGAGAGGGAAGTAAAGGATAAATATTCCTGTAAGAGCCTTTGGGATCTGCTGGGCTGAATTGGGAAGGGGACATTCGTTCCCTGCAGTGCAAATGCACAACAACCTCCAACACAAAGCCAACACTGTCAGGTGGGGTCTGAAAGCACCACCTGGACAAACCTCATTGTCATTCTTCCTTTCAGGGACTGTTTCATCAACCTCTGAAGCTGACAAGCCCAAAAGCTCTGGAGTCTGTCTGCTCTGGAACACAAGGATACTCCCAGGGATGAGGCACATTCCCAGCAAACGCTCCCAACACGGCACAGAGGCACCACTGGAGCTCGTGTTGGGGCTGGGAAGGGCTGCCAGGAGGACACAGCCCCCAGCTGGGGTGGCAGGGGCAGTGACAGCAGCAAATTCCACAGGCTGATGGCACAACAGAGGGACAAAGGCCAGCAATGCCACGGCAGCTGCAGGTTTCATTCTGCTCCCTGTGCTGCCACATCCCGGCAGGAAAGCTCCAGGGGGGACAGAAACTCCCTGGGTGCACAAAGTGCAGCCTCTGTGCCCCTGATCCTGCTGGAACTCAGCTGTGGGGCCAGCCCCCAGGGTAAACAGTGCCCTGCCTGCAGCAGCCTCAGGCACTGCCCCATTCTCAGCTCCCCCTGCCCCGGGGCTGCCACCACATTCCTGACCAGGAGCCAAAGGCCCCTTGGGACAGGGCTCTCTCTGTGTCTCAGCCTTGGGGACTGCAGGGACCAGGCAAGGACAGCCTGAAACCAGGGCAGATCCCTCTGGGGACAGCTGGGGACTCACCCCACACCACGGGCAGGACCAGGGACCCTCCAGTGCAGGCTGGAGCCTGTTGGGTTTGGCTGCTCAAACACCAAAGCTTTGGGCAGAGATGGGATGAGTTAAGTGGTTTTTCCTGTCCTGAAAGAGAGGAGAAAATGGAAATTAGGTCCACTCTGGAAGTCAAAGGCTCCTGGCTTTCCCACTTCTGTTCTGATTGCCCACTGTGGGGTTCTATCCATAAAAAATGAGAGGTGACAGCAAATAAAAGTGCCCCTCGTCAACATTTTATTCCCTACTATTTTAATACATAAAAAGGATGCCATTTTTCCTTATTGCATTCTTTGCCTAATTTTAACAGAACCATTTTCATTCCAGGCCCCACTTTGGGGGTTCCTGAATCCTTTGCCATTGGACTTTGGACAAAGGAAGAGAAGGATCTGTTCCACACAGGGATCATCCAATGGGGAACAGCCCCTGTGCCAACCCCAGCCTGGGCTGAGCACGCTGCCTCACTCCCCCATTCTGGATCCTGGCTCCACTCCAGTCTGAGTTTTCCCCCATTTTCCATGCCTAGAGACAGGAAATTGTCCTGGTGAGGGTGTAAGACCTTCAACTGCACATTGATCTGGGGGCTGTGCTGGGATTCCAGCAGGGAATTCATGGTGTTACAGATAAAAACCATTCCAGGGAGCAGCACTGACAAGGCTGGGAGCTGCTGCTTCACCACACGGTGTCAGCAACAGAGAAAAAACACAAAATGTGTCTCCAAAATCTAGGATAAAATGAATGATTCCTCCTGCTTTTAGTGGGACCAGGGCTAATTCTGCCCTGGAGTGACAAAGAATTTCTCCCTCAGACCCCCAGAGACCCCTCAAAAAGCCAAAGTGCAGCAGGGAAGGGAGGAAGGAAAGGCACCTCTGCCTCACCTGCTGGGAACAGCACAGGTCCTGCTGCTCCTGGGGACTGGGAATGTGTCCAGAGCCAAAAGCTCCTTCCCAGGCTGGAGGGGCTTTCCTGAAGCATCACCTCTGGGAAGCAAAGGGCTATGGAAGACATGGAGTGGGAATTTACAATAATAATATTATTGGGAAAGAGCAACAAAAGAAGCAACAGTAATTACAAGGGAGCAGGGAGGATGCTGAGCTTTAAATGAGGTTTGAGTGAGGCAGCTTCTCCTGGGCTCTCTGAAGCACAGCTCCAGGCCTGGGATTCCAGGAGCAGGGCAAACTCCCACTGTCCAATCCCTGGATTTGCCTCCTGCCAGCACTGGGCACATTGGGCATGCTTGGCTCCAGTGCTGCTGCCTCGAGGGATTGGGAAAATGGGCATTAAACCCCTTCCCACAGGGCTGGCTCCGAGCTGTGGCTGGGGAAAGCATTGGGCACCTCTGGCATTTCCATGAAATCAGTTTCCATCATTCTGAAGATACCCTGAATAAACCCAGGGCACAGAAATGAACCATTCTCCAGAAAGACAGCCCCAGGGAACACACAGTCATTCCTATGCCTGGTCAAACAAACCAGCAGCCAGTTTTTGGGGAGACTCCAGACTCGTCTCCCTCCCTGGCTGTAAAATGCTTGCAGAGGCTTTGGAGTTCATACAAGGCTTGTCAGGATTTGGATATTTCATTTAAATTCCATTTATATACTAAGGAATTTGAAGTGTCCTAAAGGCACCTCTGCTCACACTTTAATTTTAAGCCCTCTACCAGTGATGAATTTGGATGTTCTTTTGTTAGGAACACCCCACCTCTGCTCCTTCAGGCATTTCATGTGGAAGATAAAATAAATGTGGACAAAAGTTTGGAATGCAGCTTCCAAGTCAAGTTCCCTGCTAGGAAATGACTCCAGCTCTCTGCTCTCTGTTTAAACACAGCCTGGCCCTTCAGGGCTGCACACTCTGAGCTACACAGCTTGTGAGCTGGCAAGTAACAGCAGCTGAGGTCTCATTCCAACTGTACACAAAAACAGGGATTGGGGGCTGCATTTGGATACCTGCAGGCAGGTTTGGGTCACTTCAGAAAGCTTCAATCCCTGTTTTTCAGAGAGTCCATGAGGGATAATCACCTTTCCACAAATACCTCCTCTAAGGCACATAAGAACCTGAGTAAGAAAATAGAATCAAACCCTTTGTTCCATTGGCCTCACGCCCCAAATTCCCATGGGACAGACAAGTCCCTCTCCCTGGAAGGCAGCATCTCCTACCTGGCCTTGTGCCTTCCCCAGCCTTTGGTGGCCGCTGTCTCCATCCTCCCACACCTCCTCCTCTTCCTCCTCGGCAGGGTTGGCTTCCTCATCCTGCAGAGCCAGCACAGGGACAGTCACCAGCCCGCTCATCCCCAGCCTGGGCAGCAGGGACGGGCTGGTGGCACCCTCTGGATGTCACCCCTCTGCCTGTGCCAGCCCTGCTCCGGCCCCGTTCCCGTTCCCGGCTCGGCAGCTCCTTTTAACGGGATGTGTAACCACAAACGTTTGCTCTGCTGCGTGTTGGGACAGCAGAGACTGCCCCGAGGCAGCGGCAAAGCTCCTGTTCCCACATCCTCTGCCTCCCACAGCCCTGCTGGGGCTGGACAGAGCAAAGGGAACTCCTCAGTTCCTGCTGGAATTTCCCCCTCTGCCCATAAACCCCGAGAAATCGCGGCTGCTCCATGCCTGGAAGTGTCCAAGGCCAGGCTGGATGGGGCTTGGAGCAGGTGGGCTGTGGATGGAATGGCAGGGGATGGAATGAAATGATCCTTAAGGTCCCTTCCCACTCAAACCCTCTGGGGATTCCAGGATGATTCTATGATCTCTCCATGCATCTCTTTTGTATTGCTTCCTTTCAAGTTTAAATTCCCAAATTTAAATGATTTATTAAAGGAATAATTTAAAAATTATCCCAGGAATAAAAAGGGAAGCATCAAACATTCAAGAATCATCCCATGTCCATCAAATCATTACTGACTGGAAGCCCATTCCCTCACCTCTGTCTTTCTTCTTCTTGCCTAGAAATCCCCAGTTTCTCAGAGGCATCAGCTGGGATCATGGGAAGGTTTGCTCTGTCAGAAATGCAGGGGGGTTTAGAGCATTTGTTCCTCTGCACCTTTGTCGCTTACCCAGATCTCCTCTAGAATGGTGTTGTGGGAGAAGTTTGGAATTACTAGAAATGGACCAACTTCACATTTTTTCCCCTCTGCTTCTCAACTGTTTCAAAATTCCTGGCATTACCCCCACACATGCCCTAGAACACTGCTGTGCAAACACCCATCAGAGGAACATCCTGAAAAGGGAAGACCACCTCCAGCAGCAGCTGGAATGATCCCATTTCTGTTCTTACCTGGTCTCCAGCTGCTCCCGCCAGAGCTCCCCACAGCCACTGCCATTCCTGAACAGGAGCTATGGAAGACACTCCTGCAGTCCATGAGGGCGAGGAGGCAGCTTGGGATGTGTTCTTTGCCATGATATTGGACAACAGAGTCCAGAGGGTCTTTGTGTCCCTTCCAAGCCAAAGCAGCCCATGATTCCAATGATATGACCAACAGCTCCCCCAGTTCCATTCCAGAAACATCCTCCCACTAACCCAGGACTTCTTCCCTTCTCTTTTTGCTCCACATCAGGGATGTGCTGCTGAGTGCCACAGGCATAGAATGCCTCAGCATTCCCTGGGGATGCCATTCAAGGCTGAACTTGTCATCACAAGAGCTCTGCACTGACTGCTCAGCCCCAGCTCCAGTTGGGAATGTCTCAAACAGAAGTGTGGAGTATTTGCTCCCTCTCCCTCCCAGCCACTGGGACAGCTCACACAGAATGTCACTGACTTACTGGGTCTGGAATTCTGGCTCAAAAGGCAGGTGGTGGAATATCCTCTTCTGGGAATATCCAGGATACCAGGAGGGTCCCTAGAAGCCACAGGTCAGGGTCAGAGTCAGATGAACAATCCTGAACTGATTTTCAGTGGATGCATCCCCACTGTGTGGCTGCAACAACTCCACAGCTGTTCCTTCCACTTGGCATGGCCAGGGAAAACATCCCCATCATGGATTTCTGATAGGAAAAACCTCACAGCTCCGGGATACTTGGCTCCTCCCAAATCCAGGTCAGCACTCCAACAGGCTCTAAGGAATAAACAACAGGAAAGACCATCTCAGCATGCACACCATGAGCTGGGCACCACATTCCTCACTGGAACTGGGCTGCTCCTACATCTGTGTGACAACTGGGAGCATCCCCATTTCCTCACTCCTCCATTCAGAAAGAGACATCAGAGCCCTTAAACAACCAGTGTGCAATCCCAACAACCCAGGGAGAACCTCCTCACTCCGGGAAGAAATGTAATGCCCAGTTTTGGGAAAAAACAAATAGCAAGACTGGAAACATTTCCAGGCATGGAGTCTCTCAGCTCTGGAAATACAGCTACCAGGCTTCTTCCCATGGGAGCCCCAAACTTGACCCTGACTGGGCTCAGGAAGAAAACCCCACCCATTTCACCAGCCTGGCGTTGAACAAATTCCATGCACACCCCAGGAGGGTGTCCCTGACCCTGGCCAGGCATGGGAACAGGATGATCTAAAAGGTTCCTTCCAACCCAGACCATTCCAGGAGTTTAAGGCTACTTAAACTTGATTTGAGCCGCTTCTTAGCTCACAACCCCTTCCCAAACCTCATCCTCTGAGCTGCCTTTCCTAGACCTTGCTGCTCTCCCCAAACACACCCACTACCAGTTGCTGTGCCCTACCCAAAATCACTGGGTGACACAAGAGTCTGAGCCGTTGTCTTGGCTGCTTTCCATAATCCAGCACTTCAGGGACTCCAGAGTCAGACAATTAGGATCAATCCCAGGTTCCAGGCACTGGCTCAAAGCAGCTGCTGTGCTGGAAGGGACAATTTCAGAGGCTCCTCTCCCCTCAGCTGGGAATTCAGTGCTGCAAAGGGCCTGGCAGTGATTGAGGATTTATCTGTTCCTATGGGTTAATCCCCAACATTCACTGCCAAGTGCTGCTGGAGCATCTCTCCACAGAAAAGAGCTGTGCCCAGTCCAGAGGGTCCTCAGTGGTGTCCCTGCCCAGTTTCCCAGGATGGATGGGAAGCTGCTACTGGCAGGCTGGATCTGAGGGGAACTTCAATAATTTGCTGAAAGCTTCTAAAATAGGGACTTGTTTCCAAGTCTAAAGCAACTCAAATCCAATGGCTCACCAGGCTTACTAATAAAGTGCTGCAAAAATGTGTCTCTGTGTAGGAATCTTCTTTTAACCCAATTTCAGATGATATTACCTGAGATTTCAGTTAAAATTTAAACCAGCCTGTGACATATCAGACAGAAAAAACTATTTAATAACTCCTTTTTCCCAGCTGCACGGGCCAGACCCAGCACTTTGGCTTGTGTGGGAAACAGATGGGAAGTTCAGAAACAAGTTCAATCCTACCTTCAAGCAATTCCCAAGGAGTTCATGACTCTCCAGTGAAGCCCTGGCTTGGAACAATGCTGTCCTGCCTGTAGCAATGACTGGGGTGAGTGCAAGTGCTCTGAGCTGGGAGTGACAGCTCCTGCACTGCTCCTGTCCCTCTCCAAAGTCCCAGGAACTGGGACTGGGGGCTTGGTGTGGCTGCAGGGCCGCTTCTGGCCACAGGTGCCTGGAGGGGAACGGTGGCCCTTTTCCAAAGGAAATAAGACTCAGTCCCCCAGTGTCTTGAGATCAGGTCAGAGGTGGCATCTGGGGCTCAAAGTGCAGCCAGAGTCTGAGTTGCTGGCAGCTTTGATGTGGGAGAAATCCTGTGATTTTAGCAGGACTTTTGGCCACAGGTGCCTGGATGTGAATGGTGGCCATTTTCCATGGGAATCAGAACTCATTCCCCCAGTGTCTCAAGGTTAGGTCAGAGACAATAGGCATGCTACTTCTAAATTAAATCAAATGTTTTAGCAGATCAATATTACATCCTCTATATATTGTTATATTCACTCTTTTTGTTTCCATGATGGGTTGTGCCTCTGGCTTGCTTGGAAGTTGCTTAAAAGGGTGTTATGTGAGTAAAAGTATTACTATTAACTATTAAACTAAAATTACTATTAAACCAAAATTACTACTATTACTATTAACTATTAAACGATTACTATTAACTAAAATATTATTATTAATTATTATTACTGTTAATATTTACATATTAATTTTTGACTTCTAAATATTAATGTGTCTTTATTCTATTCAGTTCATCTGATCAGTAATAGAACTGATCCTTCTGTTACTTACTATTCTGAAAGACCACTTCTGATCCCTGTGGATACCAAACAGAATTGTTATGTTAGCCTGGGAAACCTCTGGAATATTGATGCTACCTTGGAAAAAAAATCTCTGTCTCTGTAGAAATGACAGCACAACTTTGAGACAACAGGAAGCCCATGAGTCACAAAATATTTAAGCTTATTCTTAAAATAAGTAAACTGCAGTGAAGAAGTACTAGAGTACCTTTCAGTTCAGTTTCAGTGCTCAGTGCCATGCCATGACAGTTTTATTTTACTTCTCTGGGTTGCTGGGCAAGGAAAAAGCCTTTTGTAGACATTTTGAATGATTAAAAAATCTGATCTTGCCCAGAGAAGCTCTTCCACCTTGGAAAAGGCATGGCAGAAGGAGAGAGTTTGTCTTAAATGCCTACTAGGGCTGCAGGGACATGGAAATCTGCTGAGCATGGCATGGAAAAATGCCACAGGTGAGAAGAGGTACAGACAGCAAAAATGAAAGAACAACTGGGCTTCACAGGTAGGAATGTGGAAGTCACATGAAAAACAGAACAATTCCACAGATAATTGAAGGAGAATACTGAGGATTTTCTGGAGAGTAGAGGCCAGCAGCATTTGTATAACTGCATCAGTAGCAGCACAAAAGACTGGGATTATCAAGGTAATGGCATCAGAAATGCCAGATCTAGGTAGAGATAAAAAGCAAGAGAAGGAAAAGACTGGATAGGAGAAAGGGAAGTATGCCAGCAGGGAAAAAGGGACAAGAAATGGGAAAGAGGATAATAAGGCATGAAAATCATGTTGCCTTGGAGTGCTTGCTGGGAAACATTCTGTTCCAGCACCTCAGCCTAAATCAGGACCATCAAACCAAAGCAGTTGTTCTGGCCATGCCACAGCCCAAACCAGCTCCTGTGGTTAGGAGACACAGGGGGAAAGGAATCCTTTGCCTGGCAAGGAAGGGAGCACCCCATCAGCCAGAGCAAGCACCTGAATATTGTGACAGCAATGGTGCTACCCACTGCCTCAGAAGAGCCTGAGTATTTGTGAGTCCTCTCACTCCCAGTGAGCTCAGCACTATTGTGGCAGTTACTCCAATATCACTGAATCCAACACAATACAGAAATCAGCTCAAATATGCTGCTGCTATCAGTGCCCAAGTAACCAGATGAACAGAGGGCTTTATTAACCAAAATGAAACAAGAACAAAACCACTGAGTGCAGCAACATGCACTCATGCAACAGATTTAGAACTCAAAACTCCCTTCAGAACAACCGATGTTGGGCTTTGGTGGTTTTGAACCAGTATATCTCAGCACAGATTTGCAAGCATACACCCATATTAAAAAAAGTCCAAAACCACACAACCAAGTCTTTGTGCCATATCATCCTTCCAGCATGATTTACAAAGCAGTCTAAAACTGCATTTTAGATAATCTTTAATCTGGATTAGCTCTCAGTAACATTTTGCCTCAATGGACAAAGCACATGATTAATTCAGCATGTTATATTCATCACAGCACTGAGTTTAACTATTGGCTCAGTTTAGAGTTCCACCACCCACTTAAACCTGACATGTTTCCTGGCTCTACATAAATGCCAATTTTAGCCAAATCTGACTTGGATTTTAGTAAGAACACATAATTTGCCTCTCATTCTCAGAAGCAGAAAGAACTGCCAGTGGCTGGCTCTGCATATTCATAGTTGCTTCACATTTCCCTCTATATTTCTGAACATCCTGTTTTATGGAGTTTGTGTAAATACTTGGGTGAGCATCTGCACCACAGGCTGGTGGAACTGTTAGTAACTAATAGGGGAAAACATCTTCCATCTGAAAGATGCTATTCCCACACTTTGCTCAGAGAGGGTCACTTTCCATCACACAGATGTTTTTAGCCTAAAGCCTCTTTTCAAACCACATGCAGTAATACAAGCAATAGAGAGCTGTAATGCAAAAAAATAGGGTTAACTGAAGAAAAGGGGCCTTATTTTTTCTAACTAGAGGAGAATACAAACCACTGAATATGACCAGACCTTGCTCATCCCACTATTTGAGGCTACCTAAGCAATGACAGGCAAACAGAATCTGACATAAGAAATGTGAGAAAAACTGGAACAACATAGTTAAAACAAACCCCTAAATAAATAAGGGAATCTAAAGCAAAATTCATAAAAATTGTTTATCTCTAAATTAATCTAAGAGTCTCTCTATCTTCAGACACTCTTCATTTTTCTTTATTCTTTAAATGAATCAACTTAGAAATACACGGATCAAATTATCAAAGGCAAAATAATATTATTATTTTGATGGGACAAGACTGTGTTCTGACACTGCTTAGGTGAAGAGGAATGGTTATTGTATTGGAAGTTTTCCAAAGGGCCTTTGCCATTAGAAAAGAAGGGAAGTTTGTGAAGTGCCCTTTCACTGCGCTTTTCCAAGCCAAAGGAAAACCACACAAACAGTCTAACCAGACATCCTGTAGGCCCAGTCCTTTCAGACACTGCAGAATCAGCTACAGCTACTTAAATGCAGTTTTGGAAACAGCACTGAACTGCAAAGGCACTAAGGTACACCATCCTCACCATGTTTGAGGAGCAGGAGTCCTTCTGAACACACTGCAAACCAGACATTTATGAGCCAGCATCAGACAATGGAAACAATATTCTAACATAGCAAGAAACCATCAGGATTTCTCCCACTGTGTACTGCAGGAGTTTGCAACATCCATCTAGAAATGCTGCATACAGAATTCTTGACTTAAATTTGTGCTGCAGCCCCACTCAGCTTTTTTGGAAAGGCTTTGTGCAACAAGTACTACTGAAAACAAACAAACAAACAAACCAAAACAAAGACAGATCTATTTTCCCCGAACCCCCAGACATTTTTCTTAGGAAATGCAAACAGACCCAGATTTTGAAATCTCTTCTGCATGTTGGAAACATTGCAGGTATTTGATAATCCTCAGTTCAGTCATCAAGAAGAGCACTTAGACAAACTTCACAGAGCTATTTTTAAAAAGCAGAGTACTCCTGAAACAGGAAACTGCTCTGTACTAGCTGCCAAGAGTGTTATTGAGGAATAAAGGAGTTAAGTCCCAAAAATGTAATGAAAAGGATTATTGCAACGTGAAGCCACCCTCATGAAACAGATTATATCTGGAACAGAATTCAAGTCCCATTAGAAACCAGTGGAAGCAAGTTTCAAAGCGATGGCAAAGTAATTTTCTTTCAATTTACTTAGCTAATTTAAATGTATTAAACAAATAAATTAACAAAACATATTTTAAAGTTACAGTGCTTTCTTTAAAGAAAATTTTAAATCTCACTGGATTCAAACATGGTCTAAAGGTTAATTAGTTTTAATTGTCACATTAAAAAGCAAACCTTTATCTTTAGGTTTTTTTAATGTGTTAGGCCCCATCCTTCCAGTCCATCTCCTACATTATCACACCAAGACCATGTGATTGAATGAAAAATGAGGTACTGCACAACAACAATTAAGTCCTCAATGTCCTGTAAAACCAGCATGGAGAAAACAGGACTGAGAACAACCCTGACAGCAGAACAAGAAGAGACAATTAAATTCACATGTATAAAATCTGAATTTGGAGATTATTCTGTCAAATATAACTAGCTTCTTACCAACTACCTTTTTTTTTTTTTTTTTAAGTATTTCAGGTGACACCATGTAAAAACTGATAATTTGAATATTTATGCTCACATGCACAACCATAAAGTAGCATGAGGATCAGCCATGGAAATCAAGATAAAAATAAGAGTTTAGCATAACCTTTTTTTCTACTTATGCACACTGTAAACAAGTAGGAGTCAGGGAACTTCTAATAACTCTTTAAAACTGCTCAATACAGGGTCTCCTATAAAGGTGAATTAAGTGATCCCAGCAATGTCATTCCTGTCAGTGGCACCATAAATAACAACACTGAAGTTAATGAATCTCACCAGTTCAAGGAGGGCTTCCACACTCAGCTGACTGTGCCCTGACTCTTGCCATCTGATTAAACTCCACTGACATGGGAGCTAATCAGCTCCATGCAGAGTTCTGCTTGTACCCGTGGCCCCTTCTGAGGTTATTTGGGACAAAGGAGGTCGTTTATGTCACAAGGAGTTTTTTGGGTGCCTGCAGTTTCCAAGTCACTCTGGCCCAAGCATTTCTGCAGCTCCTAACTACAGCTTTTCTAACCACACCTTTGGCAACATCTGAAAATGTAGGAATATGATCCAAGACAGCTGTTCTGTCTACTTGTGCTAGCATTAATTGATTTAGGGCTTTCCATACAGGAATCAAAATTACCTGAATCAGGCCATAGTTTACAGTTTAGCCTTGCTCTGATTCAACGTGAGTTTCAAAGCCCAAAACTCCAATAGAAAATAGGCTTAGAACACCTCACGACTCTCCTTTGAGTTAGTAGTCCAGTCATGATTCACTTCCCTTCCTGTTTGCTGGATTTGATCTGCAGCCTGAGCAGCATCACAGTTGCTTAATTAATAAAGTAGGAAGGAAAACACAAATAATGTTAAATCTTAACTAGAAAAATGAGCTTGTAATGCTATTGTCAGAAGGCAAGCTTGGTTTATGTCCCTTGGTTCAGTGAACTAGGAAAACTTAGGCTGACTCAATTGTACTTCTTACAGCATTAGCAATAAACCAGCCAGCATTGCTCTGGACAAGAACATCCACAAAACCTTCCTGACAGCCAGTTTCTCTTGGAGCTCACTGCAAACCTGTTAGGGTATTTAACATTCCTGTTCATGCAAAACCCAGTGCACTTCAACAACTTCAAGGTCCAACTTTTTAAAGAGTTTGATTACTGTGGTTCACAATTCCAGTTTTCCAGGTTCCTTAGTCAAGTGTGAACTTTGCCTGGTGAACAGAGGCTCTTACACCAGAGAGAGGTTTGTGCACATCCTCCTCCCCCCACATGGGAACTCTTATAAATCCTATTATGTTATGCCCATTTCACAAATATCTTAATGCAGTAAACCAGGTTCATAATCATAATTGGAGAAAAAGTCCCCACTAAACTCAGTAAAATGATCCATGCAATGACACCGGATTTACCCCTCAGCATGACAAACGTTCCTCTCTGTAACCAGATTTACAGATTGATTTACAGATTAGCACTACAGAAACTTCAAAGTCTTCCTGCTGCCCTTAATACATTCAGCATTATTTTACTCCCAATCAGTTTGGCTCATATGAAAAGCTCTGCTACAACATCTGATTGATAAACATCATGCACTAGACAAATTTTCATTTGGAAAGCTGGTATTAAAAATGCTTGCAAAACTTTCAGCAAGGAAAAGATTTCAGCAGAAAATATTTTGGGGGCAAGGGGTGAAACATAGGAAAATCCCAAAGGTTTTTTCATACTTTTAATGCAGCTACTGTCAAAAAAGGCCTTCCTCGTGTATGAGGAGAAATTTTGTTCCTGTATACATGTGAGGATATAGATTGCGGCTTCAGTTCTCCTCTGTGTAAAAATGTCTCCCAACCCTCTGCACCAAGCTTTGACCCACACTCACTCCTGCCTCCACTGTGTTGATGTAATTGTGTGGGAAGTCACTTTACAAAGCAGACAACTGAAATACTTGAGTTGAAGGTATGAAAAGAACAGCTCAGTGTACAAAAGAGGAACTCGGTGGATAAATCGTCTTCCCAGAATGTAAGAGAAATGCCAAACAGGATTTACATCCAAATATTCCCTTCCATCATATATCAAGCAGTGATAGATTTTTTTTTTCCCCTCCAGGAAATCTCCAGTTTTATAGTTTTTTGTTAAAAACTGCAGATAAACTCAGCAAAGGGTTAGGGGGGATGGTGCCCATGGGCAAATTTCTGTCTGAGAAACAGTATAACAATAGGGAAATAAATATTTTTCTAAAAGGTTCACAAGACAGGAATGTAAATTTTCACCTGTGCCTAACTAGCAAAAAAAACCCAAAAAAAACCCAAACAAAAAATAAAAAACCAAAAAAACCCCACCAAACCAAGAACAAACCAACAAACAAAAAAGAAACAACAACAAAAAAACATAGGTACTATCTAAGTTGTTTTTATAACTTCTTTAGATCCTTCTACCATGAAGACAGGGTGGATGGTGCAGGCTTTTGACTCCTTTGCCTAGGAACAGTGGCCATTTCTTTTTATGCACTGAGTCATCTAGAATAAAATAGAGCCACACAAATCAAGACTTTAATTCCCTGGAATTCTTTGAGAATAATGTTATAAGAACATCAACAAGAGGCCTGCAAAAAGAAAGGCTCATTCTCTTTTTGAGCTGGGGTGAAAAAAAGTGACTAGAAATGTCAAAAGTTGACAGCTTTGCCAAAAGGGAACCTAAATCTTATGAACTGATGTCAGTTGGTATTACTGCATTTCTATAAGAACAAACAGTAAAACCTCTGAAGTTGCATCCTAATTCCATAACACTGCCTTGATGATCAGTGTTTAAATGCCAAAAACTACAGAGAAAAGCTGAGAAAGTTCCTGCAGAACATATGATGCAAAGCAACAACATAAATGACACATTAAAGCAACAACAAAAGTGTTTCTTGTTCCTTACGGAGAAAACAATGGAAGTGTAACATGGACTGACAATTGAGCAAACTCATTTTACAATGTTTGATTCAGTAGCAATGCTTAATCCTTTTCTTATTAATTCTGTTCTTATTGGAGGCCTAAGGAAGAAAAAAGTCCATATCTTCAGAAAGAAAATAATGTTGGTAGAGTAGGATAATTTTCTGCTCTTTCATCCATTTCACACCAGAGAAGCTGTTTCCTCTTACCTTCTTTCCATTGTCAGCTTCCCCACAGCAGGAAATGATTAGTAGCCTGCCAATTATTTTCCTGATGACAACTTAAGAAAATCTTCAATATTCCCAGTAAGGCACTGAATATACCTTAAGAGGTATAATGAAGTAAAAATAAGTCAGTTCTATATTTAGGGCATTTCTGAGACAGAAATTGTAACCCTGAATTGTAGCAAACAATCGTTGGTTAAAAAGGAAGAGGATAAAAAAATCCCCAAAACTCTGCTCCCATTGAATCATCAAATAAAACAGATTGGTTCTAAATGTATGTACACAAAAGCAATGAAAAGGAATAAAAATGCAAACTTTAAATACAAGAAGAAATAAAAGATGGCATCTCTGATCAATAACAATTCCTAAATGCCAAGACATCCCCAGGGGAGTCAAGGTAAGCTGGGACAGTGACAGGCTGGTTGTGAGGTCCCTAACGTGGAAGAGACTCCAACCAATATACCTCATTCACTAAAACAATGGATGAAAACACATAATCGTGCTGTAGATACAATTTTTAAAGCAAAATGCCCTGTCTTTCCATCTCTTCAGGAAACTACAAGGAGAACTAGGAGTCAGATTAAATTAGTTTTTCTTTATTTTTGCCACTTTACCCTCCTTTAAGTGTCTGCAGACTTACATTATTTAATTTAACAGCCCAGTAACATATTCCTGGGCTCTTACCTATATTTAATATCATAGATAGTTCCAATTAAACAGAAATATATTGATTTGTATTGCTATATTTCCTGTTTCAGTTGAAAAAAATAAAAGATTCATTCCTGTGAATTGTGCTAGATTAGCCAAGCATGGAGAGGGAATTTCTCCAGCTCTTCACCCAACTATCACCTGCTAGACTACAGTGATTTCATTTGACCCATGTATCCTAATCCTGGCCCAGGGAGAGGATTTCTAAGTTGACACCTACACCCAGTTTAACTTTTATAGTTTAACCTGTGAAGTAATTAAAAATGCCAGAGTAGTGTTAGTCAGAGTAGTGTTAGTCAGAACAGGATTACATGTGCCATAAATACCTTCAGTGCCTACATTCCCTCACTGTGGTGTCAAACACACCCACTACTTGTGTCCTGCTGTTTCACATTTCCTAGAGCTTCCATGAACAGCACCATGAACATCTTTCCCCATCTACAATTCAGGAAATTGCTGATGCTTCAGGTACCACTGCAGTTGCCTCCTTTCTCTACCTGGTACAAAGAGCACAGGGCTGGGGAGCAACACTGAGCTGCTTTTCCTCATGGGAATATTTTCTTCTGAGCTCAACTAAACCATTTCTCTTAGCCTGGTCTGTTTCACTGTTAAAATCATTCCCACCATGAATTGGGATGCTATTTGGGATCAATACTTTCCATTCTGACTCTTAGCAACAAACTCCTGTACTAGCAGAGATTCACGGTGCTCCTGATCCATGTTTGGATCCCTACCTGTGGGAGGAAAATTCACATGTGACCTAAAAACATCCAAATGCCACTTATGAACTTCCTTATGAATTGTTGAATGATTCAAGGAGAGGACAGGGGAAAAATGTAATTTCCTTTGATGTTCAAGGAGATTCTTGCCATTAATTTTCAGGGTAGATATAAGACATAGTCCTTCATGTATGTTGCTTATCTTCCTGGAAGTATGTTTTTGTGAACATTTTTAAGCCTATCTTTAAGCCCACTCTCTCTTCCAGGCCTTTATTGGGTTAGTTTAGAAGCAGCTACTCTTCAGAAACTGTCAAATAAATACTAATTTTTTTCAATATATAGACACCACTTATATCATTGCTATTGTTAAATATGAATTTACACTCAAACCCACTGTAAGATATATTCCCAAATGTAAGAAAAACAGGCTGCAGCTTTTTCTAGCTTAAAGCAACAACAAATCTGTTAACATCTAAAGAAAATGCTAAATACCCTGTTCCTGAAGCATAATCAAACTTAACAAACCAGTAGTATTCAATGGAATATGATCTACATGATCACATTGGAAAGCATCTCTGTATTTCCAGTTGGGCTCCAAGCCTGCATGACTCTGTCAGATCCTCAGGCTTCCCTCAGGCAAAGTTCAGACAATATTCACACACTAAGGGATGCTATTGCAGCACAGAAACAAATACCAATCACAGTCTGTGGGATTATCCTCAAATCACACAATTTTTTCTTATCATAAGCTGCACACAATTTTGCCTTCAATGTATTATATTTAAAGAAATATATTTTTTTTAAGTCTTAATGTGCATATAAATTATCATAGTAAGTATTGTGAATACAACAAAAATAGACCTTTGAAAGCTTTTCTTTATAAAAACTGGTACCAGAACTGTTGTGAACAGCTATAATGTGCTGTTCAGTTCATGTCCCTCTCTTTTGCCAGAGGGAAGGTGAGAAAAGCAGGGGAGATCACGTTTACCAAGTTCTGCCTTTCAGTAGGAAAATCATGATGACTGATATAATGAGCTAATCACACAACTGAACCAATCAGTTCACATTTCAGTGCCTAACACAAACATATGTTCAGGATAAGACTGAATAACCACAGTTTTAAAAATTAGTCAATTATTTATAGACACAGATAAAAGGGGTTTAGGTTGACTATTACATATATTAAATATCTGATGGAAGAAACCTGAGGGGGTATTTTTCCCACTTGTACATGCCTAACTATTCAAAGTATCTCTTCTCACCTGTAAATGCCTGCTTGACCAGACTGTGTCAGCTTCTCATTTGTAGTGAATGACCCAAATGCATGGCCTAAGCATAACTCTGAAGACATTAACTGTGCAGAATATAATTATTTCAAGAACAAACATTTTATTTTGTACTTCAAAATTTAGCAGAAGTTTGAGAGTCAAATGAATATAAATGCTCTGCTTTTTACAATGTAACTTTCTTTGAAAATGAATAGATACAAGAAAGGAAGTTAATTTTTTTAAGTACCTTGTACTTTTACCTCTAAACTGAAAAATTCCTTTTAGCAGAAGACTGGGCTTAAAAGCACTGCTGCAACAATTATCAATAGTCTCTCAAAAATGAATCAGACTGTAGGGTATGAGGTGTAATTTTGGTTCCTAAATACTTAGATAATACCATCAAACACATTAATGATAATTATTGCCAACATTTTCAATGGAAATGTCAAAGAAAACTGAATATAAATATTAAAAATATATAGTTTTTAAATAGTAACATCTTATATTTTTTCTGGTTTTCTGTACAGGAGTAACACAAAACCAAAGAGACTGTATGTGGTGACCCTGCATGAGCAGTCATTTCTCCCTTTAGCAGAGACTGAAAAGAAATCAGCCTTGTCAGTACCTAAAAGACCAAGGGTCATGTGCAAGCTGCAATAATTTAGGCCTGCTTTTGTGTGTTCAGTAACTCACACATGAGGCTGGGATACCAACACACTGATTTGGCATTTTGGGACATACATGAAGGAAATGCCACTGACAATTGAAAAACTAAGTTAAAATCGAGATTGGGAAACTTAACCTCTTTCTTTAGGCTTGCATCAGCTGCTTACAGCAGCTCTGTAGGAGCAAAAGCCAGCATGGTACAGAGCTTCCAAATTCATCCACAGGGCTTTCCTTCCAGCCCACATAAGTGTTACCTGTGATATGGGTACAGGGAGGAGAGGAAGGGTCCTATATCCATATAAATTTGATCCCCTCTGCTCTTTGAATCAAAGTGAGTGGCATTTAAGTATCAAAACCACGAGCTTCATGCCCCACCTTAGAGGAACGTTAATTTCCAAGCTTGTTTGTGACCAATATAGTCTGACATTGTGGCTGTCAAATTAAAGAGCCACATTTCCGAGTTGTGTCATTGAAATGTAATTCCAGAGGGGCAATTTTCTGCTGTTCTGTGCAACCCTGAAGAGAAGTCCAAATAAAACACCACAGAATCAGGAGCATCCTGTGACAACTTAATGAAACAAAGGCAACCAAAACCTATGTGTGAGATATTTTAAATTCCTGCTTCTGTTGGAGCATTACAGAAAATCAATTAATAAGCAGTTTAGCTCATTGGCATAACCCAAAATGACTTTTGAGAGTGTATTTACTAGAGTCAAATCTCTCTTGTATACTGAAATTACATAATTATAAGCAGGTGGTGGAAAGGAATGCAATGTTGTCTACTCCATGCCAGCCACTTCTGTGTTTTGCTATAGAAAAGCTACAATTGCAAACACAAAAACCCAAACAGATTAAAAAAAAATTTTAAACCTCACAAAACCGCCCCCCAAAAAAACCCCATAGTAGTAAGCAAAGAAATTAAATAAGGAAAGGTTAGATATTAAATATTAAAAAAAAAAAAAAGGAAATTTATTGTGGAGTATCAGGTCTCCCAAGCACAGGGGAATTGTTTGAAATAGACTCATGAATACATTCTCTTCATACCTGAGAATTTGATCCAAGTGCATCTCTACACGGTTAAGTTTCACAAATTCATCACCCCTTCAGAAATATGCTAGATCATGCAAATAAAAACTAACTCAAAATATCATCATTTAGTACTTTCTCTCCTTAAAAAATACACTTAGAACCATGAGGTTAAATAAACATCTTTAAAAAAAGCAACCAAACCAACAGGTATCAGGTTCATGCAGACAACCCCTTAGTGCCACAGACCTAAGCTAAGAGTGACATCCAGTGGAAATAGAGTCTACATCCTCTTGATGGCTGTAGCTCAGATTAAACCTATCATATCAGAGATGTGATGAATATGAATATCACAGATGTAATGAATATTCAGAAAGATATATCTGTCTTGTATTATATATGTCACTGGGAAGGCAAAGGTGTGCAAGAATGAAAAGTAGGACTGGATTTCCACAGAGATGGCAGTTGTGCCACATCTTGATTCATTTGGTCACAGAGACAAAATTCTTAATCAATGGTACACCAAAACAAATTATGTGCCTCAGAGTTCACTGTTAAGCCAGGAAGATTTTGCACAAAAAACAAACAAACAAACAAAACCAAACAAACAAAAAACAAAAAACATGCTTCTGATGCTACATTTGCATAGGTATTTATTGTCATTGATAATGAAGCTATCTTGGGTAATACTCTATCCAACTTCCTAACGGCAACTAATATTAAGAAGTAAGAGAGATACTGATGGAAGCTGCTATGTTTTGATCAAATGGAGCTGAACTGGGAACAAACTGAGTAAAGGCTGACAAACTGATTTTTTTTTTTTTTTTAAGCAAGATGGAAAAAAAAAATCCCCTGTATGTGAACAAGCCCGTTTCCCCAGTTCATCTCTTTGGATATACACCCTTCTGGATTGAAGGAAAAAACCACGAGGAGTCACATTTCAGAGTCACAGATACTTTCCTCTGTGGGAGATGTGAGTATTTAAGGAAAGAGGGATGTGCTCCATGTCACCAGCAAACTTTTCCCCACTTTCCTTCACACACAGGAAGGGAGATTAGCCATTCATGACGCTGTTCTCCACCATCTCCTCAGGTGCCCCCAGCAGTTCCAACATACTGGCCCTCACTCCATTATTCCCTGAGCTGACTGGCTCCATTTGCACTCTTGGTTTCCCACGTGGCTTCATGTCATATTCAACACATCTTGAGAGAAAGGACTGGGGTAAAACAGGGCTTTTGCTCCCCATCACATGCCTGCAACTAATGGCTCTTACCATAGAGGTCTCATTTCTGCAAACTCATACCTAAATCAAAGTCTCACAGAAACCTGGTAGTGCTGGAACGTCTCCCTGGCCCTGTCAATAAAGGACTCAGTTGATAACAGGCACTGATAGAAAACAAAAGAGGCAAATTACCACATGGTGATTGTATGAATTTCTGTGCTCCTGAGAAAATGTTCACTTCTGATCCCAGTTGCAAAGCAAGTCCATCCTAACTATAACTAGACATGGTTTTGTACCTAGGCAACTTGAAATCCACAATCAGGAGCTCTTACTCAGCTGCTCACTACCTCTGTCCTGCATATAATATTGCCTCTGCAAGAAAAGATGGTAGTATTCTACTTCAAGATTTCATAATAAACATTTGCAGGGTATGGCAGAAATATTCTTCCATCGGGGTATTCATCTTTACAATATTTCAAAGAACATCTTCAAGTACTTTTCGCAGTATATTCCCTGGCTTCCAAATCAAATAAGCATTAATAAATGTCCTGTCTTGTAAGATAAGCATATATTCTTTTGCCATCTGTTGGAGGCTGGGCAGTTTTCTTATCTCTTCCAAGAACAATGTCTCCCTCAGGGGAGGTATCTTCTGTTAATGGACTATTGAATGACTCACTGCATGACTGGTAAAGTTACATCATCCCATTGTGAGATGCTCCACCCAGAGGGGAGGAGCCAAGCATTCCTACCTGCATAAAATCAGCACGTTTTAGACACTGGCAGCCACTTCGCTGGATTCCCAGAGAAGCAACTCTCTTCTCTGCTGAATTCCCAGAGGAAGACCAGGCCCAACTACTCCATCACCAGACCTTCAGAGAAAACTACACCACTTCAGCAGCGTTTCATCTGCCACTCCAGGAGGAGCAGCCACCATTTTAACTGGACTACTACCAACACCCTGACTCCTCACGATGTCAGGTTTCTGACTCCATCACTAGTTTTGTTTGTACTAATTACATTTTTTAAATTATTATTATTTTTATTTAGTTTTTCTCCTAGTAAAGAACTGTTATTCCCATTCCCATGTCTTTGCCTAAGAGCTTTTTTTAAAACTGTGGCAATTTGGAGGGAGGGGGTTTACTTTTTCCATTTCACAGGAAGCTTTTGCCTTCCTTCACAGACTCCTGTCTTTTCAAACCAAGACAATAAAGAAAAGATAACACTGATATTTCTAGCATTCTACAGTAGATTGCATATAAAAAAATATACTGAAGTAATTAGTGTTAAGTGTTTTTCTAAATCCTTAGACAATTAAAGCAAGAACACCATAGTTTAAGGAAGGCACCTTTCTAGTGCTTAGCCTTCTGTTCACAGAGTTTAGTTAGGGCTTAGTGTACTGGTCATCTCTTTATTCAATTAAATTATCTTTTTTATAACAGTAATTATGTATAGTACCAGGTACTGTAGCATAAATGTGTGTGTGAGTGATGTTCATTATTCGGAGTAAATCACCTTACACAATACTCTTTCCATCAGTAAACAGTAAAATTATTTTCATTCAAAGTGTCCTTAAGAATTGTAGGAGTAAAGCCAGCCTAACCAGATGATCATTGGCACTATCCAAGAGCAGAATTTCTCTCCACAAAATCAGGTTTTACAGCCAAAAAGGAACAGCCCTCTCATAGACACAGCAGATGAGGTGCTCATCTGCAGACACAGAATGCCCTGACTAATCAGGATGTGCACTTTGTGTAATATTAAGAATTACTAAATGTGCAACCAGGTGTGGGAGTACATGTCATAACCAAGCAACACTGCAAAACACAGGAAACAGAGTAAAAACAGAGCTCTGAAATATTTATTCACCTATAACAAATAGAAAGCACGCAGATCTAATTAATGTGTGGTAGATGGAGCTGGTTAAACCACAAACATGACTGAAAATGTGAAATATTAGAAAGATCTTTCAGAGATACAAACAGTGGCTATAATACTTCAGAATGATAATAAGTCTCAGAACATTTTGATGGGAAAAATTGAAGACAACTTGGATAAAAATAGAAAGGCATGCCCTGATGCACTGGGTACACTATAATTATAAGTAGAATTTTTCTCTGTAGATGGGAGAAAAGCAATTATTGATTACTGAATCCTTTGAAGGCGAATTGTCACCTTTTTCCCCATCCATTTAAACCTCAGTCCTGCCACAAGAGCTGCATAAAGAGGCATTTACTATCTTTGTACTACTCTTCAATTTTGATGGGAGACTTCAGTAGAAAATATACAAACCTTAATATCTAGTACAGTTCAGGAAATATTCTAAGGATAGAAGTATAATCTGCTTTTTGATAGAATTTATCAAAAGCCTGCTGTTGTCTCACTATAATTGAAAGCAGCCTGGAAAGTGAAAAAACAGGCCTACTTCTAAAGCCAGAAATAGTTATAGAGAAGCAGAAAGGGATCATGGACCTAGTACTGAACATTGAGCACATGTTAAGGTGCATTCCTGGTCATTTTTGTGTGGCTACCTCAGCAGCTACAACATGGCAAGTACAGCTTAAGAGTCATAATAGCATATTGAAAAGAAAGGGCAGTTCTTTCATTGCTTTAAAGCAACAAATCCATTTAAATCAATAAAGAGCTGTGAAGGCTGCACCAGTTGAAATGCAAATTTGACATATTTAAACTGGCTGTTTACTTGTCACCATAACTACACTGTGAAAAATCCCACAAATAGGGTGCTGATGTCACCCAAACAGCTACGAGTCACAGCAGATGAAACAATGACCCAAACAATTCAGTCCTGACTGAATCAACAGCCACCCCAAGAAGTCAGCTGTGAATCAAACTGAGGAACAGAGCAACGGGAAATTAGGAATTACTTGCATCACAGGCAGAATAGAGCAAGAACTAGAGTCTCCTGACTGAACAGAACAAGCAGGAATCAAAAAGGCTAAGGAATGTTTTGGTCCTCAAATATCTCTGAGCAGAATTAAAAGGCTCCCTCATGTCCAAAGGCTGAAATGGGCAAAGGAGGAAAGATCACTTTTGGCTGCACCAAACCTCATCAGCCTGGGCTGAGCTTTTATATACCCAGTTTTTCAGTGAAAGCTGACGAAGAGTTCAAAGAGTAACTGTATGGCACAGAGGGCAGCGAGTTAGAAGTAAAGAAAGCGAGTTGTAACCAGATTTAAAGAGTTTGATTTTAAAAGATGATGAGAATTTCACTTAGCAAAGTGCTTCACCTAGGGATAAACCAAAATAAGGAACTATATATTAAAGAAGACAACTGTACTGCGAAGTTGGTGAAAAGAACAATGAGGCTCCCTGAAGCCATTTCCATGAAGTTACGAGCACACACTGACAATATAAAAAGGAAAAATAGGTACAAAGATTCATTGCCCACAGAGAAAAACAGTCACAAAATACTGTTTTGGAACTGTCAAGACAGGTTTCTGTTGTTGCTAAAAGAATTTCTGGGAAGTACTATCTGTGTATCCTTACTCATACTTCTGAAGCTTTGAGGGTCAAGCAGTCACTGAGGTCAGAGTTCCAGGTTTTCAGAGAACCTCATGTAGACATAAATCTGAAAAGAGATTCTATAACTACTCACCACAAAATCAAGAAGAAGAACTTTTAAAGTATCCATCCTTTCTCCCAATTATTATCTCTGTCAAGGAATGTGGCCTGAAACACTGTGAATAGCACTATGCAGAAATTCCTTGTATTTTACTTGTCAAAACAGCTTCAGAGGGAATGCAAGTCAGACTTGCTTTTTCACAGCAAGAATTCCACTGGAACTATAATTAAATATAGAAGAAGCAAGATAAATCTGCCACTGGCACCAGGCAAAACTCAAAAACCATCACAAAAATAACAACAAAATATAAAAGAGGACATGAGTCTTCTAACAATGGAACAGTCTTTAAATTGACTGAGAAATATGTTCAATTTTCTGTAAATTATAGCCCTGATAGAACACTGCACATTAAGTAACAACATTGAGTGGCTGTCATAAGAGGCATAAATTGTCCAGAAGTGCCTTGTCCTACAGCACTGCCAAAGTGAGTGTCTCTGAGGCTCTCTGGAAAATACCATTACAGGAACAGTCACTGCAGATTGCTTGTGCTGAAACAAAAGCAAAGTCATTCAAATAGCAATAACAGGCTTGATCTGCTGCATTAGCCTTACTATTAACAGTGCAGGTTAATGAATTATATGAAGACCATAAGGGTGTCACAAAGTATTGGGACATTGGAGTGTTTTTTTCTGATTTGTGGTGTTTTGGGTTTTTTAAAAATTTTTGGTGGTGATGATGATTGGCTTTTCTTTGTTCAGCTTTTTTGTTGAATTGTCTTTGTTTGCATTTTTAAATTTTTTTTTTTTTTGCTCGGGTTTTTAATATATGTATTGCAGCAGCATCTAAAGCACCATTTGAACCTAGAGCTCCATTAGACTAGCAAAGCAAAACATTAAAATAGAATTAGTTCCCTGCAGGATTGATTTACAGAAGCACAGAATAATGAGGTTGGAAGAGACCTCTAAGATCATCAAGTCCAACCTTTGCCCTAATACCTCAACTAGACTATAGCACCAAATGCCATGTCCAGTCTTTTTTTAAACACATCCAAAGATGGTGATTCCACCACCTCTGTGGGAAAACAATTCCAGTACTTTATTATTCTTTCAGTGACATTTTTTTCCTAATATCCAACCTACACCTTCCCGGACGTAGCTTGAGACCATGTCTTCTTGTTCTCCCAGTTGCTGCCCTGTGGAAGAGACCGACCCCCACCTGTCTACAACCTCCCTTCAGGAAGTTGTAGAGAGCCATAAGGTCACCTCTAAGCCTCCTCTTCTCCAGGCTAAACAACTCCAGCTCCTTCAAACGTTCCTCATAGGGCTTGTGTTCCAAGCCCCTCACCAGCCTTGTTGCCCTCCTCTGGACACGCTCAAGCATCTCAATGTCCTTCGTAAACTGAGGGGCCAGAACTGGACACAGCACTCAAGATCTGGACTCACCAGCACCGAGTACAGAGGCAGAATGACCTCCCTGCTCCTCCTGGTCACACAATTCCGAATGCAGGCCAGGATGCCATTGGCCTTCTTGGCCACCAGGGCACATTGCTGGCTCATATTCAACCAGCTGTCGACCAGCACCCCCAGGTCCCTTTCTGCCTGAACGCTGTCCAGCCACACTGACCCCGGCTCGTAACATTGTAGGGGATTTTTGTGGCCAAAATGTAGAACTCAGCACTTAGAATTATTAAACTTCATGCTGTTGGACTCTGCCTATCCATCCAACCGATCTAAGTCTCTCTGCAGAGCCTTCCTTCCTTCCAATAAATCAACACAAGCTCCCAGCTTAGTGTCGTCTGCAAATTTACTAATGAAGGACTTGATGCCCTCATCCATGTCATCAATAAAAATATTAAATAGAATTGGTTCCAGCACAGAGCCCTGAGGGACACCACTGGTGACTGTCCCCAGCTGGATGCAGCACTGCTCACCACCACTGTCTGGGCCTGGCCATCCAGCCAGTTCTGAACTCAGCAAAGAGTGCTCCTGTCCAAGCCGTGGGCTGCCAGCTTCTCCAGGAGTGTGCTGTGGGAGACAGTGCCAAAGGCCTTGCTGAAGTCTAAACAGACAACATCCACAGCCTTTCCTGCATCCACCAGACGAGTCACCTGGTCATAGAAGGAGACCAGGTTGGTCAGACATGACCTACCTACCTTTCGTAAACCCCTGCTGACTGGGTCTGATACCCCGGCCATCCTGTGAGTGTTGTGTGATAGCACTCAGTATGAACTGTTCCATTATCTTACCTGGTACTGAGGTCAGGCTAACTGGCCTGTAATTACCAGGGTCCTCCTTCCTACCTTTTTTATGAATGGATGTCACATTGGCCTGTTCCCAATCATTTGGAACCTCACCAGTGAGCCACAACTCTTGATAAATGATGGAGAGCAGCTTCACAAAGCTCATATGCCAGCTCTCTCATCACCCTAGGGCAGATCCCATCTGGCCCCATTGATTTATAAATACCCAAGTGTCCCAGCAGTTCTCTGACTGCCTCTTCTCGGATTACAAGAGGACCATTCTGCTCCCTGGCACCACCTACCAACCCTTGAGGACAGTTGTCTTGAGAACAAGCTCTTACCACTAAAGACTGAAGCAAAGAAGGCATTAAGCATTTTTGCCTTTTCCTCATCTTTAGTTACTAGGTTGCCTGCCTCATCCAATAAGGAACAGAGGTTGGCTATACCCTTTCTTTTACCATTAATATATTTGTAAAAACTTTTAAAATTATTTTTAACAGAAGTTGCCAGGTTAAGTTCAAACTGAGTTTTGGCCTCCCTAATTTTTTTCTACATTCCCTAGCAGCTGCCTTAAATACTTCCTGAGAAATCAGTCCCTCCTTAAAAGGATGATACATCTTCTTTTATTTCTAAGTTCCTTCAAAACCTCGTTGCTCATCCAGACTGGACATTTGCCTCGTCGACTCATCTTTCAGCACACAGAGACAGTCTTCTCTTGTACCCTCAAGATCTCTGCTTTGAAGCACACCCATCTCTCCTGGACTCCTTTGTTTTCAAGGGCTATTTCCCAAGAGAATGAATAAGCCTCTTAAATAGGCCAAAGTCTGCCCTCCAGAAGTCCAAGCAGAGATCTTGTATATATTCCCCCTTATTTCACCAGTTATCAAGAATTCTATAATTTCATGATCACTGTGCCCCAGGCAACCTCCAACCTCCACATCACCCACCAGTCCATCTGTATTTGTGAACAACAGGTCTAACATAGTCCCTCCCCTGGTGGGCTTGCCCACCAGTTGTGGCAAAAAGTTATCCTCCACACACTCTAAAAACTTTCTAGACTGCTGTTTTTCTGCTGTATTAAGTTTCCAGCAGATGTCTGGTAGGTTGAAGTCACCTACAAGAACAAGGGCTGATGATCCTGAAACATTGTTCAGTTGCTTATAGAATAAGTTGTCCACCTCTTCTGCCTGGCTGGGTAGACAACAACAGACTCCCAGTAGGATGTTGGCCTTGTTGGCCTTCCCCTTAATTCTTACCCATAGGGACTCAACTTCATCAGTTTCAATACCTATGACAACCAAAATAGTTTCAATACCTATGACATCCAAACCACCCCTAATATAAAGGGCCACCTCTTCTCCCTTTTCTGTCTCTTCTGAAGAGCTTGTAGCCATCCAGTGCAGTGCTCCAGCTATGTGAGTCATCCCACCACGTTTCTGTCATGGTGGCTACATCACCGTTCTGCTGCTGCACCATGGCTCCAACTCTTCCTGTTTGTTGCCCGTGCTGCGTGCATTGGTATACATGCACCTCAGCTGGGCTACTGATTTCTCCCCTAACACAGCCTTACCACCCTTGGGCCTGCTTCCAGACAGCCCAGCTGCATCCTCTTCCCCCTTCAGACCGAGTTTAAAGACATCTCAACAAGGTCTGCCAGTTCATGAGCTAAAAACCTCCTGTTCTTAACACAGAGATAGATGTATCCCATCTGATTCCAGTAGAGCAGGCGCTGTAAAGGTTGACCCATGATCAAAGAATCCAAAATTTTGCCGATGACACCAACCCTTGAGCCATTTGTTAATGATGTGAGTTCTCCTATTTCTTTCATTATTTTTTTCTGCCACCAAAGGGACTGAGCAGAACATTACCTGTGCACCTGTCCTATCAACCACTTGACCCAGTGCCCTAAACTCCCTTTTAATCGCCTTGACACTCCTTTAAAAGGGGGCTGGGAAGCAACTCCTGTGAAAAACATCATAAAAGCAGTAAAAAAAAATAGTCATAATTCGTCTTCAAAATATTTCAGATCTTCATTTAACAGTATGCAGAAAATATTTGTTTTTAAACAAGTTCTATACTTATTCACTACTCAAAAATATGTAATCTCATTAAACACAAGATAAAATCAGTGAATGGAACAAACACTATGAGGCAGACAAAAACTGCTGAAGATTAAGTAGTGAAGTACTCAATCTTTTGAAGGATCTGTATTTTAATATTTGCCTTGTTGCAGCCTAGGTTTCCCTCAAACTGCTGGGCTCTCAAAAATCAGCTATTTCTAACCTAAAACCCAGTTCCTCTTAGAGCAAGCTAACTAACCACGTATAATAGTAATTTGTACAGCAGGACAAAACACATGAGCAGAACAGAGGCTGAACATCAAATCATTATCCAAAACTTCATTTGAGCATGAAGATTATAGAGAAAGCAACCAAAAGTCTAAATGTTAATGACTCTTCTCTTACAAGGTTTTGAGAAATCTACATAGTAGGGAATTTAAATATTCTGTATGGTACTGGAATACTCTGTATTTTACCACTGAAATGTCCTAAATGTTTTAGAAGAAGGTTTGTGCTGCAATCAAAAGTTTTGTGATTCAAAAAATCCAAGGCCAAAAGCTCCAAAGACTTAACAGTCTGCACAATTTTATCTTCTGACTGTATTAACGTAGTGCTCTGTATAATATAACAAAACCACGTAATACTGAAGAATATTGATAGATTTAATTCTTATATTCAGTCTACTAACTCAGCCATTATTCACAGTGAGAAGATACATTATGTTGCATAAGAAAATGGCAAAAATGTATTCCAATAATCTGCAAGTGGGAATAATTCTCTTATTTCAGAGAGAATTGAAAACATTTTAATTTATTCCAAATTGTGCCAGAGGCCAGCTGCACAAAAACTGCCGCACAAATAAAAGTGCCGGCTCACCATTGACAGCTATTCCTTACAAACCTTCCATCAGGGCCTTGAGTGCACCAACAGCCCTTAAAAGACTTGGGAGCTGCAGTCCCAGGGACCTGGGACTGCACTGGGGACAAACAAGGGCACTGTCCTGCCTAGACCCTGGACCATTTTCCCTTATGGGACAGCCCATACCTCTCTGCAGCCAGGTTCTCCAGAACATAACTTATCTCCTCAGGAAGGGTAAAGGCAGGGAAGTACTAGCCATCTGTTTGATCTCAGTGGCCAAGATGAGATTTACAAAGAGATTTCTCTTTATGAAGAGATTTCTGGGCAGTCTCCTGGGTTTTGGGTGTCTGCACCCCTTGGAGCCCTCATTGATCTTCTCCCTCTGGAGCAGGCAGGAAAGTGAGGATGGTTTCTTGACTGCAAGAAAACACAACCCCCAAAACACAGTGTTCTTGTGGCAGGAGGGTTTGGGATGAGCACTCAGCTGGAGGTATCACCCTTTTGCTTGTGGGCAGGTTTTGGTGTTAGCTGTGGGGGAAGCTATTTAACAGGATTCCATCTTTCACAGCTACAGCAATTTTCTTTCTTTACAATAAAAAATTTGTCTGCCTGTTTACTCCAATTAACTTGCCAGTTCATCTCACCCCCCACTTCAAAAAGCACGGAAGACAACAAGTTGGAAATAATGGGAATAAAAGCAGGGGGTGCGGTCAGTGCTAAGGCCTGCCAGGCAGCCAGCCACTGCTCAAGGATGGAACTGCTGCCCACTCCAGCAGTGAGGAGGCATCAGCTAAAGAACCTTTGATCACTCCCACCATGGCAGCACTACAGCACCAATTAAATAAGAGCAAAACAATTGGGAAAGAAGTTGATGCTTCAATGATGCCATGACAAATGATAAGGATAAAACCAAAATTATTAGTTGAATTTGGCCCCAAGTGTCAGTTAGAACATTCTTTACTTCACAACAAGGGCTTTCAGCATTTTTTTCAGACTGAAACTCTTAGAAATGTTAATATATCACTGTGCAATTCTGTGAACATGCCAGTGAAGATGTTTCATTTTACAGACCCAATCGCATGTAACTCTAGAGGAAAGAGCTAAGTAGGCATAATTGAAGTGTTTTAATAAACAAAATAAGGAGACAAATAAGAAAAAATTCAGTAAAGGATTAAGCTCATCCTTTAAAAAGAAAGGTGAGATTAGAGCACTACCAGTATATTGCATTCTTATTTCTATCTCCTTTCTTACCTCATTCAATACCTAAACCACTTTGTAACATTTGCTTAACAGCATCTTATTGTTATGTAAATTACCATCAAATTTTGTTCCTGAATTAAAGCATTGGGTTTGAATTTTTTTAAATTATCCCCAAGCATATTCAGTATGCTGAAAAGTGATACACAGAATGAGTCTCCAGTGACCCCAAAATGTCTGTTCCTCTGGCACTGTACTCTCCCAGTCATTTGACTACCATGAAGGTTTATACAATTAAATTATTAATTGGTTTTCTGCTAGTTATTTAAAAAAACCAAGAAAAATAAACAAACAGAAATCCCCCAAAACCCAACCAAAAAAAAAAAACCCAAAAAAACACCCACACAAAAAAAAAAAACCAAAAACAACAAAAAAAAAACCAAAAAACCACAAACCCCAACACAACCAAAAATCAAGCTAAATATAAGCAGAAAGCAGCTACAGTTTGGGATGCTTTTACTGTGCAGCCATTGCAGAACACATACTGCTCTCCAGGACAGTGATGATGGAATATTAAGGGTTGGAAGGGACCTTCTGGATCATTTGGTCCCAGTCCCTCTGCCATAGGCAGGGACATCTGCCTGATGACAATGAGAAACGGGGAGCTTAAGACATTATCTTTCATTCCAGCAAAGAATGCTGCAACTTGGTAATTAGTGTTTCAATAAGGACTTTATCTTTCAATTAATTTTTTTGCCTCCCATGTCATCACTGAGGAAATAATTTGGTGCTCTCTGATGTAACCACAATGGAAATGGAAAAGTGACAGAAATATAACTTTTCTGCAGAGTTAAGGAGGGAGGGGAAAGAACAGGCTATCAGAAAGGAAGCCTATTTTTGGAAATCCATATCTGCTTTTCTGGAGAGTTCTTTCCAGATAGCAAGTCATTTCATTTATTTTTGTTGCTTTGTCTGCAAGTTCCTTCCATTTCCAATTTCCCCTTTCAGCTGCAATTTTAAAAAGTCCAATATTCAAAAGACAGCAAACAAATTGCTTGATAATGACCTTTTAAATGCCCAGATTAATGGCTTTAAGTGGAATTTTAATGAGTTCTTCTGATATTTGCTATTTATACACATAGACATGAACAGAGGATTTTTGATTAAATGAAACTTTATCATAACTGTTATTCCAAGCTGCATTCTTTGAACAGAGCTACACCATAGGAGAAGCATACATATGAATATATTCACATAAACTTGTGCTCTGGCTTGATAAGCCTGTCTAGTGGCATGGTTTGAAACAGGGGATCCATATTCAAGTTCATGCCCTGCATGCCTCCAGTAATGCAGGAGAAACTGCTCTGAATCAAGAAGAGCAGAGATTTAAATCTAGGTCCCCCCCATTTTGTGCTAGTGCTCTGTGCATGCTACACATATTGGTGATAGTCATACACATAATTGCCAAAATCAAAAGCTGAAATTCTGACTTGGACAACCCAATTTCAGGAGAATGGCCAAAATATTTCATATTATTCTAGCATAAAAAAGGGAAACAACTTGCAACATCAGGAATTCCTTAAAATAGGTGTAAAAAGAATAGATTTGCACTACAATTTGAATCAGATTTGCATTACACTTGCATAGTGCTTTACTGTGAAAACCAAAAATTGTCTTCTGGAGGAAGGCGGTAAGGAAGCCAAACTCATTTATTTAGACTCTTAGTCAATTGACAAGGTGAAGACAGGTTTGTTTTACTTTTGATGTTGTTTTTGTTTTTTAAAATACAAGCAATGTTTCTTTTACAACTCTTAATTTCAATATATGCAACTCCTAGGGTATGAAGATTGAGGGAATCTTATAAAATTTACAAAGGATACAGAGGAGAAGGGAGCATTCTAAGTTGTTTTACAAGTCTGGGATTAAGTGGATCAACAATTAATGTCTTGAAATATTGGCTTCCTTCACAGGCCCATAAAACCAATGCTGTTATGTGCTATGACATGGCATAAACTTGGACATAAGTACTTGTACACTCAAGCTTGTGCTTGAGCATTTATACATCTTCCAGACTGCAATGTCAAATGAACTTAATCTATCTCAACTGCGCTAAAACTACATTTCAAAATGTTTTAAATAGGTTGCACAAATCTGCCTTTAACTGTGAGCATGTCACTCATCAGTAACAGAACTTCAGCATATAATACAAAACCAAAATACAGATAATCACTGAGTTCTTCTCACTCGGTCTTAATTTGAATTATTTCACTCTTATTTTGCTGTTCTCATTAAAAAAATATATCTCATGCTATATGATATCTGCCACCTGAGATGTTCGTATACCAACACAAAAACATCTGAAATTTACTTAGAATATTTATAAGAAAGTGGCTTTCTCCCACTTGTTTCCCACATGATAAAATGAAGGTACTTACATACCCAAAAAAAGCCACATTAAGGAAAATTAGTAAAAAGCTAAGTTACTTTATCCAAAAGATTGATACAACAAGTTAAAAAAATATTTTTTAGAAGTGGATTATCTTACAGATTTTCAGGAAGTAGATAACAACTTCAGGAATCCAGGGCCAGCAAAACACAGAATATCTCCAACTAAAGGAGCATTCAGCTTTACCTTTCTGCCAGACATCAACTTGTATTTTCAAACAACAAATAAGCCAGAAATGGCATTCAGCCACTGTCCCTTGTATCCTCACCTCTTCAAAGCTCTCTGTTGTAATTATTTACAAAAATATTTTGGGGGGTGGGGAGTGAAGACTTAACCATACTGAGATACAAAGTAAGATCTCTTGAGACAGATATCTACCACGATGTCTCACTGGTATCTCACACTCTGCTAAACCCATTGGCTAAATTCCCTAATAAATCAGTGTATTGTGTCTGACCAAGGTAAAACAGCTTTTATGTGCTAGTCTTTTCTTCACTGTAAAGCCTCTTGCCACAACAGAAAAACATCATTAAACCAAAAGGAAATCATTCCTCCAAGACTGGGAAACTGAGGACACCAAAATAAAGTTTCCATTAATTAGTGCACTGGCACAACAGAACCCAAATATTGTAAGGCCATGGAGCAGATACTATTGGAAACTATGCTGAGGCACATGGGAAATAAGGAGGTGACTGCTGACAGTCAACATGGCCACACCAAGGACAAGAAAGCTAAAAATTTTTTTTCTCATACCTTTAGGTAGCTAACAGTAAAACAAAGCAATTTTAAGAGTCAGCTTAACTAGCTTCTTTACAATAAAAGTCAGCAGAACTCCTCCAAGTAGCAATATGTGCTATTACACTGCTGTGTCATACTTCTCAGACATCAAAGATAACTTTACCTTCAAAAGCTCACTGGACAAATGTGTGTACAGGTTTTATTTTTTCCTTAAAATAATTAGAAGGCTGTAAAGCAATATTTCCTTTGCCTGACTGGCACATTAATGATCTGCACTTCTCACACACCAAGACAGGCTAAAGAAAATTGAAACTAGCAGAAGACTTCAAATACCCATCACCATCATTAAGGGGTTTGTTTCCAAATAAGTATAGAAATTCAAGCTTTGAGGGGTTTGGCACAGAGTGATGCATTTGTCATTTAAGCACACCACAATCCTCTTGTGAGTGATGTTGTGTGTCACACAGCAAAATGGCATGTCACCACCAGCTCTTCACTGAACTAGCTCACAGTTATTGGCACCTTGGTAAGCTGCAATCATTTCATACTTCCAGAAGAAAAGGAAGCAGAAAATTGGTGTGGCAGAAATAAAGGAAATGTCCATGAGCATTATGTACTTCCAGGAACAAAAGGAAACATCAGCTGACCATTGGGAACACAACCAAACTGTGCCATTTCACCCTCATCTCCTATGAGGCCGATGGGATTCATCTCAGGGTACTGCAAGAGCCAGCTGATGTTACTGCAACACCTCTCTCCTTATTTTTGAAAACTCTTCATAGTCTATAGAGCTTCCAGTTAACTGGAAAGTGGCAAAAGTTCAAGAAGAGTGAGAAGGAAGACCCTGGTAATTACAGGTTTGTCAGTCTCTTTTCAGTGCCTAGTAAAATTAGGGAGAAGGAGATTCTGTCAATCTTGGGCCCTTACTCATCAGATTCCAGTATATCATAGTTGGGATGCATCCTATGCTTGATCAACAAGTTTAGAGAACATACTCAATAAACAGATATGAAGCAATCTGCTCCTATTTTTCCTAATTATCAAAGGTTTCTTCCTAATTATCCAAGTTCGCAGCTATGTACAGTCATTCAGAAATTATCATACTCTAATGCCATTAACCTCAAATTCTACCTACTGTAGACAATTTCAGTTTATAAAATACTTTGAATAAGTTTGTGCCCCCCCCATTACATTAAACAAAAAAATAAAAATGTTTTCTACAATCATAATACAAGGAAAGCATGTTTTAAACCAAACTTCCCATGGAATACAGCTGGTGAGCAAAGGAGGACATAGCTAGCCTAAAACCTAGGATAACCTAGATCCTCACTTACCTATAATCTGTATTTTCATTATAACTGATATATCCTGATATCCATAGGCTTCAGCTGGGCTGATTATAATGTTGAAACTTCAGAGTGTATTTTTTTATTTGGAAGTAGAAAGGTAAAATACAATTTAAGAAAAAGAAGTTCTATTGTTCATAGAAGAGCCTAGCAGTCACCTATGAAATATAAAGCTCAAACTTGATTTCTCCTCAGAATGAGTGAACTCAAATCCATGTCTTCCATTTTCCCTAAGAATGCATTAAGAAGCAAGCTGGAAACTATTCTAGAATATTCAGCAGAAGTTGCATTATTGCAAGGAAAATAATTTAAGGATTCTTGGGCCCAGTAGAAGGATCACATTTGACAGAGCAAGATAGCATCTCATTAATGATTCTTACATTTGTTATTGGTGATAGAAATTTTACTGGAAGCCAAACCAAACACTCGAGTTATTCTTCATCTCAGACAGATGCTCTATTGAGTAGAATATAAAAATAGCACTCATTTTCTTGATGGCATAAATACAATTACATATGCCTTGAAAACTGCTTTCCACATATTTACTCAAAAGAATAACAAAACCATTAGCTTCTAGTGCTCAATTTGTCAAAATTGAGAATGCTTTAATCATACTGGGGAACTTTCAACTACAAAAACAAGCCAAAAATGGACTTCACCTGCCAACAGAAAGCATTTGCAAGCATTTTCAGAACTGCAACTTAGACATGTGTCTTTGACAAAAATTATGCCTTAAAAGCCCTGATCTTTTGGGACTATCAATAAAATTCAGGCTTTTTACTCTAAAATACTGAAAATATAAAAGCAGAAGCCAACAATGAAAAGACAAAAAGCATAAAATACAAAATGTTTCAATATGCTACATTCTTCCACCATTATCTGACAGTGGGTTGGTGCTTTTGAGGGATTAAAGGCCAAATAAGGCCTGCAATGTTTAGCAGAAATAAAGACAGCATGCCAGGAAACATGTTACATTTCTGCCTCCTCTAGTCTTACTTTCAATACACCATATTACAAGGAAACAGGCATGGCATTTTTTCATGTTTTTACCCATGAAACAAAATCCTATACTGCAAACTTACCAGATAGAAAGGTGGTACCAAACTAAGATCCTCATGGAGATGCTGAAATGTCTCATTTCTCACTCCCTGATACAGCTCCAGGTATGAAAACATTCCACAGAATTTGTTACAATCTGCTGGATAATGATATTTCTCTGCCTTTATGGTGGAAAGTATTTTAAGGGTAACTTTTGAGAACATACAAATTAACCTCACACCAGACAACAGCATTACATGAAGTGGAGAATGATCTGTTTTCTCTACTCCTCACAGTTGGCAGCTCCAACAAATTAAAATCTTCTTTGTGAAACACCTATCAGAGAATTTTACACCTTGCAAAAATAGCAGCACTTGACATGAGACCATGAACAGACCTCCTAGAGACACAATGTGACAGGAAGTTAATTTAAAAACTCCCCCAATTACATGTTCTTACCTCCGGTAATTAGATAATTGCCTGAGTAGTAAACATGTCTAAGAGAGTAATCAAACAATTGGAGTAACAAGGAGACAAATACTGTCACTGTTAAATGGAAAGTTAATTTAAAATCAGCTGCTCTATGAGCAAACCCATTTTAAAAGATGTGTTGATACTATTAAGTGAAAGATAAATATTTGGCATTAAACATCCTCAAACTGTTCATGCAAAATAACATTATTAATAAATAACTGAATAAATCTGAATGAAGCTCAGTCTGGTGCCTCTGAGACACTAAAGCCTCATTACCAATAAAACTATTTGCTATCTAAAACTAATTAGTAGTTGGTGTTTGTAGCCTGCTGGCACTAGGAGGCTGATTAACATTCCTCAGAAACAAACAGGGCTGGCTTTGGGAGGAGAGGGGTATTTCCCTTTTGCTTCAGACTCAAAGAACAGAAAGAGAATTAAATATTTAATACCTGTGATCATTGCAGCTCAGTTTCTTTCATTAATCTGTATAATGGGCTGGTATTTGATGTGCTTGAGGCATTTTCATTGCTTGATATATATTTGGTTCAGAATTTTTTGCCTGGTTGAATGACAGAAATAGAAATCTTAAAGTGCAATTAAATACTTTATTACCATTGTTTAATTAAATAAATACTGGATTAACTTGTCAAAGCAGATTTCACTGGCATGCTAGAACAGCATTTTCTTTTTTCTTTATGAATGTAACATATGCCTAAATACTGTGATGCTTAGTATAATTACTTTAAATAGTTCTGGATGCATTCAGGGCAAAGGGATGGACCAAATACTGAGTATTACACAGAAAACAGTTCTTTTAATTTCCTTAATAATTTGCTATGTGACCCTTTTCCTTCTTGTTTAACTGAATAATGAGTCCATTTAAAAATCCTACACTGAAGTTTAGGTTAAACTTCAATTCCATACCAGAAGAAAGCCCTGCAGTGTGTCATAAGGCCAAGCTTCTAATTCAGAGGACATATTAAGAGCCAGATCTGCAAGTAAACTTTCAACAACTGAGATATCTGTATTGGAAAATTTTCTTTCTGCTACTATCCAGCCACCTTGTAAACCTGTGTTGTTATAAATAATCCATGCCCAATGTAAACCCCTAACACAGTAAAAGCTCAGATGAGCAAGGGGTGAAGCTTCACTTGTATCTCTGCTTTCCATAGGGTGAGATACACATTCCTGTACATGTATATGAATATGCACAGACTCAGTTAAAGTATGGAGAGAAGACAGATCTGTTGACTCTGCTGAAAACAAAGCAGGGTTATTTTTCTATCCTTGTTTTGGTTAATATTCTGAAGCACTACACTGAGAGCTGAGACAAGACAGTACACTACTGACCTCCAGTGAACCAGGCGCTCAGCACCATGACCAAAATCCTCAAGGCTGCTGCTTTAGTGTCATTATTTTCCTTTGTCTGGGTGGGAGATTATCCCCTCTAACTTAATGAACTGGCAGAAAACTAACATTTGTGCAAACCTAAGTACACAAAAATATACTACACCAGCATTATAAAGAACACTAATTTTTGACAGAAAAAGAAAAGTTATTTAAAGCAACAAGTAATACGGCACAAAGGAAAAGCAGGATGCTGTACATAAATGTCTTTGTTTCTGTCATACACTAAATACAAGTACTAGACATTTTGTTTAAAGTAATTTATTAATAAGATTAATTACAACACTCTCATAATGTGTGCAACATTCATAATGTACCTTGGTGCAAAAAATGCACCACTAGGACAAAATGCTTCTACAAAATACTGAGCAGTACCAGTAAGAATAAGCTGAACAAATTGAAAATGCTGAAGTTTCTTAAGCTTTGGATTTTAATGCAGATGATCATGAGGCTGTATTAATAACACTCAGCCTTGGGAGAAATATTCACTATCCATAGATAGCAACTGAAACTAATTACAGATGAGGTATTTCTGATTAAAGTAATAGTTTACTACAAGAATGGTACCTTTTGCATAAATACATGTCTGAATGCTGAAGAATTGCAGTTTGAGTACCTGCATTCCATAATTCTAACCTGGTTTAGGAGGACATCATGTGGCAGAATAATATATGAACAGACACTGCAACATTCCCACACAAAACCCCCTCCTACAGCTGCTGCCCCATGCAGCACAAAATATTCAATACTGTCAAGAGACTCAGTGAATGTAGAAGCACTGTCCAAAACTGGATATTAGGATACAAGAGATGATTATTAAGATGATCTGCAAATCTGATACAAAGTGGGGGTGAATGACTGGACTCAGAGGAGGTTTCCTCAGTAACCAAGCCCTAAGCAGCCATTTTCAAATTTGGAAACATGGAGCCCCACTAACAGTATAAAATTTCCCCCTTCTATGTTCTTGGGTCAAACTCCCTTTGCCAGAGCCCTACCAAAAGCAGGAATTTGTGCAATTGTGGCCTGAAAGCATCAATAAAGAACTCCAAGGAATACATGCAAGAGCCCCATCCTACTTCATCAAGAAAATCTTTCATGAACAACTCCATGATTACTAGCACTTGAATCAAAAAGTAGAGCTCTAGAGAGGTATTTCTGGATTTTTTTGTTGCATTTTTCTTAAAATCCATTTGATTTTCCTTTCCAGAGGCTGATAGTAAATTCTGATACTCTTAGAATATCAGATGAAAGTGGAAAATGCTTATCCATTAATTTTAAAATTTAAAAATAAAGTAACTTGCTTCAGTTATAATATCATTATATAAATTATGGAATCAATTCAGAATGTTATGGTATCAGTCCAGGAAATAAGAACTGAAAGGAAAAAGAACAATTTAATGGCATGGCTAACAGTGGACATAGTTAGAAATTTACCACTGAAGACAACAGAAGTTGTGAATGAGGAGAAAAAAAACTGGAAAAGAAAATTTTAAGGAGATTTTTGTCATTCCTGCTCCTTCGAGAAGACATAAGCTTGGGTCATGCCATTTCCTTTCATAAAAACCTTGAGATGAGCTCAGGTGGTCAGAGCATAGTGTTAATAACACCAAGATTATGGGTTTGATCCTTGTATGGGCCATCCACCTACGAGTTGGACTGGATTATCCTTCTGGGTCCCTTCCAATTCAGAATTTTCTGTGATCATAGAAGCATTCTTAAAGTATATTTTTTCACTGATTTATAAAAACTATCATAGAGACAGTAACACTACCTTGCAACGCATTCTAAACTTAAATCCTCCCTGTGGATGAAAAGAATTCTGTAATGCTGACTTTAAACACACAAGTGATTTCTATTTACAAAGCTTTTGTACTCAGTCTCACATTCCCATAACTCAGTGAGCAATCCTAGACTTATTTGAAACAAACCTCCTGAGAAGAGTTCTGACAGCAGAAGAAACTGCATGACCAAATCTGTAAGCTGGGTGACACCTCCAAACACAGATCAATTAGCCATGAAGGCTGAGCAAAATAATTGTGTTTCTAATCAGTGGGGTCCCAGAGCAGCATTCTGGCAGGAGCAACTGGAAAGAAACACCTACACACCATATTTTCATGTGTATATCTTGTGGAAAAAAAAAGCTTAATTAGCAGCAGTGAGGAGAGCTGAGGCCTTCCAAGTTCATTAAAGCATTTTTAAAACAATGTAGGATATCTCAGAGCAGGTGAGGTGCATGACAAAGCAGTTTCAAGACTAAGTCTGGATGTTTTTAAAGGGAGTTTATAAGATGTGATGAATGCTGCAGCAGAGAGGTGGATTCTGTGATCCAGTGAGTCACTTCCAGTCTTACATTCCTGTTCTGCAGGCAGAGATTGGGAAAGTATAGGGAAAATAACAGTAGCAACTTACAGTAAGACCACCGCTGTTCACTGCCTTGGTCAGAATCAAACTTAAGTACAAAATATAAGAAACCTGTTTTTCAGGTTATTCTGACAGAAAAAAAGGGAAAACTGCATGGTTGAAATCACACCATATAAAATGGGAAATAGGATCACCAAGTCTGCTGGTGACTATATTAAGTAAAACGAAATATTGAATAAAAAAATGGAATTGTCTTTATCTGCTCTGATCAAACCTGCTGTGGAGAAGTCAACAGTATAAAGTGATTCTTCTGTCATTCTTGCTTCCTTCCTGCTTTAACTGCCTTTGCTTTTCCCTAGGCAAATACATCAATAGGTAGAATACTTTTAAGAAAGGAAAAAAACAGTATCAATGAAAGCACATTGGTGTTGCAGAGGAAACTTCTATTTAAAACACAGATTCCTCCACGTCTATTGAAGTGAAGCAACAGAGGGATTACAGAGACTGTGCCACCAGAACATTATTTCATCTCAGTGAAAGGGGAAAGGGAAAAAGAAGAGTATTTACAAGTGAACATACTGTTCTTAGAACCCTGAAGGAACACTTCCCAAGGTCTGTCTAACAAACACTCCCCATGAGGGACAGAAATCTCTGTGTGCCAGCCAGGGAGCTTGCACAATGGGATTTCAGTCTCACCTGCCCCCATCAGTCCTGGCTGGTACAGCCAGTAGAATAAAATGCAAAAAACAGGAATGCAAATTTCTTCCGTCTCAGTGCTCAGACAACAAGGAAAAGGTTCTTATCAGCCAGTATCCAAAATAACCCAAGGTCAGGTTTCCAGGAACCCGGCTGCAGAGGGCATGCACTTGAGCGTACAACCCTCTGCCATTCTCATATCTCCTGGTTCCCTCCAGGCTCCTGATTTACATCTCCCACCTGCTGGGGAAATCATACACTCCCCAGCAGTAAGATTTGTCCCATGGATTGCTGTTTCCCACATGGGGATTGTTGAAGTTCCAAAGCTCAGGTGGCTGTTCCAGTTGCCTGGGACAGGATTGTGCAGTCTCACTTGGCAGGTGTTTTAAAAGGATTTTGCATATCATCCTTTCAGCAGTTGAGTGAAAAAATTCTTGAGCATCTGGGATGACATGTATTGGAGGTTTTACACTTAGTCAAAAAGATATTTATCCAACAGATGGAAACATGACAAACGAGTCTCTAAAGTAAGCATGTCTTCTGAAATTCTCATGCCTGAGTCAATATCCGTAGCTGGCAGGAGGCTGTTACGATTTCAAAAGTGTCATTGCACACAACTGAGAAAATGTCAGAATCAATCTTCCCTTTTCTTTATATAAAAAATCAGTTGATAACCTAGGAAACATATGAGTAATCTGAGTAATTGAAAAAAAACTGAATACTTTAGAGCAGCTATTTATACACAGGGTGAGTCAAAATTACATTTGTTTTATGCACTGTGATAAATTAATCCAAGATTTGAAAAAACTTCAGTAGGGTCTGATCTACAATTAAAATCTTTTTCCACCCTAGAAAGGTTGGCTTAAAAGATGACAAAAAAATCACAGCCCTGCTTAGCAGTTTTATGCAGCAATTAACTTCTTAAGGAAATAAATGTATTTCTTTTAAGAAGCAATTCACTTCTTAAAGAAATAAATGTATTAGAGGAAAGGAAATTGCTTTTGCATTTATTTTATTGAGCTGTAGAGGCAAAAGAATTATCTGTTTAAGTTGCTTTTATGTAAGTGGGAATTGTCAATGGCAGCACAGAAAACTTCAGTTTCTGAATACTGAAAACTGAACACTGAGCCCAATCTAAACAACACATTTAACAGTGGTCATCTCTGATATTTACTTCCAGCCCTGAACTTTGAAGACATATTATTTACCTAACTAGTAAGAGGTGGTACAGCTGTGTTTGCATTAGCAGACACAAATATTACCTTGATTTCCTTTACTTCCATCACATATTGTGCCATCAGTGTTAGGGAGAACTGAAAACATTTGGGCATGTAGACATAATAAACTCTTTCCTAGTAAAAAACTAGTGACCCTAGAATTTTGATTGCACAACTTATCACAATCCACAGGAAAAAGAAGATGTGACATTTCATCCTGAAGAGCCCTTTGTCAACAATTATTAATTGAGGCAAAGTTCAGGAAAAATTGCTTTCTGCTTCCTCGCTGATAACATTTATGAATATTATCAATAACCTTAAGAATATCTTTAAAGCTTTTGTTCTGCTTCAAGGGACTTCACAGATTATCTCCATTAAACTATTAAGCAAATCAGAGAGAATAATCTGCATGAATCACCACAAATTACTTGTCTTTACTCTTTGCACTTGGTTTTTTGTTGTTTTGGGGGAGTTTTAAATTTATTTAAATATGTAATGCTACCTTCTAGAATAGAAATTCATAAAAATGTTCTTGTCAAGACTTCATAAGCATGATCATGCTCTTGGAAATCAATTATTTCTGTAGAACGTAATTTTTTGTAAAATAACTTTCACTCTTGTGCAAGACCTTCAACTTGACAGACATCAAATATCAACTCAAAGGAAAAAAAACCTAACTAAATAGTCAGATCACAACCCTATAAAACTCAAGAAGTTACATTCAAGCACCTACAGTTTTTCCCCAGGAAACTCTGAGTTCTACAGGTCTTCTTGGTGAATAAATGTTGTAAAGTTGAGTATTTTTGGGGTCCTCAGTACATAATTTTACACTTTTTTCCTTGCTGCTTCCTCAAAAAAGAGGTGCTTTTAACCTGCATAGTGCACTTACTCATTGCTCATAAATTGGCACATCACAGAGAATTGTTATTCTTCTCCTCCATTTGTATCCAAAATTTGAAAGTTACGTCTGATTCCCTATCAGACACATTGAGGAGTTCTCACAGGTGTCACATACTTCAGCAGAACTAATTCACCATCTTTACAGGGCTGCTGATAGATGTTTCAGCCTTAAAAGCATATTGACAACCACCATTTTTCAAAAGACTTCAGAAGAAACTCACTTTTAAGCTTCATTTCAATCAATAATAATGACCAAAGATTACACTGGCAAAAATGCTGTGTAGTTATTTGTTCTCCTATGACTCAAATCAGCTGGCATTAAAATTCCTAACTCTCTCTGTTGCAGGTATCTTGTAAAAGGCAGGAGGAGGGAAACAGAGTTTTGGTATTTTTCAGTGACTTTTTTTTAAACCATAGTTGCTCAGCTGCTGAGTACATATGAACATGAAGAAAGATCCATAAAGTCAGATTGAGAGTTGTAGAGAATAAAAAAACCTTCAGGGAATTAATTAATTCTTACATATGCCATTGCCTTTTTTCAAAAATAAAGGCCAAATCCTGAGGGACCAAGTAGCATTTACTATTCAAGTAATTGTTACAATAACTCAGGCCCTAAATATGATTAAAAAGTAGATGTTCATAATAAGATCAAACCTCAAATGCCAGAGAGTTTTTGCATGTGGTACACTACACTGTACTCTTTTCTCCAAAATAGGATGCTGAGGATGCTCACAGACACGCAACAGAATTTAAAAATATCTCCAACTCAAAGAAATTAAATGCTGCTCACCACATGATCTTAAAATCAGCAGTGTGAGGAAAGGACTTCACAGCTCCAGGGATTCTGCTGAGTTCTGAGAAACATATTGGTTTTCTTAGCCGATGTTCTCGGTGTTATGCCTCCTAACCCCATGCTACCTCTGCTGCTAACCTTCTATAATCTGCAGTCACAGTTTGCCAAAACCCGCTATACACTGTACTCTGGCAAAACTCCCACTGACCATCACACATGCTGATGTACTGCTGAAGGAAGTATCACATGTGGAACAACAATATAAAATGGTTCAGAAAGGGGGACAGAGAGTTTGGGTTAAAAGAATGCTTATTTTACACGTATTTTTTGAAGACAGCTTTTCAGTTACGGATTGACTTCCTTTACAAAAGGCCAACAATATTCATCTGTAAAGCTACATAAATGGTGCAGCTCTCCTGCTAAGGCTTGTAAAAGCTTTGGCACAAATTTCTACATGGCTCATTACCTCTGCTCACCTGACCATTTACCTGTTTTAAGTAAAGTCTGTGTAAAAAGCGCCATGGCCTCTGGCTTTGTGTTCTCACCTTGGTGGTACACACTGGTGTTACTGGTTTCCACTAAGCCATACCAAAAACAAGTGCAATACAGCCTTGTGCAGACAGTTGTCTGAACAGAGTTTGAATGCTAAGATGTAGGGTTGGATTCCATCCTGCTTTTTAGTCAAATTTTAGACTACCTCATGAAAATGAATGCATTCATCGCTCAGAGCAAGTCCTGCTCCATCTGAATGAGGCAGCAGAATCAGCCTCCTCATCTCATCTTTCCTCATGGGCTTCCGTGCTACAACTCCTGTAAACAATCACAGTCTCAAGACAAGCCTTGGCAAGAAATCCATAATTCTACTACTTTCACAAGTGTTTGAATTATATAACCTTCTTCAGTTCTACCATTATTGCAGGACTAACATATTTCTCTGTATTCACTGCTGCATTATTTTACAGTACTCAGACTCAGAAGAATAAAGGTAGCAATAGTTTTGTCTGCAACTAATGCTATAGAATTAAGTGGTGTACTGGATTTCATGCAAATCCTTCAATTTATCAGTTTTCATTTTATGAAGAATAATAATATTTGAAATCAGGAAAAGCTCTCTTAGTTGCAGCTTTAGAAAAAGGTAAATAGTGAAGGCTTTGAAATCGTAAAATCACATATACGGAAGACACCTTTCTGTCCATGTACCTTCTATGCTAGTTATGAAACAGAATGTCACAATTTACCAGGTGAGTCCTTTGTTATTAACCAGACAAGTAGCTTCCCTTGTGAACACCTTTATATTCTACCATGTTTCCCTCTCTCACCCTAGCACAGAGAATAAATAAATAAGCATCAGTGAATACAGAGAAAATTTATTTTCAAAGACCAGAAAGTACTAATTCCCTACAGTCTGGCAGAATATGTTTACTTTTCAAACCATCCAATCAATGGAGGCATCTTTATGAGTTTGTAAGTTCACACCAGGAATATGCTTTTTGAAGGGAATCTCCTGTTCATCCCCTCTCACCTTACCTTGTTTCACCCAGACCAGATCAGAGTACAGCCAGATATCCCCAAAAGACACAAAGCTGAAAGATGTACTCTACAGACTTTGCAGAGCATCTCCTGTGCCCCAGCTATTACTGGACTTTCAGCTCACAGGAGGAAACTGGAGCTAGTTCAAAGCACATTCCCTCCTTTCCACCCACTCACATGCACTGTGGATGGACATCAGGCTCTTGGCACCAAAGGCAAACTGGCTCCAACTGCACAGCACCACTTGCAAATGTAGACATGGACAATATTAGCCCAAGGTGGTGGGCGGGCTGGAGCCAAATTTTGCATGGCAGGATGTATTTCCTTTTTGTATCTCAGCTTTCCTCTTCATAAAACTTCCTTTGATTAAATCATTCTAAAAATAGATCATTTTGTTTGCCTGGGAGGAATGGAGCAAGTTGGATTCACCTATGTCAGGAAGTTCAGGATGGAAAGTTGAAGTTGTAGCAACCCCAGCACATTATCTGCATGCACAAAGACAATGCATTGAATGTGTGGGCTATGTGGTTCCTTTTATCATGTCTAGAGTCTGATATCACACTTATCCTGCAAATCCAACACATTTTCCCTGAAGGCTGAAAGCCTGTGTATTTATTTCAGACTGTTTTGTGGCAAGCAACTTCATCTCTTCACTGAAGCACTTAAAAAAAAATAAAAGCAAATTTGGAAATCACACCTAAATTAGGGAGAGAGAACTGGGAACATAATAGATCAATAAAATGCATTTATTTAGTCTGGATATGAACTATCATTGAGATCATTGAGATAGGTTTTGCTGGTTTTGAAGCACTATTGTAGAAAGGCTGAAGAAGGAGGATGAACCAACTCCATTAGATGACAACTGTTTTTTGAAAATAACACTGATTTTTCTGTCCAAAAAAATGAAAAATAAATCTACTGAATATAAAAGAATAGTTCAGTTGTAAGGGACCTACAATGATCATCTATTCCAATTGTTTGACCATACATACAAGTTTTTTTTAATCAAGAGATTTAGTAATGTATGTTACGAAAATTGTCCTATAAGAAATCAACATCCACAGTAATATTTTTAGTGAAAACAAGCTAACTTCAAAAACATGTAGGATTTTTTTAAAGGCATAAAATATAAAAATATTAACATTTCAGGTACTATTTCTAGTTTCTTAATAACTTACCATTTTCATGCTTCCATCTGTAATATCTTAAAGAGTTAGATAGTTTGCAGCAAAAATCTCATAAAAAGACTGGCTAGAATCTGTAAAAGAACATAAGTAGTGCATAAGACAATATCATGTTAGGAATAATATTTATAGTAAATACAGCTTGGTCAGATGTAGCATTGAGGACATGAATTAGTAATTTAGTGGCAAACTTTGTGATGGTGCTGGGACTTTTGGATCTTACAGTCTTTTCCAATCATAATGAGTCTATGACTCTAACTAGGGACTTAAAGTTGTATGTGAGAAAACAATACCAAAAATAATAACTTCATTTTGTGGATATTGGACAGCTTAGTTGATTCCTAATGGGAGGATATGCAAGCTTCTCTTTATCCTGAAAAAAAAAAACCAACTGTTTGGTGGCTTACAGGGAATATTCCTGTGCAGTTTGGTTGGTTTGCATCAGAGATGTACATCACTGCAACCAGCACTGCCTGTCACCTACTTTGGCAGTTAAAAGAGAGGCTAAATCTAAGAGTGAGATACCATTTCCTCTTTAGAAGTGCCCTCTTAACTTTAAACTGTCAGAAAGGAATGGAGAAACTTATTCAATTTCCACGTGTTCTGTGTCCTCTACTACACAGTGTGCTTTTTTGTGCACCTGATATAGGCTGAGCACAGGCTGCTACATGAGCCAGCCTGAGCGACCAGTGCCACCAGTATGCCCAGGGCCTGCTGGGCCCCAGCAGTGCTGACCCACTCAGGAACAGGATCCAAATCTCTCACAGCACAAGCATCTGTGTCCATCCATACTTCAGTAGGGCTTCAGCATCTTCCTTCCCAGATCCCACATCCTCGGCACCACTGAAACACAAAGTATAGGGCAGAGTTACAGCTTTCCTCTGTTCCCTCAGCTGTACTTGCCAGATTGCCTCAGTCCCTAAATACAGCAAGTGAGGCTGAGGAGGTGAGAAAAGCAGTGGTGCCATGTGGGAACCATAAATAATAGCAGTGCTATGACAGCAAAGCAGAAAAGAGAGTTTAAACCCTCCCTTCACCTGAAGGCCCACTCCATGGGATCACCCACAGCATGCAATCATTTCTATTTTTAAACACAGTATTTTCTAACATGAGTCAGTTACCAATCTATTTCTGATCTGAACAGGAAGGACAGTGGAACATCCTTAATCACAGCTGAACCAAAATTAGAACAGAAAAATGGATCAGTTCAGGTCCTTTATTTATATTAACCAACTTTAGATGTACCTATATGAAAATGTATGCATGAACTCCTTTTGCAGATCCTCAGTGAAGGATCAGAAGCTGGCTTAAAGAGAAATTAAAAATGCAGAATTGGGTACTGGAATGGGCCTGTTCCCCTCAAGGCTTTTACTTGGACAGCTGTAATTCAACCAGCCAAGCCACCATCTAAGGGATGGTGACAGCAGCATGTCCAAGCAACTCTTCCAAGAGTCACCTCTTGGTCACTCTTTGCTCAGCACTTGTCAGGCCACAGCCAAAACACCCTTGGCTGGAATTCTGTGTCCAGTCTTGGCACTCAGCACAAGGCAGAGAAAGAACACAACAAGGCCCTGAACCTTGGAGATTAACCATGCCTGCAGCAGGACTGTGAACCAGCTGACCTCCACACACCCCTTCTGACCTTAATTTTACACTCCTGAGACTCCTACACCACACATATGTTAAAAACACATCATGAACTGGTTAAAAAACATGTTCTCCATGGCAGAACAGTGATACTCTAGTAACAAAAATAACATTGAAGAAAATAAGAACAAATCCTTAGTAATTAGATAATGACATTGCAGAGGACATAATATTAAAATGGATGACACTGGAAATGCAATCAAGCACCAGGATAGCAAATAAGAGCTCAATAAATTATTAAATGTATAAGCTTTGCAAAACTGCAGAAAGACTGCTGGCACTACACCTGCTGAAGCCCTGCTGCTGGTTTCCACACTAAGTCGCCTATGTCAAAATTCCTTTGGAAAACTTACAAAGAGAGAATCACAGTAATCAAAATCTCACAGAAGCATTCATTAAATTAAGGAAGCATCCTGATGTAAAAAAAAAAAAAATTGCAGTGATTAATAAATAAATCTCTATTTCTTTTAGTCCAAATGAAAGAAGTAATTTTCAGCACTAAGGCTGCCCTTAAAGATAGGTACATGTGAGGAAAATGTCTAAAAGGGGGGAGGGGAAAATCTGTGCCTTTTTCCAAGCTGTTTTGATTATTAACAACTCCGTTTCAAGATAAATTCCATATGGGTAAGATTCGCAGCATGTTTACATTTGACGTTTACAGCTGCACTTAGGTAATTTTATAGATGTATGTATAGATAAGCACAGGGTCAGCATGGATACAGCAAACTGCTTCATACAGAGATGGAGATTTCTGATTTAGTTGCCTAGCAATAAGAGCTGACTCCTGGAAGCTAACAAATACTGATTAGAAAACAGAATAGAATTATTTAATATATCACATGCATCATACAAAAAAGAACATAAGGCTATTGAAGGAAGGAAAACATTAGGCCAGAAAAAATAAATTATATTCAGTGAAATTTATCCAGAAAATATGTGATACTAAGAAACTGCAATATTTATATTAAAGAAAGCTTCAGTCTGTTCAGGCTGTCAGTACTTTTCATCATTCTTCCTTTAGCAGAAAGTCCAATTCCATATTGGCTAATGGATCTGACTTTTGAATTGCTGTGTTTAACTTCGTCCAGTCTTCTCAACAGTGCTTTAAAGCAGGAGACAGAGAGAGAGATATTTTTAAAAATTGAATAGTATGAACATGATGGCATTTCTCTTCTTGGAAAACACAGAATGGTACTAATGGGAAGTTTGATGACATTTACTACACTGGTGGAGAGGCAGAAGTCCACATTTCTGGCTTACTTTTTACAAAGAGCTTTAAAACTGCCCTGATGCCTTTTAGCTCATTTATAAGGTCTCTCTCAGTTATTTCAGTATTACAAATGTTTTTCTTTCACTACTTCAGCAGTAGAACAGGAAGATCACAAGCCAAGGTTAGGCAGCCTACCACAAATTCAGCACAAACCAGGAGCACCCACATCTTGGATCAGTACTAGCACTGGTCTTTCCCTCTTACAGTTTAAATTTAAATAGATTAGTTGACAATAAAACTGGGGAAACAGAGGCCACTGTATAGTATTCTAGCATTATAAGCAGCATGGACTTGTAATGCACTACTCAGGCATTATTTAAACCTGAAAAAAGAACATGATTCCTCTTTCTGCTATTTCCAACCTTTCTTTAAAATATTCTCCTTTAACAAGCCTTCAAAACAGTACTTCCCAAATCTGTTCCTGCTGGAGCTGTCACTTAACAGTATTCCATCTGCTTGGGACTGAAAGTCAAAAAATTTATCTCGTGTCCTGTTACATCAGCATAAATCTGGAGTAACTTCCCAGACTTCCTGTGTGACGCACTCGCTCGGGGTTTGCCTACACAAGGAAGTAAACATTAAGGAAATCTTGCCTCAATCAGACCGAGCACTAACCCTGGCTCACTGCTGCTGAAAACATTCTTACCATACAGAAAAGAAAAGCAGCTTTTCCCACTCTGAATATGGGCTAAAATACTCTGAACAAAGAGAATTCTAGTAAAATCCAAAGGTATAATCACATTTCATAATGAAGTGCTTTACAAAAATAAAATTTCGGGATCAGAAGCAGCATGTTTTCCATCTAATCATAAATATCCTGCTTCTCAAACTTTCCCCAATTTAGTTTAGAGGTACTTTTAGATATTGGACACAGCTTTGCATTTGGGCATGAAAATATCCTTTTACTATCCATAACATACATTGTTACAGAATAGTCCATAACTTGGTACTTAGAAAGTACTCACTTTTCCATGAAGACAATGACTTTATTTTTAATATTCCTTTCCCAGTTGCAAAGACTATCACACAGACTAATTACCTACATCTTAATTTGGTCTTGTACCATGTCTCCTTTGTCCTTGTTACAGCACTGTGAAACACCCCTAAATGGAACATAAATTATATTTAATACATTAAAGGTAAAGACATTCCTGTATTAAGACAGGAATTTACTGTAATATTTTTTCTGTCTTGGTCAGACACTGTGATAGAAACTAGACAAATATCTAGAAAAGCAAAAGTAGACACAAACAAAGGACACACAAGTGAAGATTTTGATGTGTGAATCATGGTAAGTTATTCAACTGGGGCTAATTTACTGAGATGCAAATCAATTGGTAGTTTCATTATGGTACTCTCTGTGTAGTAGTAGTAGTAATAATATTAATAATAATAATAATTATATTACTATACAGATTTCTAATAATGTAATTACCTATGTGACCACCACCCACATGTTTAAAAAGCTAAGAAACAATAGTATTTATTTGCGCACATTCCTCAGAAGGCATTTGCTATTTGCAAAGATCTGTCAATAAAGAATAGATGCTCTGGGATGAAAAGCCTTGCTCCTAAGCTTTCCCACATGGATATACATCCCAGAATAATCTGGCACTACGATAAGTCCATCTGGTCAACAGAAAAAATAATAATTTCATGGGGAAAACCTGTAGAGGGAGTAGGGACACAGAGTTGTCTCTGATCTCATGTTGATTCTCACAAGTTATGTGTATATTCTGTGCTATAAACATTGATTTCAGTGAGTTGCTGAAATTGAGTAAATTGGACAGAAACCTCAAAGGCAAAAGTAATTAATTTTCTCATTTAATGATGTGTGGTCATCTTTGCATCTATTCTGAGATCCCAAGTACAGAATCCAACTTTCTTTTCTTATGTCATAAGAAATAATGGCTTGAGCTATTAATTTCAACTTAATGCACTGTAATTTGAACTCTGCTCTTCCCTCCATTTTTAAAATGTTGATTTCTTTTGACAAGTAACAAGAAAAGTAAAATACTAAGTTTGAAATCTTAATTTGTTGTGAAAATAGTACATCATGGAAATACTTTGTATTTCCATGTTTTAAATAATAGTCAAAGATCTGCTGTCAATTACATAGCAAAGATCATATCTAATTTGTAAGATTGATTGAAAGAAACTGGTATTTATCAATGTATGAACCAAAATACTTCATGTTCCCAACCAAGATTCAGCAATTCTGCTTGCTTATGGATAGTTCAGTGTGGAGAATGAGAAAAGGAGATGCTCTGGTAAATATTTATATATTCTGTATGAAGTGTGACTACTCTTTTCTGTCTTTTTATCTGAAGAATAACTAGCAAATAGCCAAGAAACTGTCTTATCAAACAAATTTCATAATAGAACAGAGATAACACATATATGTAGCACAAACCAGTTTTTTTCCTGGCCTAATAGCAAAGGTTATCAAGCTAAATGTACCATAAATTCTCACAGTATTGTAAGCAGTAATAGCACTCCTTCTTCAATTAGACATCAGTTTGATGTGTACTGTTTTAGGTAGTCTTATCCTCTTCCTTTTTTACCACCCAAACTACAAACGTTACTTTCACTATTTCTAAAATTCCTTTCAAAACTTAGTTACAATAAGGCCTGCATAAATCCCGTAGTTCAGTAATAAAACAAAACAAAACAAAACAAAAACAAAAAACAAACAAACAAACAAAAACAAAAAAAAAACCCAAAACAATTTTGGTGCAAGACTATTCTGTATAGTTTTGTCTACGAATTTGTCTATTCCTTTTCTAAGTAAGCATACTTACAACTGAGGTAACGCATATGTTGTACTCTCTCACTGTAAGCAGGAAACATCCATCCCACTCTCTGTGTTTGTTGTCCTGTGAGGCAAGATGTTGTCCTCTGAATTCTCCCTCTCAGAACACACACCCTAAAAGCAAGAATCACTATTACAGTAGTCTGGCCATTATTTTTTTAGATTACAGGTAATTCAGGCTGTTATCTGTAACAGGTTGTAATACCACACAGAGAAGTTGGCATCATATGAGGCCAGATCACTGACTGACATCAAAAGGGGCCAACAGTGTTTGCAGTTCTTTCTCTCCAGGCAGCACCAGCTGCATTAGTAGTGATTTCCTTTCAAAAGCTCAGTGGCAGCAGGTCTTAGAGGGGAATAATAGAAGTGACAATTTTGCATCTTGTAAAAGATCAAATGGTTTAAAACATGAGTGTCAGCCCTTTTAAGATCAGCTCTAGCAAGCTGAAGAAGTAGAACTTGTGATATCAGTTTTGTTTGTTTACTTTCCAGTAAAGTTTCAAGCTGCAAATCCCTCTTTTGAATCCTGAGGTTCATTGATTCTGAGGTCTTGCTGGTCTAGAGTATAAATGCTGAAATGTTTTGTAGTTTTTTTGTCTTTTTTTTTTTCCTTGCTAGTTGGCTAAACACCAAAAAAACCAATTAATGTTTCTCAGTAATATTTACAGAAATTTTCACATCTGTGAAAATAAATACCATGGTGATGTTTTGCATTTTCTAAAAGAAGCCTGAAGACTTCTTTTAGATTCTTTCTGCCAAAACCATGTGAATCAATGAAATAGTAGTTGGAATAAAGGAGCAATAATTGATCAAATTTTTCCATACCAACTAGGATCTGTTTTCTGTTGAAATATTCTTGGTCTTGATACAGACTTGCAACTTTTGAAGCCCTCCTGTCCTTCAAAGATTTGTGGAAAGAGACCACTATCAGAGTGGAGGAAGTCACTACTGAATTTAATATATCACCAACACAAATATCAACTCTCCAAATGCTGTGTCTTACCCAGAATTTCTGCAGATCTGGGCAGTCACTGGCGTGAATGTTGATTAAAAGACTTTTTGTTCTTATTTCCTTTGAGAAGTGACAATTATCTCCAGCAATTATAAAGTTAAATTTCCTGTTCCGCTGTCACTGAATTAGATAAGATTACACTCAAAGGTAAAGTATAGAGGGTCTAGGAAACTTTGATAAGAAGAGAGGAAGGACCTCTGAAGTATCCAAAAGGTAGCTGCTAGAAGGCAAAATACCTGCCCAGGTGTGTTGGGGTTTCTGTAGGAGTTTATGATACAACTTGGGCAGGATGAAGCTCGTTACACATAAAATCTGTCTTCCATAACTTGGCTTCGATGGCTTTGCAACTTTTGTGAGCACAATACAGAAAAAACTGTTAGAAGGGAGCACCCTGCACCCAGAGTTCACTCCAGTCAACGAATGTGGAGTGCAACTGCTCTTGGCACCTTTCCTTGCCCTGCGTGTTCCTGCTGTGCTGCTGCTCACAACGCAGTGCACAGCAATTGGCAGTCATGTGTACTCTTCTTAATGAAAGCACCGTCCCTGTGAGTGACCCTCTCGACAATGCATCATCTGGAGCTGCAGCTGTATTAAACCTGTGTTAAACAGGGCAACTATAATGTTGGTTGATGCCAGGTCGGAGGAGGGATAATTTCCTCCCATAATACAATCTAGCTTTGTACAAGTTCCTCCTCAGCCTGTCAGCTGGTGTGACTACATATGTTGCTACTAGACTTCATGAAAAGTGAAACTGAGAAACACAGCCTAGAGTATTGAAAAAAGATGAGAGTTTTATGAAGATTGAATATAGTTCTTGTTTTACTCTAAAGGCAGACAGCTTTAGTCCTTATTTATCTGTATGAGGTGAACTGCTCTGTTGTTTCTATGTGGGTATAAACAGGAAAATTAATTATCTTTTAAAATGACCACTCAAACTGTGCTATATTTTTAATCAGACATTCTTACTGCTCAGAATTAATTTGGTTTAACTGTTTTTGTAATTTACTCAGAAAGTGCTTTAATAATTTAATTTTAAGACTCCTGTCTGAAAGTATCCAAGTTCCACTTTCAATTAATCCATAAACTGTGTGTTTGGATTAATCTTCTAGAGTGTTCTGCTGCTGACACATCCTCATCCTTGTACTTTCTCTGTTTGTTACACTGCTGTCATGGCTCTATATCTGTTTAGTGAAGGGCATAATGTGAGTATATTTACCATATGGTTGCTGGGAGCAAGATGAATGGGGAGCTGACTAAGAATGTATTTATTACTTAAGAAAATCAGAGCCAAGGAAGAGAAGGACAAGTGTAGAGAGCTCCAGAAAGCTTTCACCAAGCTAACTGAGGCTGGAAACACCCATTGGTAGAAATAGTTTTAAAACATTATTTCTATATGTTTTGGCTTCTCTAGTTACTTTAACTCCTTACAGGAGTAAGAATCTGAGCTTGTGAGGTTTTCTAATGCAGCTTCTGACCTGCAAAGGTGGACAAACCAAACTGTCTCCTTTAATCAGAGCAAGCTTTAAATTTAAATTCCTGACTCCCCTTTTTTGTAAGTTTTCTACCAGTTGTGGTAGAAAACTTACAAAAAAAAAACTTTAAGAAACAACCATGACAAACCTGTCTTTTACAAATGGAACCAGATGAATTATCAAGATGTGAAGCCAGCACTCTATAGCTGTGCTCTCAGCTAACTCTCTGAGAGCTGTTGCATTCAATAAATGAGTCAATAAAGTGTACAATGTGGATAAAATACTGAGTGAAATTAATCCCTGATAAAACTGACCTGGAATCAGTGGTTATGTCCTTTAGACTTCTCCTTCAGACACACAGCATATAAATGCTAGGCCTGAAAGCTTTGCAAAATTAGTATTATTTCAGAAAATCATTTCTGTTAACCAGAATAACTACCTAGGATGAAATTATGCTTATTTATACTGTTTCCACTTAAAAAAAAATAAATCATCACCACGAACAAACTAAACCAAACAAAACCCAAAGCAAACAAACATCTACACCTTAAACAAATGACCAGAAAAAAACAGAGACACTGGTTTTTACCAACCACTTCCTTTTTACCAAGGAAAAAATTGTTCCACCTGGAGATTCTTCTGCTTACAGGTATTTTACAATAAGTACACATACAAATGAACTCCCCCATGCCCCCATATTCACCTTGCAACCCTTCTTGAGATCAATCCCCAACCAGAATACAGCAATTCCCACAGCTGCATGTAAGGCTGCAAAGCCAAACAAGCTCAGAAACTTACAAAAGAAGTAGGTTTTCAGAATCTTTTCAGACCTTCCAATTTCACTCAAAATTTCACAAAAGAGAATCCAGAGAAATGGGACCATGCTATTCAAGTATATCTCTGAAGTAATATTTACCTTTTGTTAATGACTCTCAATTTCCTGTTCATTAAACTTATAAAGCTGGCTAACAGGAAATAATGTTATGGGGCTGAAATGGCTTGTATTGCCCCAGAGAATTAATTATTTTCAATCCACAGAACACATTTAACACTTTTCATAGAATCATAGAATACTTTGGGTTGGAAAGGACCTTTAAAGCTCATCCAGTCCTGCCCCCCTGCTATGAGCAGAGACATCTTCAACTAAATCAGGTTGCTCAAGGCCTTGTCCAAGTTGACCTTGAGTGTTTCCAGGAATGGGGCATCCACCACCTCTCTGGGCAGCCTGTGCCAATGTTTCACACCACATGGTAAAGAAATTCTTCCTTTTACCTAGACTCAATCTACCCTATTTTGGTTTAAAACCACTGTCCCTTATCCTATTGCCACAGGCCCTATTAAAAAGTCTGTCCCCACCTTTCTTAAAAGTGATCTTCAAGTACTGGAAAGCCACGTTAAGCCCTCCCCAAAGTCTTCTCTTCTCCAGGAGGAGCAACCTCAACTCTCTCAGCCTTCTCTCACAGGAGAAGTGCTCCAGCCCTCTGATCACTTTTCTGGCCCTCCTCTGGACCAGCTTTTCTGTATGACATAAAATCATGCCACACGAAGCCATAAATACCTACTGGTTAATAGAAGCTACTTTCAGAGTCAGATCCAGCCTTCTTTTCTTAAATATCTGGCAATCTTCCAATGTTTGTCCTGATTTAGGTCATGTTCTGGTAGTGGCTTTGGTTCTCTTCTCCCACCTCTCTTCCCAAAATGACTCCTTTATGCAATTTCTTCAAAAAGAAAAGAGATTTCACCAAAATAGTAAAAAAAATACAGCTGCACTCAAGCTGCACTTGCTTTAAATGGATTTTAAGGACTAAAGAATGACAATATAAAATTAATCTACAAAAATGCAAAACAATTTTAACATACTCTAAGTAGACTGGATTTAATAAAGGGAACCATAGATCAAACAATGGAAATGCTGTTTATTGTAACCTAATGGTTTAACATTCTTGCATCTATTTAAAAATAAAAGTTTGTAATAACATGCTCATACATACAAATAATCATATTTTTTTAAAATTAAAAAAAGGTTTTGAACTTTTCAAATGGGTAACAAGGCAAAATGGAAGGAGTTTGCTGCCTTCCAAAGGTTAACCTGGATTTATAACTATTTGCCTGATTTCCCTGTGTTTTTTCTTCCTCCTCAGGACTGAAAAGGCAAAATAGCTTTTCCTCATCCTTTTTCTAGCTCAAGTGGATCTTTGATCCCTAAATATCAGCAAATGTGGTCCTTGCAGAAATCAAACAGAGAATTCATGCTCTCTTTTTTTCAGTAATAGAAATCATATTAATGGCAACCACTGATTACTATTATGCCTGAGTATTACCTTAAATTGTAAGAAGACATTCTGTGTTTCTGCCCATGGAAAAGTAAGGCAAACAGCAAGCAGCAGCTCTTTACATCCAACAAAAGCCCTTTGCTACAAGCAGATAAATGTATATAAATGTTCTGTGGTGTATTCTTACTGGTGTTTTCACACACAAACCATGACACAGCATCTTCCGCACTGAAAAAGAGAATACAAAATTAGTTTGGTAAGATCATGGGCAGCATTGCCGTAACAGTAATTTCCCATCCATACTTCTGAGTTCATCATTTAATACATATTTTTAAAGGAGTAGTGCAATGCAGGTATAGGACATTCAGATGCTCTTCCAACTCAACTAACTGTACTTTGTGTTCAGCTGCAGTAGGTGTTTCTGAATATGATAAGTGTTTCATATAGAAGATGATTACCACAAAACCACTTAAGCAGGCAGATTACAATGGAATCAAGCCAATACATCCTAAAACTGATACAAGAATTATTACTTCTTAAACACCATACAATCAAACTGCAGAACTCACAAAAATGTGTTACTAGAGGGCCTAAAAGCTGTCAAAATTAGATATTAACATAGAAAATAGAAATTGGAATAACAATAAAAATTACAAATTATGGACATGCATTAAGGTAGCTCAAACATGAGCTGGTAGTGGTTAGGAGAAAGAAAAGCTCTTTTCCTGGAAAATAATGAAAATTATAAATTTGAAATCTTTCCTACTTTGTTGTAAAGCTGGTGCTAACCAATGCTAGAAACAGAACATTGCAGCGCAGCGCATTCACTCTGCTGAGCTAAGGACCATGAACAGATCTGTCATTTTAGGGGACTAGAGAACGTGAAAATTTTGCTGCTTATATGTTTCACTGAACTGGACCTGATGAGAAGACAGTCACTGCTGGGTTTATTTTTTGGTTCATTTGTTGTCCTAAACCATTTTGGGAATACATATGCAATCTCCCTCTTTGCAAGTTATGATGATTATGCATTAGTACAATTATATGGGCTAAAAATATTCCCTGTTCTAAATAGGCCTGTGAAAGCAAAGCAAGCTGTGCTGCTATGGGCACTGCCTCGCTTCCCTCACGGCCTGCACAAACATTCCCTGGTGAAATCTTACTATCTCTGACACTTGACTATTCCAGTTTTCACTGGCTAACTCTCAAGTCACACCCCAACTATCTTTCCAGATTCTGGAGGGAGAAGGACCGTAAGAGTCCCGTGCAATTGTAACTGCCAGATGTATTGTTACACTTGAAAAATCCAGCAAGTCTTCTGAGTCTTAAATTGGGACTCAAAAGGTGGATTTTTATATATATATATTAGTATGTCTGGTTCTGAGCAGCAGGAATCCAACTGGTGAGTTAAGGTATTGGATGCAGAATTTCAGAAGACAATGGAATGAAAGCAAAATAATTTATTAGATGGAAGACTAAGTGAAATCTACTACAAAGGATTTTCCAAAGGAAGGGAAAAGGGAAGGGACCTCGCAGGTGGTTTAAAGTGCACCACTGTCTAGAAGGATTGGAATGTTCTTGCCTCAGTGAATGTTGTTAAATCAGTGTCACTCAAAGTCACCTCTACAGATAGACAGAAATTTAATGCCAGTACTCTGCAAATTAAAATCCTGTACAGAAAAACCACAAAGCCTTCTGCAATGTTCCGATACCACCCATGCTATATTGTACAATTTAGGCACATATCCAATATAATATTAGTGCATTTCTCCAAGAGACAATGCAAACAATTCCTATAAAAGTGAATATGCACAGTATGAATGGGTTTGTTGTTAAGAACATTCTGCTTCAGTAGAAGTGCCAATAAAAATGTTTAAATGAAAAATATAGGTGTATTTTTCAGTTTGGGGTTTGCGTTTTGCTTCTTTTTTTTTTCTTCTTTCCCCAGGCCTTTTTTTCTACAGTACAGCTTTCCTTGAGACAGGCTTCTACCAGAGGAAAAACGAAATGAATACATTTCACATTTGGTTCAATGTGTGTGCCAGCTACTTCATTCATCAGGTGGGTCACGATGGCTTTGGAGAAAAATACGGCTCCCCTGGAAAAGCACAGGCTGAAAAACTGTTGGGAAAATTAGAAGGTGCAGGAGGTTATTATTATGTTGGAGAAATTAACATGGAATAAACTAGGGTGCGAATTGCCAGTGCATTACTTACTCTGCAGTAATTCCCTACGCGGGTGCTTTGGTTCACATTCTCTGCATGTCCACACTGCATTAATGGGGCACTCTGAATAAAGCCAGCCCAGGCAGCCCTACGGCCAGCATGGCATGAGATGCAGGATGCACTGGGGTGCTGCAGTGCCACACTGCCCCAGCCACCCTGTCACCAGCACTGTCTGAAACCCCCACCCAGCAGGGCTGGAATCACTGCAAGGCAACCTGTTACACTGGCTAAGTCCTGGTGATTGCAGCTCAGCAACAGTAAGGGAAAGCTCCCAGTCCTGAAAGCTCCTTTCCCATATTTTGTGGGCTCTTTTCATAGGAGCCTACCCGGGTTCTGAGTTCTCCCACACATGCCGCAAGGGGCATTTCTCTTCCTCTCAGCCAGATGCTGCATCTGTGCAGCAACTCCTGCTCCTGTGCCACGCAGCCTGCAACGCAGAGGGTTCCTCAGGACACTTGACAGACATCCCTTCTCAAAGTAACCAGTGGGAGTGCACTCAGGCTGGAATTACGCATCGATTCTGCAAGTTCAGACTTGCAGGAACAAATCCAGAACTACCACTATGCCGATTGGAAACCACCTGATTTAAAGCATCACTGGTGTCCAGTGCAAGTGGAGGGAAGAAAGAGGGAAAATACAATAGGGAGTTAGAATTTGGAGAAATTGCAAAGGGTGGATGGATGGATGGATGGATGGATGGATGGATGGATGGATGGATGGATGGATGCATGGATGGATGGATGGATGCATGGATGGATGGATGGATGCAAGGTGGTACTGCAACTGTGAGCCATAAAATAACTGTTTAATTTTTTGTTTGTTTGTTTGTTTTGGTTGGGGGATGGGTGCTGTGGGGTTTTTTTTTTGTTGGTAAAGTCAAGGGGACAGACTGAAAAAAAAAAGTTCTTTAGGTAAAGTTTTTACCAAATAGTCAAACAAACAATTGGGCTCCTTCATTCTCAGACATGAATAATGGTGTCTTCCATGCCAAGAAGCAAAGGAATTTAAGGAGACGGTGAGATGTATAACCTAGAAGGCACTTCACAATTTTTTTTGTCCTCTGCATTACAGTTCACTGCCTTCATCAATTGTACTTGTGCAGCAGGTCTCAGAGGCTGACAAAGTGTGGCACATGTGAAGAGATGCTATGAGCAGCCAAGCACAGAAACTTCTTTGGTTCCCACCTGCCAAAGTCAGTGTGAGCTATGGAACACCATATATCCTGCTGAATCCTTCAGCATTCAATGCTAAGAAAACAACCACAGCTTTAAGAAAACATTGCTATTCTCTTACTGACCAAATGTTGGGGGATTTTCTGTTGTTATGGTAATAAGTATTTCATAGTATGCTTTAAAATAAACAATGAAAGGTGACTTTCTCAGTATTTACCTACTATGTTTTGCAGGTTTCCCAATCTGTTTTCTTCCCTTCCTGCCCTTCACCCGCAAATGTATATAAATTCTTAGTTTTTACTTACAGTGTAACAGTATTGGAATGCTTATGCTGGAAACACTGAATGTTACTGAATGATAATATTCTGCCACCCATTCCAAAACAAAATCCCTGCTTTCTCCTCTAAGATTTGCAATTTGTTATTACTTTTCACTCTGAAAATGTTCAATAACCTCATTGGTTTTAACATTGGTTTAAATCTTGTTGACCTTGCTGTTTCCTCTGTGCCTATTGTTGCTTCCTTTCAAGCTGGATTCCATGGATTTCAATGGTGTTCTGCACAGTTCTGTTCTTGCAGATTTACCAAGCTCTTGCAGTAGTGTGCTTATTGTTGCATGTGGGCAAGTGTCATTATATAAAAATTCTGGTATGGTAAGTACCTGTCACAGTTGTGTCACCTTTATGCAACATGAATGAGCTCAAAACTTAGTTTCAGGTAGTTTGAGATTTTCCCTAACACAATCCAGTGAGTAAATTGTACTTAATGCTTACAGGTACGACATGGGGAAATCTACCTTGAAGAAGCTTCATCCCAGAGAAGATGCAGTGTAAGAACTCCCACATGACAGCCCCCTTTAGGCCTTACATACATTGAAAGCATTAGGAATGAGGTTGGCTTTGGAAAGAAACTGGAAGTTTTGCAAGACCATGTGTTTGGACTTGCCGTCTTGCAGGCACGGTCCAGGAGTTACTCCATAGATCACTTTCTCCCAGTCATCTGCACCGTGAGTCACACAAACCGAAAGCGGAAGGCGGGTGTGTGAACAAAGCAGATGTGGGTGTTTGTGGGGCTTCTCCTCACCTCCCCACAGCCTTTGTTTTCTGCCCTGCCCCATCCACGGCAGCTACACTTCGACCTTTGGGAAGGTGGCAGCCACCTCAGCCACCACCTGGGATGGAGGCCGGGCTGGTAAAGGATGAAACCCCTCACGGGTGAGTCTCTGGAAGTGTCCACGACTCAAACTTCCAGCTACAGCTGGAAGCCTGGCCATCTTTGTTTTGTTTCACCGAGCAGCAACACTGCACTAGCCGAGTGCTTACCACGACAAAGCAAATGTCTCTCCCGAGCCCTGGCTGTCTGAGGGGTGCCTGCAGCCCCGGACGGGCCGGTTCACGGCCAAAAGCACATGCAGGGAAATAGTTTCCAAACCCCAAAAGCAAACCTGAAACTGGATCCGTACAGACAGGCTCCTGGAGCTCAGATAGCAAACGTCTTCCTCCGGGTCTGATTGCAAGCCCAGGGCTACCTACTCATTTTTTTTACCTCAGACAAATCCGAAATGTGGGCTGACGAAGAGGGCTTAAATAAAATTATTAAATAAAATTTTTAAACCCCCAAACAAACAAAAATCTTACGAACATATATATTAGCATATGTATATATGTATGTTAATATGTATATATATCTATTAAAGTACCCTTCTGTGAACGTGCCTGCAGCTCGCACAGCAGGCCCCAAGCACCGGAGTTCTGTGAGGGCTGCAGCTCGACAGCAAACGGCGCGGGGACGCGGCAGCCGAACGGCCGCCATGCAGCGGCTGCGCCACTTACGCAGGCCCCGATGCCGTGCGCGGCGGCGCCGGCAGCCCGTGGCGTAGCAGCGTTCGTGAATACCGGTGCTGCACTGCGGCGGTGGCACGGCGCAACCAAACCTCCTCCTTACACCGCCCACCCCGGCCCTGGCACCGCCCCCTTCCTCGTCTGTGATTGGCAGAATGGGTGGAGCGGTCGGCGGCGATTGGCGGGTAGCGGCGGGAGGTGGGGTAGGTTGCGTGAAGGGTGATAAAGTTAGTGGGGCTGCCGGGGAGCGCCCGAGACGCGGCGGCGGCTGTCGGCGCTCTATGGAGGTGGCGGGGGGACGCGTCCGGTCGGTGCTGCTGCTGCTGTGGTGACTCGGAGACTCGCCCTGTCCCGCGCGCTCCCCCCTTCCCCTCCCCAGCCCCGGTCCCCGGCTCCCTTCCCCTCCCCCCCCTTCTCTTGCCTTTTCCCCTGCCCTTGGTAGCCGCCGGGACCCGGGGAAGCTGACAAGGCCTTAGGGAAGGTGAGAAATGCGGGAGTGGCGGGAGAAGCGCGGGTCTGGGGCCGGGAGTAAGCGGGTACTGCTGCAGCTGCAGCCTAAAATGGCGGCTGCCCGGAGCGGCCGCCATTTTCTTGCCAGTTGCTTGTCTGTTTCTCCCGCACAAAATGGCGGCCCGGGCCGGCGGTCGCTCCCGCTGCCGGCTTTGCGAGCCCCGCCGCCGCTGAGTGAAGCGGTGGAGGAGCTCGGCAGCCCCCGCCGGGCGCGGAAGGGAGACTGAGTGGCAACGTTCCAGGTTAAAGCGAGGGAGAAGGGATCCGGCAGTGCCTGTCCATGCGGGCCATGCCTTTAGTGGCCTCGGCTCGGCTGCAGGATGGTGTTCTGGCCGCGGTCTGCGGGCACCCGCACTGCCCCCCAAATTTCTCTTGGAGGGAGAAGCCGCGGTACACATAGCGGGCTGCGGTTTGAGGATCCACGCTGCTGGTGGGGAGGTGACGCGAGAGGATTCCCGAATTATTTTCTTTTTATTGTTCATTGCCTTCCCTTCGCGCGAGTGGAGAGCGGGCTGCCGAAGCGCCGCGTCAGCCACCTCGCCCACGTTTCCTGTCTGGGGGCTAGTGCGCCGCGCTGCGAGGCGATGCCGCCTGCTTTCCCCTCGTGTCTGCCGGGGCGGCCGCCGTGGTGCGGGGGAGCGGGTCCCGCCCGGCGCCCTGGCGGAGAACAAAGAGCCGGGCGGGCGCGGGCAGCGGGCGGCGCCCGCCGGGCGGGGCGGGGGGTGGCGGCGGCGCCGCGCGGCGCCTGCGGGGGGCGCTCTCCGCGGCCGAGCCTTTTGTTCGCCGCCGCAGCCGCCATGTTGTGCCCGCGCCGGGCGGGCGGGCGGCGCTCGTAGCGCTCGGCTCTGGGAGGGCTCCGAGCCCTTCCCGGACACCTTGAGGCTTCCCTCCCCCAGGCGTGTCTGTCCCCGTGCTCGCCGTTCTGCTACGTGAGCGATGCAGTGCGGTTCTTTATGCACGCTGAAAGTTGAGGTGGTGGGTGGGCGGTACTTCTTTTTCATTATTTGGTGGCTTAGTACGCCGTTTGGACGCAGAATACACGCATCTTACTGCATTAGGCGTGCGTTTTGTTGTCTGATGCTTTTTACTTCAGAATTTGGCTGCTTTGTCCTGCCGTTATAAATCATAGTTTCTAAATCACGTCGGTGCTGTATAATCAGAAAAAAATACTTTCCTTCTTTTCTGCGAGTACTCTTGGCTTTTGGGTAGACTTGAGGGTTTTGCTCAGTCCATGATTCCCTTGTCTCTTTGCCTTCACCCCCGCTGGGAAGCACGGCTGTAATAATGAACTCGGCCTTTCTGTGTCTGTCTCCAAGTATTGCGTGAATGAAAGTTTTCTTACTTTTTGTAAAGTTCGGTGTTGGAGAGTTCTCATTGTCAAACATTTGTACTTTTTTAAATTAGACGGTATAGCTGATATTAAACAAGTATAATATGAATGCTTGGTTTGTCTTTCTAGGTTTTGTTTTTCCCTACCCCGTCAATTTAATTTTATTCTTTTGAAGATTCTTTGTTGTCAAGCCGCCAAAGTGGAGAGTGCGATTGCAGAAGGGGGTGCTTCTCGTTTCAGGTACTATTTGTTTGTTTGATGAGTAGTTAGCAATGGAAAATCTCCTTGGAGGGCGTCTTAAATTAGTGTAATATTTATACCAAAACGGAGACGTTTGAACTTACCCAGGGTTCCATGGTTGTTTTTGACAGTGCTTCTTCAGGCGGAGGAGGTGGTAGGGGTGCACCTCAGCACTATCCCAAGACTGCCAGCAACAGGTATGTCATCTTGCTCTTTGATTTGCATGATTTCAAAGTCAGAGCATGCTTGATAGTGAATGTAGAACTGAAAATAGGCTAGCTTTAAAGTTGTACCAGAAATACCTACTGAGTTAAAGACATGTAAATATTTTCTAGTCTGCCCTTTCAAGTGTACCTCCTGGTTGATAAGCAGTGCATGGGGTTGTTCATGTAACCTAAAAAGTGTGGAGAGAATTTTTGGGTGACAGGCATTGTTGTTGTTGAGTACTTTCCTGTGCAGCGGATCCTGCAGTGTTGGTAGGAGCAATTGTGTGCTCTTAGCAAAGCAAGTAGTGAAATTGGTTTGAGTAAGGCAACACTGAAAGGTTAAAAGGGCAATTCTCTAAATCACTTGTTTCTGTTTTAACAACTGTATTCTTCAAAATTTTGTAGCGAGTTCCTGGGGAAAACCCCAGGGCAAAACGCTCAGAAATGGATTCCTTCACGAAGCACTAGACGAGATGACGACTCCGCAAACGACAAAGAACGACATGATGCAATCTTCAGGAAAGTAAGAGGGTAAGTTCTTCACAAAATTACTTCTTTACTTACTGTTTTCATTAGCAATGTGTACCTAAGAAATGGGCTAGAGGAAAGGAAGATGTGGGCCATGAGTTTGGGGAAGGTGTGTCCTTTAGCAAGGAGCCAGCCTGGTAATCTAGCAGCAGAAAACACTAAAAGTAATTCTTGTAAGCTGATCAGTGTTTTCAATGATACTTCACAATCTGAAGATCTCAAAAAACCTAGTTGAATGGAAAATTGCACTTTTCAAATTTTAATAGACTTAAAAAATAAAAATATTAGTCTAAAGTGACTTGTATCATGGTTACAGTATCTGTATATTCTGTGTTTCTGTTCATCTTCAGCATACTAAATAAGCTTACTCCTGAAAAGTTCGACAAGCTATGCCTTGAGCTCCTCAATGTGGGTGTAGAATCTAAGCTCATCCTAAAAGGGGTCATACTGCTGGTAAGCTGGTTGCATTTCTTTTAACTACAATTTTCTTGCATGCTGAAAAGTGGGAATTGGTTGGTTTTGATGGGATATAGAAGTAGCATGAATAATGCTTTTGTGTATTTGGGTTATCAAACACCATGTCCCACCTCTGCTTTCTATGTAAAAAAGGATGTACTGAGGAGGAAGTAGGTTTAATGATTTTAAATTTCTCATTTAAATGTTTCCACAATCACTAAATGTGATTGAGGTTCTATGATTAATTTTTTAATAATCTAAGGTGCCAGTTAGCCATCTTATTTACCTGGCCTTCCCTTCTTCCTCTTTTCCTGAGGAGCAAGCCTCTTAATTTGGAAAGGCTATCACTGGTGACCTCTGGGGACACTGATGTAACTGTTACCTCACTTTAAACATTAATGTCAGATTGGTGATACTAATGTAGGTGTTGGCATAATAAATTGGAGTTTTGGTGGCCAAGGACTATAGAGGCTCTTAGTTGCAAGCAATAGCCTTTGTCCTTCGCTTCAGCATTAAGACTGGCTAAGACTACACTGTTTCTGTGCTTGATTAAGCAGAAACCAGAATGTTTTAGACGAGAGCGGTAATAATCCATTCTGTGTCTTGTAACTCAGTTTCCTAATAACATTTGCCCCCTACTGCTGCTTGCTGCCTTACTCAACCTGAATCTCTGTAGATCGTAGACAAAGCCCTTGAAGAGCCCAAGTATAGCTCACTGTACGCTCAACTATGTCTGCGACTGGCAGAAGATGCACCCAACTTTGATGGCCCATCAGCAGAGAGTCATCCAGGACAGAAGCAAAGCACAGTGAGTGCATCTCTCAATCTGGAATGGTAAACTTGCATGCATTTCTAGCTGCCCTGATTAGCTTAATTGTTTTCTTTATCATCTTTTTGTAGACATTCAGACGCCTCCTAATATCTAAACTTCAAGATGAATTTGAAAACCGAACCAGAAATGTTGATAGTAAGTTTTAAAACTACTTTAATACCGAATGTATTTGTTGTCTTTTCCCACAGCCACCTAAAACAGGCTTTTTTCTTTTCCAGTCTATGATAAGCATGATGGTCCCCTCCTCCCTGAGGAGGAGGAACAGAGAGCCATTGCCAAGATCAAGATGCTGGGGAACATCAAATTCATTGGAGAACTTGGCAAGCTTGATCTTATTCATGAATCTATCCTTCATAAGTGCATCAAAACAGTGAGTATTCAGATTGGGAGGAGACTGGGAGCAAAACAGAACTTAACAACTTAAAAAAAAGTACACAAACGTTGACACTGCTCGGAGAGTCTTGGAGCATGAGCATAAAATGGACACAAAAATGTTTCTGATGTTTACCCATCCCCTACTGTTACCTTTTGGCATGATTTAGAAGTAAAATTGGCTTTGTTCAAAGCGATAGGAATTGTCTCCAAGGGAGAATGTGGTTTTGCCCAGACATAAGGGTGCCGTAGGTGCTTCAAAGCGCACACAGTTAAGAATTGGCAGTTCTTAATTGTAATTTTTAAGTCAATTTTCTTTCAGAACGAAACAATGTTACGTTAGTGTACGAAGTTTGTTGCTTATTGTTAATTGTCATTTATAAAATTTTTAAATCCTAAATTTTCCCTTTAATTTTTCAGCTTTTGGAAAAGAAGAAGAGAGTTCAACTCAAAGATATGGGGGAGGATTTGGAGTGCCTCTGTCAGATAATGAGGACAGTGGGACCTAGATTAGATCATGCGAAAGCCAAGGTATGTGTCTATCTAGTGCAGTCATTAACCTAATTAAATTATATGGCTAAGACGTTTGATTGCTTGAACCTTCTGTATTCAGTATGCATAAGTACAAAACAGAGGTTCAGTTTTTCAGAGAATAGAGTGCCAACCATGGCTTCTAGACCAGTTCTCTTGATAAAAAAGGCCAATCTTTGAAACAGTTTTTTAAAAATCTCACCAGGGTGTAGTTGGGGTCATCAGGAAATAATCTAAGTGAGACTGTTTTTAAAACACTGCTTGAAAACTTTCTTAAACCACTGCTGAGGAACTGTTCTTAGCACAGCTAGGCGATTCGAGAGATGGAAGTTTGGAATGTAAGCTTAACATTAACAGAATTTTGGCTGCATTGTTTATCTCTGATTCAAATGTCTTGATGCATTAGATCTTTATTGTCAAGGAGCTAAAGATGGCAGGAATGGGCAGCTTGTTGCATTATTTTGTCTTGAATGTCTTGAGTGAAAACACTCAAGGCACTAATAGAATTATTCTAACTTACAACTATTGTTCCCCTAGTCCTTAATGGATCAGTACTTTGCCCGTATGCGCTCCTTGATGTCAAGTAAGGAATTGCCAGCAAGGATTCGTTTCCTGCTGCAGGTATGATGATAAAATGTCTCCCTGCTCTCTTTTTGCTTGCAAAATGGTCTTGAATCCTTTCCTAATATCCTTTTCTGTTCCAAGGATACTGTGGAGTTGAGAGAACACAACTGGGTTCCTCGCAAAGCTTTTCTTGACAATGGACCAAAGACTATCAATCAAATCCGTCAAGATGCAGTAAAAGTGAGTGTTGCGTGTGAGGTCCAGAGCCTGCCTTGGTGCTGTGCACTTGGGAATACTTCTCACACAGTGTGACAATTGGCTTAAGGGTTAAAATCAGATGGACTTTTGTAGCTGGGGGCTAAAAACTTGGTTTTCTTGGGACTGCTACTTGAAACTGACCAAAATTATAATTCCTGTTTTAAAGGATCTGGGAGTTTTTATTCCTGCTCCTATGTCTCAAGGGATGCGAAGCGACTTCTTTCTGGAGGGACCCTTCATGCCACCCAGGATGAAACTTGACAGGGACCCACTCGGAGGGCTTGCTGATATGTTTGGACAAATGCCAGGTACACTGACACCGCAGGGGTGATGGGGTGGCTGTGGCTCTGCTGTGCTGAATAAGAGCTAGAACTGTCACTTGTCTCCTTGCTGATCCAGGTAGCGGAATTGGTACTGGTCCAGGGGTTATTCAGGATAGATTCTCACCCACCATGGGACGCCATCGTTCAAACCAACTCTTCAATGGCCATGGGGGTCACCTCATGCCTTCTGCTCAATCCCAGTTTGGAGACCTAGGCAAATCTTTTCTGAAAAGTCAGGTAAGGAAGATGTTCACACGGTGACTTCAGCTTGTTTAGAAGCACTTCCTGTGATGCGTATGTTATGGATTAAAGTTTGCTTATGTTGAAAGACCTACTCAGATTTGATTCTGATAACTGATGCTCAGCTGATACAAAAATTCTAAACCACTTTTTAAATTGTACAAAGATGCAAGAAGTACACTTTTTTTTTTTTTTTTTTTTAACTGCAAGAAAAGGTGCATGTGGCTTTGGTGGGTCAGAACGGTGTGTTTTATTTAAAAGATGGCCCTGTTTTTAGGGATAGATGCTACTCTCCCACCACCCCTGCTCCTTCTTTCTCCCTTCCTGGCAAATAGAGTCTTCGTTCCTCTGGTCCCTCTGGTACTACTTACCAAATGATGTACGCCACTCCATCATCTGCACTTCTTTCTCTATATCTCCCTTTCTGAAATAGGGGCAAAGCCAACTCTACCATACCCAGAATCAGGGACTCTTATCCCAGCAACAAGGACAGTCGAAGGATATGCCACCTCGGTTTTCTAAGAAAGGACAGCTTAATGCAGATGAGGTACATGACATGCCTACATTATTTACAGCCTATTCTAAATATTGCCCAATGATTATAGCAAGACGCGTTATTATGAGGACTAATGCTGGAACTCTTTCTCCTCTTCCTCATTCTCCTCCTTCTTTGTCCCTTCCTCTTTCACCTTTTACCCCCCCTCACTTTCCTTAGGGTATCCAGCGTCCTATGAGCAAGACTGAGATATGAGGGCAATTTTTTGGGGTGTCCATTCCTTCCCACACACTTCCAGGAACACTACTCTGACATCAGTTCCCATGCATCCTATTGATAGCAAAACATTTAATTAAAACTTCAGAAAATCCTGAACTTTAGAAACCCTGAAGTGCTGGACCAGGTTAATTATTTTTGTTTTGTTTTCTTTTGTTTAGAACTGGCTAATAGGCAAAATTTCAAATGCAGAGTAAACTGCATTGTGATTTTGAGTGTTAACCAGACTTGTATCCCGATTTCTGAGCAATTTTGTAGAGTTTTGTTTTGGCTGTAAAATACATCAGCAACAATGCTGATTATCTTCTTGGGTCTCTTAACATACTGCATCTACAAGGAGCATTTCCAGGTTTTTATACCACTTGAACTAAATGCCAGTGACTTGCTTTTGGGGGAGTTTCAGAACACATGTGGCTTAATCTGTATTTGAATATTGATATTGTAGAAATGGAGTCATGCTTCAGTGAGATCAATTGGAGTGAGTCCATGGCTGTGAATTGTTTGTCAGAATACTTGAAACAGTTTGAGTTTTTCTTTGATTTATTGTTTACAGATTAGCCTGAGACCTGCTCAGTCTTTCCTGATGAATAAAAACCAAGTGCCAAAGCTTCAGCCCCAGATAACTATGATTCCTCCCAGTGCTCAACCACCACGCACTCAGACACCGCCTTTGGGACAGGTAAATTAAAAAAATTCCTGTATGTTGTTGGCTATACTTCCCTGTTGGTGCTTGGAAAACTTTATTTCAAATGTGGGAAGGCATGGAGAGACCAAGACTTGAAAAGAATGTATGAAACCAAACTAATTTGTGTTCCATCTGCTTTTTATTGTAAAACTTGATATAAGCCAAGGTAGATGTGCTACAAAGAAACAAATTCTGGTATCTTTTTCAGCCGCCTCAACTTGGTCTTAAAACAAATCCACCACTTATACAAGAGAAGCCTGCAAAGACCACCAAGAAACCACCTCCTTCTAAGGAAGAGCTACTTAAACAAACTGTAAGTTAGTGTGCAGTAGTGAGTCTTACAGCTTTGGATGTGATCTTCAAAAAGAATGTTGAACTATGCTTCTTTCCTCTCCAGGAGGCTGTTGTGACTGAGTATCTGAACAATGGAAATGCTAATGATGCTGTCAATACTGTGAGAGAAATGAGAGCTCCAAAACACTTCATTCCCGAGATGCTGAGCAAAGTAATCCTTCAATCCCTAGATAGATCAGATGAGGACAAAGAGAAAGCAAGTACTTTGATCAGCTTGCTCAAGCAGGAGGGAATAGCCACCAGTGACAACTTCATGCAGGTATTGTGGTTTGATAATCTTGCAGTTCTTGTTTCTTGGCTCTTCTTGGTGTTCAGCTGCTGTAAAAGCAGTGTGCAAATATTTTTAAGTTCTACTAATCTGAGGAGGTAAAAGTAGTGCATGAACCTGTGAGGGGCACAAGAAGCAGTGAAAGGAAGACCTGCAGTATTTGGGCCGTTGGAACCTGGGATCCTCTTCACAAGTGATTACAGAAAATATATTATGAGTATTATGTTGCACAGGAACCAAATGACTTAGGAATTTCATCTTGTGTGTGTACTGTTTCTTAGGCATTCCTGAATGTATTGGACCAGTGCCCCAAACTGGAGGTGGACATCCCATTGGTGAAATCCTACTTAGCACAGTTTGCAGCCCGTGCCATTATTTCAGACCTGGTGAGCATTTCCGAACTGGCTCAACCACTGGAAAGTGGCACCCACTTCCCTCTCTTCCTGCTCTGTCTTCAGCAGTTAGCTAAGTTACAAGACCGTGAATGGCTAACAGAATTGTTCCAACAAAGCAAAGTGAATATGCAGAAAATGTTACCAGGTAAGATTTGCCACAGAGCTCTTCTGTTACCTGGGAGATGCTGTTCTGGTTTATGCCAGAGTAAAATAACATGCAGAGTTGTCTTGGTGGAATTAGTTGTCATTGTTGTTAGGAATGATATTTTTTATGGGGTGGCTGGAGCATGAACCATGCCTTGCAGCTCTTGAGAAGCACTTAACACGTGTCTCTATTTCCTTGGCAGAAATTGACCAGAACAAGGACCGCATGCTGGAGATCTTGGAAGGGAAAGGGCTTAGCTTCTTGTTCCCGCTTCTGAAACTGGAGAAGGAACTGCTAAAGCAAATAAAATCGGATCCATCCCCTCAAGCCATCTATAAGTGGATTAAAGATAACATTTCACCCAAGCTTCATGTAGATAAGGGATTTGTGAATATATTGATGACCAGGTGGGATGCTGTTTTAATGTACTATAGCTTTTAACAAGTTGTAACTTGTTTGGTTAACCTACCTGTAAGGCACTAACTCTCTAAATACAGGGTCAGATGTAGCTCTGCAGAAATCTGAGATGCAGTACATGGGGAGACAGGGTGTTCTGAGTGAACCTTCTCTTGTAAAATCCTATTTGAGAAGAAAGGCAAGTCTCCAGGCTTGCATCAGTGTGTGAAGTGTTTTCTTTAGGAGAAAGTCTAGAGCTGTGTGTTTTGTTTTTTTTTTTTTAATGTAGAGCTGTAGCAAAGGCAAAAGAAGGATATTTCTGGTGCACTGTCAACCACAGTACAAGTCCCTGTGCTTGCTTCCTGACTGCAGGTGGAAGCAGGACAGTTGCAGTGATAGCTATCTGAACTTGAAGTGTCAAGTGCTTTGATCTCTTAGTTTACAGATCTTAGCTTGGCTTTTCTTCTCTCCAGTTTCTTGCAGTATATTTCTAGTGAAGTAAACCCACCCAGTGACGAATCGGATTCTTCATCTGCTCCATCTAAAGAGCAGCTCGAGCAGGAAAAGCAGCTGCTTCTTTCCTTCAAGCCGGTGATGCAGAAGTTCCTCCATGACCATGTTGATCTGCAAGTGAGTGCATTATATGCACTCCAGGTGCACTGCTACAACAATAATTTTCCAAAAGGTAAGTACATCGAATTCACCTGAATTGCCTTGTCCCTACATCTCTTAAAATTCAGCAAGTGATTGAGAAGGTTATAAAGCTAACAAAGTTTGATTTGACTTTCATAGGCATGTTACTGCGCTTCTTTGTTCATTTCTATGACATGGAGATAATTGAAGAAGAAGCCTTCTTGGCATGGAAAGAAGACATTACTCAAGAGTTTCCAGGGAAAGGCAAAGCTTTATTCCAGGTAAATCTACTAACATTAGAATAGACTTGGGGTTTTTTTATATTTCTGCAGCACTTGAGTGTTAGAGACTTTTGAAGTGTCTTAAGGCTTGCAAATATCTAGAAACTTAATGGAGTATTTCACTAGGAAGGAGTTGCAAACAAGTTGACCTAAATCTATTTACTAGAGGCCTATGTGTAGTGCAAATGTGGCTAAAAGGTTTTGTAAAATGAGTTGTGGGGGCGGGATGAATATTCTGCAGAAGTACCTAATGGGGAAACAATTCCTGCTCCTTTAAACCAATTTTGTGTAACTGCAGGTAAACCAGTGGCTCACCTGGCTGGAAACTGCTGAAGAAGAAGAATCTGAAGAAGAAGCTGACTAAAGAACCAGCCAAAGCCTTAAATTGTGCAAACATACTGTTGCTATGATGTAACTGCATTTGACCTAACCACTGCGAAAATTCATTCCGCTGTAATGTTTCACAATATTTAAAGCAGAAGTATGTCAGTAGGATATTCTCTGCAAAAGGTTTTTGTAGTATGTCTTAATAGTCTACAATAAAAATATTTTAGAGTATCTTCAATGTTTAGATAACAGTGTATTAGCAGCATGCAATAATTACATCATAAGTTCTCGAGCAGAAGCAGTCTGTTGCAAGGGTCTTCTTTGCTGCCAGTTATCATAGGCTGTTTTTAAGTTAGAAACTGAATAGCAACACTGAATACTGTAGAAATGCACTTTGCTCAGTGTAATACTTGAGTTGTTGCAATATTTGATTATCCATTTGGTTGTTACAGAGAATCCTTAACTGTAATCGATGGTTGTTGCCGTAATAGTATATTTGCCTGTATTTCTACCTCTAGTAATGGGCTTTATGTGCTAGGTTTTAATATCCTTGAGCCTGGGCAAGTGCACAAGTCTTTTTTAAAAGGAGCAGTTTACTTGCACAAAAAACTGATTGGCTGAAGAGATGGTTTAATGCCCTTTAGAAGAGGTTTTTGTGGGTGTGAAACATGACATGGTGAGAAATTTGAATTGGTCCCTCTTACAGTACTGAAATTAAGTCTATTAATTTATCAAGACATGTTCATGCCCTGATTTTATATACTTGTATCTATCAATAAACATTGTGATACTTGACTTGTTTCTGAATGTCTCCCAGTAGAAAAGCTTTGGCTGACTTGTTCATTTAAGAAATGAAACATCAGTGGGAGTTGCCTTAGGTTGCAACCATCCTGAAATTATTTTTACACTCCTTGTCTGGATATGCAGATGAATTCTAAAGGTCACAGACAAGATGAGACACTACAGATGTGTTTTGATAGGAGAAGAATGATGGAATTCTGCTGAAAAAATAGTAGGGGTTTGCCTTGTGGTCCAATGTATGCTTTATCAGTGAGTGTGTGCTTTTGACTTGGTTAATGCTTTGAGCTTCCCCCCAGGCCACATGCATGTTTCTGAATCAAGTGGCACTGTCTATTAGCTGCCTGTTTCTCAAATTGGCGAAAAGAATCCCTACAAAAGAGTTGAATGATGTTGCATTGTACAGGCTTGAAATGTCATCTATTAAATACTCAAAACACCTTTCTTCGTAGAACCTTGTCCCCAGTGAGTTTTTTTTGTCCTCATTGATACTCCAGACTTAACCTGTTAAAGGTGATGGCAAAAGGGTAGTGGCTCCAGGACTGGAGCTTGGTTTGCCAGTGGTGTGAGTGCTGTAGCCTATAAACTGTTGTGCAGCATAGGAGGTGAAGAGGTGGAGCCCAAGAAAAGGACTAGAGCTGATAACTAGGCTTGTTTTGAGGAAAGGGAGAGTTGGAGTTGGCAGTGGAGCACCTTGTAATGCTGCAGCTGGAAAAGGCATGTCATGGTTTGAAGGGCTCCCTAACTGCAGTCCCAGCTCTGCTCTCCTGAGTGTTCATGGGCTATGGTCTGTCAGGGAGTTTTGCTACTGCCTTGGGACCTTCTGTGCAGTGGAGCCCAGGAAACCGGGGACTGCAAACCAAATGACATAAAGGGTATTGAACTTGAATGGCTGGCAGAATTCCATGGCACCATCCCTGCATTTCAGAAACTGAGTGTGATAAGCAGTTGAAGGGAGAGTAGGATACTGGAGTGGGGTCTAGTTAAGAGAGACAGGAATGCTTCAAATGCATTTGAGTGGCTGGAGGTTGGGAGTTGGCTGTGTGTGATGAAACTGCAACTCCTGGGTGACGGTGGTGAGCACTGACATCCTGGGGCTTCCCAGAACACTTAATGGCATGTTGTTCCTCTGAAATTCGTGATTCTTCCCTACCTGTAGAGTGATGCAGTCACTGCTAGAACTACAGGGATGCAGACTTCACTCCTCACTCCAGTGTACAGGCTCAAGTGTATGTGTGCTTACAGGCACTAAAATTCTGCAGTTCAATACTCATTTAACAGGATAGACAAATACAGCTACAGTTACAGGGTTAATTGAACGCTAATGAATTCAAAATTCTGTTCCAGAATTGCAGTTTTAAGTGTAATAAGGTGCTGTGAAGTGAAATTTACCATTGTTTCACTAACAGTGTTGCATTTCTCCAAGTTTGTCAGTTTATCCTTAAACTTTGCTATTACCGCTGGTTGGTTTAGTGGTGTTGCATGGTGCTATAACACTTCCTGTGGCTATGGTAATTTGTACGTGAAGCATGTGATGCACTTTGCTCCTGTGCACTGCAGAGGGAAGATGGGGAGGAACCATAAGGCAGGAAAGAGTGGTTTCCAACTCAAGTTATATCAGAGGTGAGAGGATGTGCAAGTAAGAACTTGGAATAGATCCAAGACCTGCAGCTAAGCTTTTCTGCTCTATTTTGCAGAAGGCTGAGCTGGCAGCTATGGGCTCCTTGACACAGTAACTAAGCCTTGTATTCTTGCCCAGTCTAACACGTCCTTACAACAGCCTTATGTACCTGTGCATGGAGGCTTTGCTGCTTGGCTTGTTTCTAACTGACCACTGAGTTAAGAACTCTGGTAGAGGAAACTACAGAAAGAATAACTAAAAATGCAGAATAGAACAAAAATGGTAGAAAATGCTGCAAAAAGGTGGAATTACCATCACATGACTTGGAAAAGCCTCTTGCAGCGTGAACAGCTCTGGGTTCTTCAAACTGGTGTAAAAATGGTGCTTACTGCAGTGTGCACATCAAAGTGGTCTCTCCATAGATGAGAGGTGGTAGCATCTTTACGATCTTTACTGCTGCTGAAGTTTTTAAGTGCAAAACTTGTGGCTAATCTGGAACGGGTGGCTGTTGGTGGGTTTCACTTCTGTGTTCCTGTTGACTATGAGTGGCATTGTACTTAAAATGTAAACAGAGTGCTTAATTCTACATAGTAAAGTCACAGTCAAAATTAAACCACTGTAACTGATAAATTATAATGGCTTTTATTAATACTATTTTTGTTAAGGATTGGGTATAATTATACTGCTAGGAGCATTGGGAGAAACTGCATATTACACACATTTCCTGCTCCTAGAGAGTGTCACAGTTGGACAGCTGCTGTATTGTCACTGATTATAACACCATCTGTCTAAGCTGCAGTGGTGCTTAGGTATGAAATCTGAGAATTCCAGGAATGTGTTCTGATAATTGAATCCTGGGAAGTCACCTAGTTCCAGCCCCGCTGTGCTGTGCAGGGACACCTCCCAAGAGACTAGCTTGCTGAAAGTTTCATTAAGCCTGGCCTTGAGCAGTTACAGGGAGGGGGGAGCCACAGGTTCTCTGGGTAGCCTGTTCAGTGTCCACCACCTTCATAGTAAAGAATTTCTTCCTTTTATCTCACCTAAAGCTATTTAGGTGAGATAAGCCGCTTTAAGCCATTCTCCGTTGTCCTGTCAATACCTGCCCTTGTCAGAAGTCCCTCTCCAGCTCTTGTAGAAAGAGCCTTTCACAGGCTCAACAACCCCAACTTCAGCCTCTCCTCCTGGGAAGGATGTTCCAAACCAGTTCCTGAAAGTAAAAACACCTTCATAACTCCTATGCAGTTCTGTTTCTTGAGGAACAGTGCAGGAAGAAGCCTTAGGGCATGTGGGATAAGAGGGAGGCTGGGTCCAGAACAAAATTTTTTAAGAGTGGCTTATCTGGTCTGCTTTTTGAACAGATGGAAGCTTCCCTCTGAATGCTATTTGGACTTGGAGTGCTTTTTCCCCTGAGCACTGTGTAAATCCAAACATTTTGATCATTTCAGTGCACTCTTGAACTGCACAAATTTAGAACACATCTGAACCATGAATTATCATGGTTTATGTTGCAACCCAGGAAAGCAGCTGCAGAGACTGATTTAAAAAGTCTCTTGATAATTCACGCTTATTCTCAAAACTGAATTCCCAGGGAGTTGGTAACAGCAGTGTGAAGGGTGGTGGGCTTGAGCTCACAGATACCTGAGAAACCTCTTATTTATCAGCTGTGGTTGTTGCACTGTTTGCTTCAAATGCTGCTCAGCTCCAGCCTTGTCCTGATGTGGGGGGTGTGCAGGGGCTTGGGCTAAGTGGCACCATTGATGTCACAAGGATTCCTCTAAATTTGGGAGGAGGTCAATATTTGGAAGCTGATAAATAGCCACGGTGCATCTCCTACATCTAATGATTTGAATGAACATCAGAAGGGACAAGAGTATGAATCTGTCCCATAGTGGCAGAATGGGTCAAAGTGTCACACAAAGGTAGTGGCTTTTCCCTCATCTCACATAAATCTGTCAATTGATCACTGCTCCTTTTTTATCTCCTATGCTGTTGGCCAGAGAACAAGAGCACACAGCAAGTCCTCTTGCCCAGCAAGCAGAGACAGGTTTAGTTCAGGGGGCAAGATCCTGTAGGCACAGCTCTAGCCTGGAACAATTTTATCTCCACACATTGCATCTGGAAAAGCAAAACAGAAACAGCGGCTGGGTTGGGAGCTGTGCTCAGTGACAGCAAAGGGAAAAGCTGCACAGCTATAAGATGTAACAGTAATTTAAAGGAGACTGTATCAACAGGGCTTTGAGGATTTTTTATGCCAGGGTGGTTCTACATACAACAGAAGATATACCCCAAGAAAGCTTGTCAGTACTTTAGAAGTAGCTGTATTTGTTTCTCAGCAAGGTAAAAGGCAATTTCAGTATCTCCCTGGATCCACCCATATCCTGGCATTTCAGAATAAGCTTCACTTCTGAAAGACCAAGAATTCTCTCAAACAGCTTCAGGCCTTTCTCTCTGATGGTCAGGGACTAAGATTCTTCAGGTAGAGTTCCTTGAATAATGTGCCTTTTAAGTGGTGCTATAAAGGCTCACAGGCCTGTCTGGGTTTGATTTAGGGAGCCCACATCCCTTTCCTTTAAGGGAGAGGAGTGAACTGTTATTTTTAATGAGTTGACGAAGCAGCCATGGCAACAGTTACACTTGGCATGGATACATGGCTGGAGTGAGGATTGCAGCCAGCTGAGGGGATTTTTATCTTCAAATATTTTGCAGTTTATAACAACATCAATCTTGCATTTAGTTTTTGTTTATATTAGCAGTAGAAGTGCTTGAAGGATCTGATGTGTGAAGTATTCCCAGAATTTTATTATCTAAGAAGCTGTGCAAAACCACTTAACTTTGTGAAAGGAAAAGGGATCTTTACATGCTTTGATAGTGTGGAAATGTTTATAGAGTTTGTTCTGTTAGAAAATGGATGCTTCTCTTTTTGGTAGGACAAAGTGAAATTTGAGAAGTGGAAGTACATTGAGTTAAAACTGAAAGACAGGTGAAGCCTTGATCTGCCTTTCTTTAGGGATTTTGTTTAACCCTTTAAGAAATTATTGCATGTTCTTTCAGATTTCAGAGACAGCTGCCTCCACAGGAGAGTAACAAACAAGGCTCCAGGCAAATGCAGCAAGCCAGCTTTGTGTTCCTTCCCAGCTCCTTCCCAGAGGCATAAGGCAGGGGAAGAATGAAAGCCTTGAGTTTTTCTATTTGTGCAGATACACAGTTATGTATATTATGTATATCCCCATTTATCTTTATTCCTTTTATTCCTCTTGGAGAAATGCCATTCAGTTACTCAATTGTTTTAAGCTTAGGTTGTTAGTATTTCTGAATAACAGTAGAAGCATTAGTCCTAATCCCTCTTCCCAATTTTAACAACAAAACAGGAACTGGCCTGGGCTTCAGCTGCCATGTTAACCTTAAACAGCCCTGTGAGCCAAGCTCAGAAAGGCAGGGCTCACTCAGTTCTATACAAGGAACATTTTAAAGTCGAGAGAGCCCCAGCCAGGCTGTGGGGAAGAAAGCCCAGCACGATACAGCCATGAGAGGCAGGGTAGGTGCACTGCTTTTAGGCTGTACATAACTGATTACTCACTTCATCAGCACAGCAGTTTCATTTCCTGCTCCAGTTAAGGTTTCCATGGTGACCTCCAATTTCCCACAGTTTCCCATCTATAGGATTGATGTAATTTAATTGGCAAGACCATGAAGTACTTAGCTGTGATGAAAGGCCCTTCATAAAGTCAATTAGATAAATATCTCAGTAGATTCACCATGCAGGTAGGGACCATAATGCAGTAAAACCCCAGCACTTACCTGCAACAGATGAAACCTGTCAGTGGGAGTGCACTGATTGTGGCAGTCCAGGGGCTGACTCTGATAAAAGACACCAGTTATAAATACAGAATGTGCTATTCTATCCTTGTGGAATTCTTGCCAGTGCCAATTCCATAATAATCTTCATGAAGGACTGAAGTGCAACTGAATTCAGGAATAATTTCATATTTTACATAATTTTCTTAAAGACTCTAGATTCTACACAGTTTAACTGGTTTGTAAGGGGAAATGTCATTAATTCAAACTCTTCCTTCTCCTCTTGCTTTAGGAACAGGCTGCTCCTTGGATTGAACAATATAAATCCAGGTAATCCTGTTACTTCTGACATCACATGAGCTTTGGATTTCATCCTTCATTAAGGACCATAAAAAGACACTATAGATTGAGTTGAATCCCGGTACTACACCTGTTATCTGTACAGTAAGACACAGAACCAACAGCTAAATTAGACATAAGATCCTGGAAAGATTGGAATGGGCTTCCTACAGAGCCTGGCTCAGGCTGAGAGCTCTGGATCCCAGCATGTGCACCACAGAGGAAGAGTCTCCCTACACTTCAACACCACAAATACTGTGCTATCTCTGTGTACTCACCCCAGCACCTCCAGGAGCTCCCAATTCCCAGATGTTGTTTGCCAGGCACTTTCACAGCTCCACAAGAAGTAATCCTTAGTTTGCCTGACAATCTGAATAAAGCTTGCTGTTGGCATTTGCTGAAATGGCAGATACAGAGCACCATTTGGGGAGAAAAACCCCTAAATGTAACAAAAATCCTCATAAAAGCACAATTAAGAAGGGAACTGATTGATGGATGCCAGCTGTATTTATGCCTGTTCTGTAAATCTCCCTTTCAGTTCCTCCGTGTGATAAAGGTTCATGTAAACTTGATCCTACTGGATTGGCCTAGAGAGGAAAGGGGGGGGGGGGGGGGGGGGAAGATTACATCTAAATTGGAAACCAATTCAAGTGAATAACAAAGTAAATAGCTGAGCTCCAGCGGTGCTGGGTGGGATTCCTCTTACTTAACTATCCAAATGCCGGGTGTCTAGACATCCACACACTCCTGGGGCAGCAGACAGGAACAGGTTCCTCAGAGTGACTCATGCCTCCTACCTTACACAATTACCTTGAGATGGGATGATTTGCCTCCTGGGGATGCCAGGCCATGGGTGTCTCTCTACAAGGTGTCTAGACTGCTAATTTTTAGATGTCTGAAGATAAAGAAAATTCACTTAAATCACCTGGCCCTGTAACACTGTAATAGAACATGGCATTGTTGCTAGAGGAAAATTTAAGAATGTGATGGATCCAGCCCTAACTTTCTTCTTTATTTTTTCCTCCCGACAACAGTATGGCATTGATGCAATTTGGAAATCAATGTAGTACTTTTCTCTACACAGCCCTTACAGCAACCCATTTAATTAGAATTGCAAATTTAGATATATAACCTGTAGGATCAGGTGCAGGAAATACATACAACTCTATGGGAAAAAACAAACCCAGCAATAAACATAATGAAAATCTTGGCCATAATGTCTCTCAAGGTCTCTGAAATTCTTGTTTTTTTGATACTGCCTTTTAAATGCTTATTTTATCAAATCGGTAATCATTATTTACAGAATTCTTTCGTCTATTTGTTTTTCCTTCTTGATTTTTCTACTTCTTCAGGAGACTTCAGGAGTTTCTCTGAAACACTGGATTTCTGTACCTCTAACCCGCATTCCTTCCCCTTCTCTTCTTTGCCCTATTGAAGGGTGTCAGCCCCACTTCCCTACAGCCTCTTCAGCTGCTGCAGCTCTGAATTACCGAGACAGCTTTCTCTGAGCCCAGGGGAGACAATAAGGGAATTTAGAAGCACCACAAAGGAAAATAAATGCACACGTGTTTCTCCTCACATCACCCTGTGCTATCTCCCTCCTCATTTTCCACCCTAATCATTCAAGGATGTGAGATGAGTCCACCAAAAGCTAAATCCAGAATGTTTGAATTAGAAATCTTGACACGTAGTAAATTCTGGGTTGTTTTTCCTTGCTTATCCAGTTTTGTATCCCCGGGGCACTTCCCTTCAGACATCCAGGCTTTTCACTGCAGCCACAAAGGCTGAACACTTAAAACAACAAACAGCCAAACAAAAAAACCCAACGAAAGACAATAAAATGAAACAAAAAAATATCCCAAAACACTAAGGAGTGTTAGTTCTCATTGCTCTTGCAGGTGAGGCTTAGAAAAAGCAGCAGGTAAAACAAGAATCAGGATCAAACAAGGTGGCAAGACTGAATACAGAACTTGATGCTCTGCAGCTCAGGGACAACTGCATTAATTAAAAAGAACTCCTGGGAAGCAGACAGTAGGTAAAGAAGCCCTGTAATCTGACAAAACTCCTTAGATTTATTAATATATCAATACCTTTTATTTAAGAAGCTTGCTTTGCTTTAAATTTATATTTGTCCTCCTCTGATTCTCTCAGCTGGATTTTTAGCTTATTCTTTTCATGTTCTACATGAGTGTTCTCCAAGATAACTCTCCATTATTCTATGCAGTTGCAGCTTGCTTTCAAAATAATCCTTTTCCACTTGACACTAATCATGGCTGTAATTTCCTTTAACTGAAGTGACAAGAACCTTTCCTTCTACATCTGTCAACTTCACAGGTCAATTTGAAAGTACAGAGCAGCATTTTAGTTGTGAGATTAATGTTACCAACTGCTTTTGTTAAAAAATGAAAATTAAAAAAAAATCACCAAATAAAAAATTCCTAAACATTATTCCCAAGACTGGGTGTGGGTTTAGCACATTTTGTTACCAGGGGCTAGAGCAGCACCTGTTGCCTCTCAAAGGAAGGGAAGAAGCACAACCAGGACATGGCTTCCACTGCCCTTCCCTGCCCACACCCTCAGCTGAATTCTGCTCACAATGTTGATCTTTAAGTTGACTTTGTTTTCTGGTCCTATGAACCACTTAGAGCATCCACAAGGAAGTATATTCCATGTGTGGATCCAAATGGCCATCTCCATCAGAGAGATGCAAGTCAGGATTTCTGATTCAGGAAAAGAAATTATTGGCTGTGGAATAACCAGCTCTGCTGTAGCTTTTCTCCTGTACTCCAAAGTTATACCACTAGCTTGTTTTAGTCATGTCAGATTTACTAAGTCTTAAAAAGAGATCACAGAAATGCATCCTCCTAGTTATTAACAGAAGCAATGTCTGCATTTGAGCAGTTAATAGTTGAGAAAGCTGACCAGGGAGTTCACAGCAAAGACCATTACACCTGAGCATTAAACTAAACCCAAGTGGAAGGCAGGAGGAAGGATGCTAAATATTAGGACAGGACCAGAAGTCTAGGGAGATACAATCACTGGACTGTACCTAAAACAGCTCTGAGTCTCTGACTGGGACATCTGTGAGCCTGCAGGTTTGTCTAGCGAAGTTTTTCCAGATAATCCACATAATATGTGGACTTTGAGAGGGTCTTTCATAGCTTTTTGGTTGTGCATCCCACACTCCCCCCCCCCCCCCCCCCCGCTACTGCCACCCCAATTGGTCTGTGGTAGTTTTGGGTTTGTTTTTTTAAACAAATCATCACATGAAGTTTTCCCAAACAAAACAAATGCATGTGATTATTTGGCAACCTCAGTGATTGAGCAACTACAACCACAGCCTCTGCTGAAGCTCTCCAGGAGATATTGATTAATTGCCTACAAAAAGGACTCTGTGAAGTAAAGCAGCTTCATAGCAGTCTAATTTGGACAGGAATTGAATCAAGTCATGCCTGGCCAAAACCCAGCTCTTCAATGTGGGGATCAACAAGGATGATCAGCTTCTAGGCAATAAAGGTTTAATTCTGTAAGACAATTCTGGCCATAATTTGTTTTCAAGCCACATTCTTGGCCAGCACTTCAACCTTTCTAATAGCAAAATTATGTGTTTATAGTTTTCTTTATTTAAATTAAATCATTCAAAACCAAACACAGATCTGTTTCACTGGACTTCATCTTATGAAGAAGAAGAGGCGGTTCTATTACTAATCAAGCAACAATGTTTGTAATTTTTTAAATCAAGGTACAATTTATGCTCCAAAAACCTTGCAGATAAGACAAAAATTCAGTACAGCTCTGTAAGGAATCACCCGGCTCCAAAGCAGCTCCATGTCAGTGCTATGTGAAATGCTGTCCTGATGTACAGTCTGGATCCCACATCTTAACTCACCCCCCTGCCTACCACGTTTTCTTACACATTTCTCAAAAGCAGTATCAAAGACAAAAATGTATGAAAACCCTAAGAAATACACATCACTTCAGGTGGAATACAGCAACAGGACATTCTGCAAAAATACAGCTGAAGGGAACTGCTGCTGTTTTGGGGCAATTCAAGCCAGGATGGAGAACAATTTAAAACTTGCAATTCTTTTTCACTGTAAATTATTTCTATGCAAATATTACAGATACCACCAACCTCTCCCTTATGCAGAGTTTGCACTGCTGCCAGCTGAGGTGTATCTTGGGTTCCTCTAGGATCACAGCAGAGTCTGGACTGGACAGATCCCTTTAGGTCTTGGTGTCTTTTATGTTACATTTTTCATATTTTTAATGTATTCTTCACTTGATTCTACTGTTACAACTTCCACTCTCCAGTTTCACAGTTGGATAGATCAATAGTTCTTGCACATGCACTGAATAAAATATCCTTTCCCTGCACTGTTTAAAGGCAACAGAAATTGAAACACTCATGGCAAGGCAAGTGTCTCTTGGGGCATTAATTACAGACAAGTGAGTGCAGAGCAAAAAAACCAACACAGAAGATCCAAAATAGAAATACAGAGACCCAAGCAATTAAGGATCAAGACTATAAATAATATCTATGTAAGCATTGATCTGACACATAATTGATTTTCTTTCCTTCCTTGCCCCTTCCAGTAATACCATTCTGTTTATATGGCAACTCCTAATTACCTCATAGCTATACCTCAGCTACTGCCTGGACAAACCTTGAGCAGCCCAGACTGCAGAAGGAAATGAGGAACACTCCAAGAGTTACAGGTTCAATCTCCTGCAGTCCATGCCAGTTCCCCTGATGCAGTGACCATAAAACAAAACAGCTGCATGAATATGGAATTGTCTGTATGAACACTTTGACTAAAATCACCATCTTGAATTTGTGCATGAACATGCTTCATTCTGCAAACCCAAATGAGACCTAATTCCCCTTTCCTTTTTAGTGTTAGTAAATAGCTGCTGACAATAATTCTTCTTTTCCAGCTGGTTTGGGACATCTTCCCAAAAGAAAAAAGAATGTTACCTTTTGGTTAGAAAGATTCCCATTTAGCACAGCATAACAGATACACAATTTAGGACAGTTCAAACTCTGTTGAAAGCTGGAACAAAGCAGTTTTCTGTCTTTAAAGAAGAGATGGATGAAGAGATGTTTCATCTTCTCTGAGGCATCTTCAGAATTGGTAGTTTACTGTCACCAGCTCAGAGCAAGACTTACATTTATTAGCATTTATCAGTATTAGCTCTGCTTAAAGGAGTCTGTGGTTCAGTAGTGTCTGTACAGCCAGAACCTTCAGGTACAAAGGTGAGAAAACTCCAAAACCAGTTTTCCCTAATAGAGCTGTGGAACCAGACAGAGGCAATACAGCATTGCATGAGATTCTTAAATTAAACCTCCTCTGTCCTATAGAATGAGCAGTCAGCAAAGATGAACTCTCTACTACTACCTGTGTGCCCTAAACCAGAAAGTCACTTCTGAAGGATAGAATAGCAGATAGAATAGGGAATATTCTGGCTGAGACCTATCTGTCACTGAAAACAGATTGTGCAAGCAACTGAACTGCACCATTGACAAAAGGCCTTAAGGAGAGTGGGACCACAATGCTCCTCAAAATGCCCAAGAATGTTTTAGGTATTCCTCAGCGTGTCCAAGAATGCTTTAGCTGTTGCAATTAGCATATGGGATTTGCATATGAGAGAGGCAAGAGTGGAGATTCATGTGCTAAGAACTCTGAAGGGTTCAAAAACATTTAAAGAGTCAGAGCATTGCTTGGAGCCTTCCAAGGCAAAAGCAAACACCCTGGAAATCATTACCGTAAATTCACTCTCAGGTGCTGAAACCCCATTTTCTTCAGCTAAAACTGAGCATTTATATTTTAATCAGCAAAGGTTGGGTGGGAAGGTATGAAATTCTTGTATGCTGTTGAGCTAAACAGCACTGCCAGAGTTCAAGCAATAGCACAACTAGGTTGGGGGCATCTCCAAACAAGGAGATAAAGGGACACACATAAAATAAGGATGACACTTATTTAGAAGCAGCAACAGGGACTCTTTAGCGTTTATCATTTCAAATGGAGGTAAACTCAATCAAGTTTGCCAGCTCCAAACACTTCACCGGCCCCAAGCTCTGGACTGCAGTGCAAGAAGTTTTGCCTCAGGGCAAAGGAAGAATTAAAAAGAGGAAGAAAACCCAGAGGCACTTAAAGAACAACACAGCTATGATGAGCATTTGTTAATCTCTCCAATAGTTACAAACCACAGGCAAAAAGACATTACAAGCTGCATGACTACACATGAACTGTACCTTCTATAGTGCAGCCAAGACCAAAACATCCTGAAGTTCAAAGTATTTTTAATATAAAAGTATGAAATTTGAGAAGATGTGGACCAAAAGTCACAGACAGGATGGAAATAATATTAATTTTCAGTACACTGACTTTGAGTTTCTCTCCTAGGTATTTCCATATCTGATATTCCCTTAGATTCTCTCTCCAATTCAAATCCTCTTCTGCAGAGCAATTATTATTTAGACAAATAACAAAATACTATTAATTAGGAGTAAATACTTGTAGCTATGAGAATAATGAGCATTCACCTTTTTCCACATCCACTTTGCCAACTTGTTTTGTTACTCACATTAATACTGAATTTGTCCCTGCTGACTGCTGCTCCAGCTGTAGGAATTTTTCCAGGTAATTTTTCAGCTCCAGATTTATTGACTGTAAGGTAACTACCAACATTTAACAAGGGTGTCTAAAAAACTGCAATACAAAGTAAGGAGGAAAAAAGTAAGGAGCAAACTTGTTCCAGAAAGCCTGCATGTCTTAACAGAAGATGTCAACAGTAATGTAAGTTTAAAACTTTGCAGCAACAAATACTGCTCTAAGCAGTGAAATATTTAACGTGGAACGGAACTTATTCCCAGGAAGTGGCACTTCCTTATAGAAAGAACTGATAAAATTTTAGCTGTTGTACTCTTACCATAGGTCTTGCTTAGTCCAAACCCTTCCTTGGCAGCACATTCTCAGCTATATTGCTTGTTTCTGTGTGGATAGAGTATGGTGGTTTTCTGAGTTAAATTAGCAAAGTGGACATTTACAAAGAGAATGATTGATTTACACACAGATGCTTTGTCATTCAGCAGTGACAGCTACTTCTTCCCACCAACTACTGACCTGGAAAAGCTTCTGAAAGAGAAAATTGAGTAAGTGGATTAAAAAACCCAAAAACTTACATACACACACCCCAACCAACTTCCCTCTTCCACCCCTCCTCCAAAAACCCCCCAGAAATAAAATACCCAACCCAGCAACTTTTTTTTGGTCAAGTTACATTTGAAATGTTCTGTGAAAGGCCAAATCTACAAATTTCAGGAATGAGAGCAAATTCTACATGCCTCTTTCCTCTTGGATTCTGGAGATTATGTGCTACTCATATGTGAGGACAGCAAAATGCTGAGCTGCAACAGAGCTCACCAGGAAACACTTCCTACAGTCATGGAACTGTGGATTGAATGGATGCAATCCACATCATGCAACTGTGGATGCAAAACAGGAACTAGGAATAAAGCATTTCTCTAGCAAGGCAGTGTTACATTTCTAACTTGCTGTATTTCATCCAGGAATAGATTACTGCTAAAAATAAAGGAATTTAATAGCTGCAAGCCAACCACCTACTTCAGAAGGCAAGGAATGCTGCCAAGAGAGAATTACGGCAATGTTATTCCACCACGGAACTTTTAAAAAACAAGCATTAGAAAATATGAATTAAGCTAAAACACAGCTTTCTCTCCAATTACAGCAACACATGACTTTTTACATAACCTTAATCCTCCCATTAACTTTCCTCCTCAAAGGGAAGAAAAAAGAAAATGACTTCTGGTTTTTGGTGGCTTTTTGATTCTTTTGCTACACAAAAGCAGAGGAATAGCGAAGCAAAAGCATTTCTTATCCCCTTTCTGTCCCTGTTGATTGGCCTCTTGTACATCACCCAGTTCAAGCTGTATTAAGTCATAACCTCTCCTCACACAACTCCATTCTGTGGAGAGCACAAAAAATACCTCTCATAAGAGATGTCTGAAAACCCCTGTTATTTTACATTTCCAGAAAGCATTTCTCTCCAGTTGGATGCTAGGTCTGAAGATCCATGCAGCACCTCATCCAGAGCTATCTTTAGCCAACACTAAATGTATTTGCTGGACATACAGCATCAAACAGCAAAATCTGCAGACTTTTCACAAGGAAGACAGAATTAGTAACATGATAAAGCTATGACAGCAGAGGTGTATTTGAGGTAGAGAAAAGTTTATAAGATCCCATAGTAAGTGGTGTACATCTTTCTCCTTCCTGTTGTTAAGAACTGGTTGCTCTCACACCTGCCACCACTGTCCGTGCTCCATTTGTTTCACCTTGCATGTATCAGTTTTCCCTAGTTGCATCAATTTCCTCACACTTCTCAACAGCCTCGTAAATGAAGCCATGTGACATCAAGCATTTCCACCTCAGCCATCCACTGCTTCCCTGTGGTTCTGGGTCATGATTCAGCTTTGCTCCGACCCAACAAACACGAGGGTTGTTCTTCTACTATGATGCTAAGTTTTAGGTAAGACCACAGATAGAAACTTGGTATCAAACTGAGCCACAAAGAGAAACATCTTGAGTGTTCTGCATTCTCCTGTCTGCTATGGTTACCAACTGCCCATAAACACATGAACAAACCCATCCACAACGAGAACAGTTCATGCTCACAACAAACCAGAAATAGCAGCATGGGAAACTTCACTTGCACTTAGTGCTTCAAGTGAACTATCAGTAGTGACAATCCAAGCCTCCTAAAAACAAGGCAACATATTAAGGCCATACAGTCTATTAGAACTGGTAGCAATACACTATCCAGACCTACAGAATCTTCTCTTAGCAAATGCTTGACACAAGAATTAATGACCAATGAAAAAAGAAAAACATTTCCTTGGACTGGTACAACTGATTTTTTTCAGACCCACAGAGAGAAATCAGATTTGGTCTACAGCACAGCAATTTTTCATTGTTATTCCTGAACACATTATGTGAAAGGACTTAGTTCCCAAAGCCATGTACTTACAATATAGTGAGGACCACCTCTTCCAAACAGATTCCATTGTCAAATTAAACGTTTTCAGGTATTCTGCTTATACTTTCTAAGGAGTAAAATAAAAATCACTCCAAACAAATAAGCAAGAACATTTTATTGTGACACTTGCAGCTTTACCTTTCTCAAGTAACACAGAATTCCCCTAAATGTCTTTACCAGCCAATTTAAATATTTAATCTAAATCTGCATCACTAGTTTATAAAATTTCTCTAAGATCTGCATATTTTCAATTGATTTAACACAAAAAGAGAAGCAAAAGAACAAACCCTTGAAAACATAAAAGAGCTGCATCGTGGCACATTTATCCTTTAATAGAAAGAAAGAAAAGCTTCCCTACTGACCTTTGCTCCAAGTGAGGAAAAAGATAAATATCCACAGCTCTTTGTTGCATCTGGTAGGATTTTAAGATCCATCTATGCATGTATAATCACAGAACAAAGTTTCAGCCACACTGAACCATCTAAGGAGTTTTTGTGATCCATAGTTTTTACATGCATTCATCCTCGGTGTGCTGACTACAGGACAGAGATTCTGTGCACCTACAGTGGTTTAAATTTAAAAATACACCATAAGCCAACTTGGAGAAACATCCATTAGCAACTAATAGGAAGAATCACAAGAAGGTCTCACAACAGTTTACTAAAACATTAGGGTTCTTTAAATCACAGTTTTGAAATATAAAAATTCTATCTCCCCTGTAACTGAGATGTATTTACATGATTTTTTAAAAAATACGGTCTGTAATTCAGCTCTAATCGCTGTCATCTGAGCCCCCTTCAGAGCCCTCATCATTAGATGCCTCCGGCTCAGACTCGTTCCCAGAAGCTCTAGCAGACCCCTCGTGGTCAGAGCCCCTCTCGGAGTCTCTGTCGGACTCGGCGCTGCGCGAAGCCGGGCGCGATTCATTCTCGGAGCCGCCGGAGCCGCGGCTCCGCCCCGACTGCACGGACTCATTGTCCGACTGCTCCGACTCGGAGCGCCGCCTCTTCCTCGGGGACCGGTCACTGTCGGACTCCTCCTCGGACGCGCGGGCGCTGGACCGGCGGGGACTGCCGGCCTCGCTGCCAGACTTGTTCCTGTTATCGGAATCGCTGTCGGAAACAATGCGTTTGCTGTGCTGCTGCTCCCCCTCCTCAGAATCACTGTTGCTATTCCTAGCGTGCCTGAGGGGAAAAGCAGAGGGACAAAATGGTATTAAAAGGTGCTCCCTTTAGCTGATAAATAAAGCAAGACACCAGGATTTGGGTAATGCTAGTGTTAGAAGAATTAGTGGAATTAATTTGCACTGGGAAGGGATGTTGCAAGTACAATGAAAACCTTCTCATTATTTTTGTGTTATCTCATTAACATTGCATTTTCTCATTGAAACTCTAAGTACATACAAAGTTAATTAAGGTTCTTACCCATCATCAGCAATTTTGAGTTTGTCCTCATCAGAAGAATCATCACTTGATGAAATGATGGCTTTTGATTTGATCTTTCCTTTCATTGAAGGAGGCAGACGTTCTGGTTTGGGCTGTATAGGGGGAAAACAAAAGGCTGCTTGTTCATTTGTGGCACAGGGCCCAAATGTAGGAACATATTCAGAAAACCAGATATGCTTTTAAAAATTTTTCCATTTACTATCATTTGATTCTAGATGGCTTTGGAAATATCCTTTTCATCCTTGAAGCAGCAATAGCAACAGGAGAGGAGGATAAAAATAAGTTCTAAGACCAGTTGGCTTCAGGAAGTTTTGCTGTAATTTTCAACACTAATAAATCTCCCTTGACCAGGGTAATGCTAAACTCCAAACACATATTTAGAGAGTGATGCAGTTATTCAGGGTTTAACTTACAGCCTTCTTCTTCTCTGCTTTGGGTGGACGTCGCTTTTTAGGCCGCGGGCCGTTTTCATGTTCTTCATCATCACTCCCCTCTTCTGCCTTCTGGGGTCTTGAACAGAAACACATTTTATGTGGCATAAAGCATAATATTGCAAAAAGCCCTTGAAACAAAAATACCGGTCTCAAGAAATGTCCAGTTCATCAAGTGTTACTCCTACTTGTTTTGCAGAGTGGTTGCTTAAGTCTTATAAAGTGTAATGTGTTAGTAAAAAATAACCATGTGAAATCTTGATAAGAGTTTGTTTTCAAACTGTTACAAAAGACTGCAGAGAACTTACTTAAAAGCTCTACTAATGCTCAGGGAAGTCTAATATTAAATTGACACTAATAATAAATTAATTAATTAAAGTATCATCTACCTCCTCCTCTTCTTCTTCTTTCTCTCACCCTCCTCTTCTTCCCCATCCTGTTCACTGCCACTGCCCTTCCTCTTCTTTTTCTTTCTAGAGATGGGCAGATCTTCATCACTGTCATCATTGACAAACTCATCAAACTCCCCTGCTCCTTTTTTGGAACGCTGTAAGAAACACAGACAACACAACCTATTATTCCCATCCCAGTTACAAAGCTACCAGGAAACACTTCAAAATGGAAATTTAGCTGAACATGCTCCAGAAGAGATGAAAATATAGATCTTCTAGAGACTATGGCAAAGTTGGTAGAAGATAGGTATAATTTAGAAACTGATTCTGAAGTGGCACATAATAAGATAATCTTCTGTTATTTTAACAATTGAACACATTTTAGTGATGCCACCACACTCAGAACTTTTAAGTATTAGCTTCCAATTCTGACATTTTAGTATTAAACCTGTGCAATTTTATTCAGTAAAGCCTAGGAGCTTGAAATTAAAAACCTGTGCTCCTGCAAGAGACTATATGTCAAAAGGGGAAAATTAAGGAATTTTAAAAGAAATAAAAAACAAAAAAAGAGATTAAAACATTCTGTTCTACCCTGCCTCCACCGCCACCACGTTTTTTCTCCTTTGATCCTTCTACTTCACCAGTGAACATCAGAATATTCTTGGTCTTCTCCACATATTGAGCTCTTTGTTCCAGAAGTTTCTTCTGCTCTTCTTTTTCTCTCAGGCGCTTCTCTTCCTGAAACACCAAGGAAGCCAACCATTACCATTGTATTTGCACCCCCACGGTGATTATAACAGCAGGCACAGAAATTATTTGCTGTCAGGAGACTGGAAAATTGCTTTTTGATGCTCTGTGTCACAGCAGAAGGTGCACATGGCCAAAAAAGAAGTTTTTTACAAAAAGTTTTCTACAAAAAAGCCCATAGTAGAATAGGTAAAAGTCTGATGGCAGAACTTACGGCACATCTATTTAATTTCATTATACAACTAAATATTTCTGAGGTTATGGGGAAGAAAGAGTTAGCCGCAATATTTTCAGCTGGCACTTACTATGACTAAGAAAAACAGCTACTAGGTACCACCCTAGAGCAGCAGGAGCACACATATTGTCACTGTCTGCACTTATAAAATGCAATTCACAGAATTTAGTGCAATGAAACCTGTTCTTTAAGCAGTTTCTGGCGAAGTAGCTCCTTCTCCTGCTCCTGCTTGGCACGCAGCTCCCTCTCCTCCTCATCCTGCTTGCGTGCCCGAGCCACATGGTACTGGGCCTGGCTCAGTAAGTCAGAGCATTGCCTGCAAAATCCAAGGTTTTCAGGTAAGGCAAGGTGGCAAACACAAAAAGAAATGCTTTTATCAAGTGCCCGCACCACAACACTACATTCATATTCCTAATGAACTAAAAAAACAGCTACTTGAAAGAAGAGCACAAAGAAGAGCAGTGCAGATTTTTGAGTAAATTAAAGCATTTTTAGTAAGCTAATTTATCTTCCAATGTATCATTTCAGAACATATTGCTTCACACTTCAAATGTAGCCAATTCATATACAGAAAACCCACACATGAACATAAAAGGAATCATGCCAACCAATTTGGAGAGCTTCTGAAGTATGGTTAATAAGAATTTGTATTTAATCACAATAACCTAACAAACCTCCTCAGAAATGTAGGGCAAAATTCAAGCTTCAAACACCCAGTAGTGTGAAAGTTAAGGTTGCATGAAGTGTCCAAGTCACACAAAACATTAAAGTAAGGTGGTTTCAACCCCCTCTTAGCTGATGCCAAAATGACATTTCTTTTAATATTAAAATTTTCTTCTTTGCACAAAGTGCTTCAATGATACCCATTCAGATGTACAGTGCAAGATAGCAAACAACACATGGTATTTGTATGGGGCTATGGAAATCTTACAAGAATGTGCAGAAGAGAAACACAGGAAAAGAACAAAACAGTGGTAGGGAGTGACCCTGCACTTGTATTTCTACTGTTCTAACAAATTGACAGCAGAAATTTTGGAATCTAGTTTTAATACTAAAAAAAAACCCCAAAAAACAGGACAAAAATATTGCACTTAAAATCTGAATGAAGGATTTGTTTGTGGTTTTTCTTTTTTTATTTTTACCTGGCTTCTGTAGCAGCAAGTGCCAAGTCAAATCTCATCTTATCACCTACTTTACTCAAGTAACTGAAGTACCTGGAGGAAATCACAAGAAACCAAAGTAAGCAAAGATGGCATTACTTACATATTTATTGCAATTTTGCCTTAAAACAAAGCATTTACTCCTGAATTGCAAACCTGTAGAACTCAACAGATGAGGAAATCCCACCAATTTCCTCTGTGCCAACGCCTTTTAATATAGCATCTTTTAACAGTTAAGAAGTGCATTCAGACTACTCCAAATCTAAAGCATTCTAAAACCACTACGGAGAGGAAAATTCTAAAGAGAGTTCTGAGATTTCATTTGCTGGCTCCTACGAGTAAGTACATTGCTGACCCCAAGAGATTGATTTATCTGCCACAGATCACATGCCTGAATTCAGCATAAGAGAAGGAAGGGAAACTTGTTTTTCAAAAATCCGTTCAGAACAGCCTCCTTGACCTAGTGGACAGGCCCTTGAGACTATAACAAACCTACAAGTAGATAGTGAGCTATGATGATCAGTGCTTTGAAAAGTTTTTCCAGTTAAAAGAAAATTACTTCTAACTTTCAAGATTGCCACAGCTTCTTCCCAGATACCCTCAGACACATTTCAAAAGAAGTGATTTTGTGCTAGACTCAAATTCTTGGGTATATGAATATACTAACTCCTTGCTTGAGGTCTACACTATGGAGAATATGTTCCAAAAATTTTAGTTAATAGGCAAAAATAAATTCATACAACTTCTTCAAGACAATACATAACAAGCTTCTCATTAAATTTAAGTCAGAACTTCTATCCTCAATGTAACAGCAGAGCTAGGAATGCACAAATCATGCACCAGCTACACCTAAGAGCAGGACAAATGGTTGAAAGCTCTGTTCAAGGATGGTGATAACTGGATCAGACAAATCACACTGCTCTGCACAAAATTTTCTATTCTTGCTTTCTAAACAGAACTAAAATATCTCAAATGCACTTAAGAAATTGCTTCTGCTCTTAAATTGTGACAGTACTTGGACTTTACTTACCAAAAGGAGGGTGGAATTAGTCTTAAGGGACTGCCAGTCATTAATTATGCTTATGTAAGATAAACAGATTTGCTTTTAAGCCTTACAGCTTGCTTTGAAAGAAGTCATAAAATAGTATTCAAGTCGTAGAATAATTGTCAACATATTTTCAACTGTGCATTTCTGGGAAGAAGAGAATCTTGGTCACAGCAATAACAAAACTCTGAGAAACACACATTGGCACCTAGTCAAACAAAACTGGTTCTGGAAAAAAATCTGAACACACAGTTTTGTCAGGCCCAATATTTTGTTTTCCTACTAGAAACTCTAGAATTACACAGTGCTTTGTAGAAAATGATTGCTCTTCTAACCAGATTTGTGCTCAATGCTGCAAGTATACTGTAAGGGGACAACAACATGGATTATAATGATTAGAAACAAATTGTCTTTACCTGTGGGCAAGCTCCAGTTCTTTCACAGCATTAAGCACTTCCTTCAGATTGCTTTTTTCATCTTTCAGGACAGAGGTAGCAAGCCTTTGCAGCACTAAAGCTACATTAAACATGAGGACTGTATCACTTGGAGCCACATGCCTGGCCTGGAAAAAAACCCATATTTTTAAGATAAGCTACAACGTGAAGCAGAAATTACATACAGAGAATAAACACCATCATTTCAACACCAGACCACCAAATTTAAAGAAACACAAACACACATCAACTAACAGTAATTTTATTCTGTGATCCATGATGTTCTAGATCCATACCTTTAACAAAGTTTGTTTGCATTCCTGTAATTTGCCACATTTAAACAGTGCCCGGGCCAAATATAACAACACTTCAGTGTTTTGATGCTTATAGAACTTTCTGAGGCAGTTTTCATACTGAAATAAAAGAAAAAAAAATCAAAGTAAGAGGCAACAGTGGTTTGTTATTTTGGTTAGCTAACTCTAGTAAATGTTTCTATTCCTAAAAAGCATCACTGCTATTATGCCTTTTATTTTTTTAAAGAAGTATATTATGCTACATAACATACTTTTCACTGATCAGAACATTCTCTCTCCTATTCCATAGAAAGTACCTGATTTTTTCTAGAAACTGGCTGCAGCCCAGAAGGTTCTGTAAGTCTTAAGTACAAAAGAATACTTTTTAAAGCAGCATTTACTGCAACAAAGTCCAACCAACATGACTCATTTTAAGATTACTCAAATATTCTCCACAGTATGTAGGGGGAATAAACAATGTATTTTCTTTATTCATATCAGACACTTTACCAAATGAAATATATCTAATATACCAATTTCATATATCTGATGTAATTAGTTAAAAAAAATCCAGACTTTTCAGAAAACTCAACATCAAATTTATTCTGTCCATCCAGCTGAGGAACTTGCCCATGCCAAGGGATATCAGGTTCTCTAAAGTGTAAAAGATAACTTGTTACTATAACTTTTGTGGGTCTAGAATTAAAGGCTTACAAGATACCAAATGTTACCATTTTCAGTAAAAAGCAACTTCTGTTTGACATACTCTTTTCTCAAGGAACCCTTCACCTTCTCTAAGCCTCCAAAATAGCAAAGTACAAAGTACATTTTATTTGCAGCTCAAGTACAGAAAAATTGCCCTGAACTGTAATACCTGAGGTTGTTGCTCTTGGATCTCACTGTCTTGTGAGTGCCTTCAGCATCCAAGGTTTTGTGTTTAGCTGAAGCCTGCCTCAGATTTGTATGCTTTAGAGAACTCAGAAGGATAATTATTGTGGCTGCACTAGCTGGGCTAGTAATTTCAATTTGTCTCCCTTTGAATCCAATATAATGTATTTCACACTGTGACTGCATAGCAAAGCTCAGGGAACAATAAAACACCTCAGTAAATAAATACAATTCTAATAACACCTTTTCTTAAATAAATTAGCAAATGAGTAAAATATTTTTTCTCCTAAATTGATAGGTGAAAGTGATACCCACTCTCCACTGTAATTCATTGCTTAAACAATTGCTAAAATGAGATTTTCATTAGGCTTTTTGTCAATAAAAATAATCAAAGTGCTAAAAAAAACCAGACCCCATTCAAGCACAATAGAGTGAATGTGACTGTGTTGCCAAAGCTTGCTAACAATAGTTCACTGGAGGACAGTGACTACTGAGCTCTGATCATGTAAGAAAGGCCCAGTAACACTTCTTTATCACAAAAAGCTTCAGAAAAGCTCTGAATGAAGAGCCTCAATAAGGACTCATCTTAAATGACACAAGTTTGTTCTTAGTTTCTGTCCTGTTCAACATATGCTGTGTTTTTAAGCTTATTTGTATGCTTTTCATCAAGTAATTGAGTCAATTTACTCAGAACAGGCTGACACTTGAACATTTACTTGCTTGGGCAGGTCAGGTCAAACTAGCTGACCTCAACAGATTTCTTCCACTGTGAAGAATTATTCTGTGCTTTTAACTGTGGTGAGTAAAATTACAGCTCAGTCAGCTTTTAAAGTATTCATTTAGTCATTTACAAGAACAAAAATAGGAATTGTTGCTGTTTAAAAGAAAATCCCGGCAGCATATTGTATTTACTTACTTTGGAGACATCTGCATGTAAATCACAAACAGTAACTACACTGATTGATATTGCTCTGGCTAATAATTTATTCCACTACCAAAATTTTAACTCTGCTCTGCAAAAAAGTGTAAAACTTGATAGGTGCTTTGTTACTCCCCACCCACATTTGACGGGCTGTTACTAAATCTAAACTCAACAGCCAACAGCTTGCTAGAAATAGGCCTAAAACTTCTTAAAACATTGCTCAGAAACTTTCCCAGCTGCCCTGACAACAGAGAGACATCTAGAAGACACCTAAGCCAAGACAGGAGGTAGTTCAATGTGATGTTACCATCTGCACAGCACTGATGTACTGCTTCTGTTCCACATAGATATGTGCCAAATTCAGCCACACATCGCTGATATCTGCTGTGGCCTCTCTCACTTGGGCAAAAACATCACGAGCTTCACGGAAATATCCTTTGTGTGCCAAGACAGCTCCTGAGGGGAGAGGAACATGGACAGTGTGAGCTTCCAGCTTCATGCACACTGTGCACTCCTACCACAGAAAGTTCAATACTGCCTCAATAAAGTGTCCCTTCAAAAACTGACATAGCTGCCATTTCCTGGACTCCACTCTACAGTGCTCAGACCCTGAAAAAACAATTCTCTATTAAAGCACGAAATTTAAGAATATGATCACCTCTGAAGCAAAACTAGAGTCTGATATTCACCTATGCCATTAGCAGCATACAAATTCTTTGGGTCATTTCTGAGGACTTGCTTGTAGATGGCTAATGCACGGTCTTGGTGACGTTTCTCCTGCAGAAAGAAATGCCCCAATTCATCATTCACTTCTAAAGTGGGGTATTAAAAGATTGACCCAGCGGTCTTATGAACTAGAAGATGCCAAACAAACATTAAGAAGAGGTTCTGAAGAGCTAACAACATATGAAAAATAAACAAACAAAGCCACACACAGGGCAGAGAGATGCCCATTACCTTTTCTCTGTCTCTTGTGGGTTGATGGAGAGTCTGCAACCAGACGTTGCCAAGAGCCAGCATGGAATAAGTATCATTTTGTGTGGAAGGCTGCTTCAATATTCTTTCAAATTTCTTCTGTCCTGGACCCCACTCTTGTTTAGCCAAATGAAGATTTCCAATCAGAGACCAGGCATCTGGATGATCCTAAATAAAAATTCACTCTAAGTTACAAATAAAAGGAAAGTGTTTCCCTTTGCAAGGGTTCTTTTTCAAGTATAAAGTGTTACTCTTCTTAAACATAATTCCGTATTTAAAAGAATCCCAAACAAAACAAAGAGAGCTGATACGGCAGCTCTCTCTTCTTCCCCTAGTTTAAACAAAGTAAAAACACAAAAAGAGGAAAATTAATTTTCAAGTTAATTTATTGCTTGGAGTGTTTTAATGTTAAACACTATAGGGTTACAAACCTGATTGATTTGAAGTGCTTCTTTAAACCAATCAGAAGCCTCATAAAAATTCCCTTTATCCCTGGCCATAGCTCCCAAGCGCAAGTAGCCTGAAAACAAAGATAGAAAACAAAATAAAAATCAGGGAGCAGGTTAAAGTTATCTTGAACAAAAAAAATATTGTCCATGCATGAATTTCAAAAGCAATGTTTCTCTTGATCAGCTAAGGAAAGTAAACACTAAGAGACCTTTCACATTCTATTCACAAGACATATGACGTGAAGAGGAACTTGCACCCATGATGGCCATACAAAAACTGCAGGTTTTGAATAGTTAGAGTATTGTAAATGTGTAAAATTTGCTTCATAAGTTAAAGACAACTGAAAAACTACAAAGAAATAAAGATCCATCAGTTCCATAATTCTCTTCCCTCCACTTTAAATAGCTCTTCCATCTCCACAAGCTTTTGGAAGGGTATCTGTGGGTGACAATGGAAAACAAACAGGGAAAAGGCTACAGATGAGGTTAGGGCATGATGTGTGCTGCAGCCTGTGGCAAACGGGATAGGTCAGCCCCAACAGTACTGTGAAAACAAGGGAAGACAGACATAAGGAGAGCAGAAGACACTGTCAACCAGATTTTTTGGTATTATAAGGACGACTGTAGAACTGAAATACCAAATATTTCTTACAATCAACGTAATTTGGATGTTCTCTCAAAATGTTTTTATAGAGCTTTTCAGCTTCATGAAATTCACACATGGCCTCGTAGAGCCTGGCAAGGTTGTAGGATGTTGTCACAGAGATGGCATTGTAGTAATGCTCATCGTGCTCAGCCTCTGCTTTCGCACGATCCAGCGATGCCAAGAAGTATTTCTGAAGTACAGAAAGAAAAGAGCAATGAAGCACTCCAGAATATCCACAAAGAAAAACTTCTGTGTGATCAAGAAACACCACTCAAACTGTGAGTAACTGCATACCTTTGCTTCTCCCAGGTTTCCCAGCCTGAAGTGCAGGGCACCCACATTATTCAGGATCTCTGGAGGGACATCAGCCTGTACCTTCTCCTGCAGAATGCGTGTGGCTGTTCCATAGGCTGACAGAGCACCCTTTGCAAAGAAACAGCAAGTGGATGAAAGAAAGAAGAGAACGAGCTCTACATGCTCTTATGAAAAGCACACACACAATTCACCAAGTGCATATTAGTAATACCTGTATATCAGTCTGTTCCAGAATTTGGGCTAGCTCAATCCATGCCTCTACATCATCAGGATATTGTTCTGTGACTTTCTTTAAATGCCCCTGAAAAACAGAAGATAATTAAGCCATTTCAAAGACAGCCTGTTTAAAAAAAAATGGAAATAAAAGAAAGCGTGAAGGCATTCACTTTAACACCAGAGAGATGCACCACACTGCAGAAGCAAACATCCAAAAAATCTGCACAGTAATAAATCTGCATTAGTTTTCTTCCTTCATTACTCTATTTTGCTATAGAACAGAACACCTGCTTCAAGTCTTAGAGAAAGATAGGCAAATACACCAACATGGAAAGCTAGAGAAATGTCTAACTTTTCTTGCATTTATATACTCAACATGAGATTTAAAATACCTTTTATTTTAAAAAAAGCATCATTGTCCTTCCAGATAAGCCCAGACAAGACAAGTGCCTTCTGGTAATCACCAGTTGATTTGCCCTTTTCAGGAAATCATGAGCTACCTTCCCATCTTCAGACAGTTTTATATATATAAGGAAAGAATTCTGCCCTTTTCACGTACCAAATAGAGACATGAGGCTGGAGCTTCTCTAAATTCCTGGACATGCTTTACCCAGAACCCAGTGTAGTCTCAGTTCTGTCCAGAAGCTGTGACTCTTCACAGACAGGAAGACCCCTCATGACAGCCCATATGAAATATTCCATATCTACAGCCACCTAACCCTGAGTTTTATTCAACTTAAGGAACAATCTGATTTCAAGTCTGATTTCCAAGTTCTACTCTTGCAAATAAACACGATGCTGGCAGAAGGAAAACTCACCTTTGCAATGTCTCGTTTCTCTTGATCTTCTGAAGCTGCATAAAGAGATCCAAGGATTTTCATAGTTTCATAATTGTTAGGATAGGCTTTCAAGACTTTTTCAAAGCATTGTGAAGCATTCTCTTTGTCCCCTCGATAAATGTACATTTGACCCAATCCAAAAAACGGAAGTACGAAAGAAGATGAGGCAAACTGAGTGGCCTGGTAATAATACTGGAAAGCTTGATCATAATCTTCCTGATTAAAAGGAATTAAATAAAGAACAGTCAGTTTTTTTTAGACAACCTTTGTGTGAACTTTTATAAGAGGCTTTTTTAAAATGTGAGCTCAAAGGGGACTTTTAAAAACTGCCCTACCTGCACGTGAAAAGACCTTGCCAGCTGGTAACAGCTCTCTGCCTGCATTGCTTCCACTTCTGTGTTATGGAAAGCATGAAGAGCCAAGTGTTGTACTTTACCATAGTCCTGACAAAAAAAAAAAAAAAGGAAGTTAAATGAAATTTGATTTGGAAGGCTTAACTTTATTTATGGTCAAGTGATATTAAGATTTAAACATGGATAGCTGGAAAATATGACAAAGCTTTAGTCACAGCACTGACTAAATAACAACAGGTTTAGTTTTAGCCACTGCCATTCTTTTCTCTATTTCATGTTTTAAAACGTGGAAGAGTGACGAGGGGGAAAAACAAACCAACAAAAACCTCAACCAACCAAAAAAACCAATTCCAAACATCAAAAACGCAAAACCCCTTCAGGACACAAAGATGGTTTTGATTTAAGTAAGTGTACGTTTCTTGGTTTTCTTCAGAAAGGTTCATACAAAATTCAGGCCAAAAACCTCACAGTTCTTCATCTAGATTAACAGATATTAGGCACCTGATGAAATGTGTTCAAATCTAACACCAGAATTCTTGCTGTTCAGAGGTTATCAAGCATTCAACTGTAAAATTTCAGTAATCTCTTACCTTCTTGAAAAAGAAGTGATTAGCCAAGTGATTCAACACCATTGGATTGCTGGGATCAATTGTGTAAGCCCTAGAGAGGAGCTGAACACCATTCTTGATGGAATCCGCCTAAATGAAACATTGACAGGTATCAGCAGCACCTCAGTATCTGTATCTTATTACCATCTTCAAAAACATCTTTCAGTTTAGGCTGCTTAGGATTTCTGACAACACCATACTGAGCTCACAAAAAAAAGTAAATTCAGCTACCAGCTTTTCTTCCTGCAGCATACAGGTGGAAAACGGGAAATGAAGCTACCATACAGGGATGGAAAAGAGCAGAGCAGGAATTTCTAGGAAAAAAAAAGGCAAAAAAACCCAAAAGACTTAGTGTTGATGTCCTCTGACATGTCACACTCACAGCCTGACAGCTTTCCTTCTGCTCCTTCTACTGTTCAGTGTCCTCAGTGCCTGTTTGGTTTTGGTTTCCATGTTTTACCCAATTCATTCAACAAATTCAGCATGTTCAAATTCTAAACAACAACTTTAGATCTCATTTTAAAATCAGTACAAGTTTGAAGTGTTTGTATAGAAATATCATTTCATCAACTTACTCTTTTCTAAGGAAGCTTTATACCTTAAAGCAAGCTTCCCATGGTAAAAATGTGATTTACCTACAAGTTTAAATCCACAACTGATAAAATAATTTCTCTTTATTTAGGACAATCATGAAATCTGTATCACAAGCATGTCAGCTTAATCTGTACTTATTTCTCAACAGAAACACCAAAAATGCTATCGAGAAGTCATCTAATGGCTGTGCTTTACTCTGTAATTATGATGAGAAGAAAGCTGTCTTATTGAACAGATTAGGTTTTAAGAGGTTAAAATGTAACATGAAGGCAGCTAAAAAATCAATTTCAGTTTGAACAGGTGCAATCTTTCCAAACCTAGCATAACAATAGACCTGGATAGGGAGATATTGAATCTTTCCTGCCTTCATTTTTAAAGGTTAATATGCTTTATAATCACACTGTGCTTTTGTCCAAGTTCTCCAATATCTTGAGTCTCATGTCCAACTTCAACCTAATCCAGTAGGTGGGTAGAGGTCCCAAAGCTCTAAGTGCTTTCATTTAAGAAAAACAGATCAGACAGACCTCAATGAGAGGACAGTGTCATCTCAACCCTGATCTGACATCATAACATCTTCTAGGAGGAAGACACATTAGAAATATCTAAGCACAAAAAAGATATCAATTAGTTTGATACTCAGATAGGCTCTTTTCTCCCTTCCCTGTGTCAACTCTTCAATGTTACACTAAGTTTTACAACAAAGTTGTGAGAACAGTTTGAAGTAAAGCACAGATTATATATTTCTTAGGAAGAACACAAAACATCTTTGTGTGATGTGCCTCAGCTTTTAATCACAGCTTTTTGGAATTTATTTAAATTTGACTTTGGAGTACTTTTGGTTTTTTCTGTAGTTTTAAGAAAAAACCTCTTATGACCACTTTTTTTTTTTTTTTTTTTTTTGTTTTGTTTTGTTTCTTCATGGAAGTATTAACAGATTTTTTCCCCCACAAAGTAGTAAGCCAAGAAATTTTTAGACATTCTGTGCTAAGAAAAGATCTTTCTAAGGAACTCTAGAAAGCAGCACACTAAATTTTAGCCACATACAATTATGTAACAATATATATTTTTTTATAAACACTTAAGGGTCTCCTCCTCCTGTGATAAGATCTGAGATGGTTAATCCCTGCTAAGGAAGTTATGATTCCAACTAAGCTGTATTTGCATGCATTTTTCTAGTGATGCAATACCTAGAAAGGTGGATCACCACTTAAATGTACTTTTATCAGCCCAGTTAGAATTTCTTCTTGCCTACTCTTTGGTTTACCATGCATGTATGCCTGAATGTAACTTTGAAACTTGTTTGAAAATTTGTTCTTAACTCCTAAACTTCTAAAAATCATGTTCTAACCTCCTGGGAATATGTCTTTTACCTTGACCTTCCTCCACATATGTCACCATGGAGTTTTATTATTTTAAATTAAACAGTTAACCTAGCACTGTTTCTCTGTACCTAATTCTTCTATAAATAACAGAATTGAAGACTTTTAACAACAGAAGAAAGCTATTCAGAATGTGCTGCTCACATGACAAGCACATATCTATAATATCATTCAATAGAACACAGACTTAAAATTATTCAACCATAAAAGTTATTACCCATTTTAAAATGGGACTATCTTTGAAAGGATAAAAAAATTTGCTTTTTTTAGCTAAAAGAAAGTAAACTGAGCATGGATTCCTGCTAAGTCAGACCCACCTCTTTATTATTGAGTTCCAGAACAGCCAGTCCAACCAAGGCCCCGACACACTTGGAATTCAGCTCCAGAGCCCTGCTGAAGGCCAAGCGAGCTTTTTCCAGCTTGTTCAGTTTCACAAAGCAGTGGCCCATTCCCAACCGAACCTCAGCTAGAGAACAACATGACACCATTCAGAATCCCAAAGTTTCAACTTTATGCCTTTTTTTTTTTTTTTTTCACAACCTAGAGTGAAAGCAGAGTTTTTCAGAGTTCCTTAAAGCCTGCAAAGCCATCTAACAGTCTGCTGTTTTTCAAGACAGCAGCCCATACTTGGCTGGCCACAAAATGAACTTGAATGTATTAGTAAGATTTCATTTCTTCATAAACTCCAGAACACTGATCTATCTCCCACAGACACCAATGCCACAAAAATAATAAATTACTTTTATGGGAATGTATTAATAATAGAGAAAAACATTTAAAAATTGCCAGATGGAAGGGCTGGACATTTCTTAGGTAAGTTAAGTTCACCCCAAACTAGCAGGTCTTCAGAAAACACAGATGAATAAACAGGTTAGCTGGCATTTCTCCTCAAATGATCAACTGATTCACATGCTGTTTATCATCCTCCAGCTTCCATAACCAAGTATAGATGTACTAATACATAAAATTCACATCATACTGCCCTTTCAGACTGCTTGTGATCTACAGAGAATTTATAAACAGCAGTTTCAAACCTGTGTCCATTAGAAAAATGGGAGCAAAGGAAAGATGTTGGTTGAAAAGGAAGGCTTTTGTAGCAATCAGTATGGTAAAGCAGACCACAGAGCACACATCAAGTTTGCAAAAAACCTTTTCTCAGACAGATTATGGCAAAGTCTATCACATCTGTCAAGAGACTTTCAAGTACTTATGTTCCTACTGTAAATACCTTGAATTACTGTATTTATATGAATTACTGAATATACTGTAAATACATTGAATTAATGTATCTAAATCCCATGTATCATTTTTTACAGCCATTAAAATTCACTTTCCCAGATTTTTGCATAAAGAAAATAATACAAGACCAGGAAAACTCACATCATGCACTATAAGTAGAAATTTGCTTGTTATGTCTTATTTCATTATTGTTATGTCATTTCTGAAGCCTTTTTCCAAGAGCTTACAGAAAAATTCTGCGCAAGAGTCTTGAACAGTTCCTTCCCTCTCCATACAACTTTAATTTCTCTTATATGCAAAATCTCATTTTCTAATACCTCTTTAAAAGGTAATACTCCAAAAAAAGAACAGTATTTTCCTAAACACAACTTTCTTCTCTATATGTTAAGAAATACTTCAAGTAAATGAATGCCTAAATGCCTCTATAATGAGGGTTGGAGTTCTTTTGACAGATATAGACCACAAAAATGCCCTTTGAATTAGGAAGGCCTGAGTTAGTTTGCAAGCAGAGCAAATAGCTCCACTAGCAAATACTTTATGCCTTACCTGGGCAGCCTGGATTGGTACGCAGTGCTTTCTTGTAGTAGGCAAGGGCTCCTCTATAATCTTTCTTGTTGAAAGAAATGCATGCCTTACCTGTTAGAACATACCAGGAATAAAACCAAGATTATAAACCAGAAACTCAAGTACACAACACACTTGTGCTGTGCCTATTTTCAAAAGTTACAGTTAAAAACTAACAGAAAATTCGGACAACACCTTTTCTACATTTGTTGATGTACATTTGTCAAGTATATCAAAAAAGAAAACATGAAAACACATTAAATTTACATTTTCATATTTTTCTGCAGAAACTTAATTCCTTATTGGTCCAGAGGAAAGACAATTACTGAGACTAGTGAACAACTTAAATTACAAGTGTTACAATCTGCTGACCCCTCACAAGTGGTAACTTCACCCTTAACAGAGTGTCCAGCATTATTGCCACCACTAGGGAAGCATAAATAGCTGGACTCGATATATGCCCTTGGGTCTCGGAAGATGCCAGTTAGTATTGCATTCGTCCTAGCTCTTCCACCTGTGTGTACTTCCCAAATTTGAATTAGTCTCTGTCATGTATGTCTTGATCATATTCTCTCTACACACACCCTCTTAAGCACATAACTCATTCCAAAACTCAGCCAAAGAGACCAGGTTTTTACAAATATCCAGAAACTCGTACCAAGTAGGGCAGGAATATTATTTGGAGACTGGTTGAGCACGAAGTGGAACTGTGCATCAGCTTGGTCCATCTTATCACCTTCAAGCAGGCAAAAGCAGGCTCTTCCCAACAAGTGATTCTAGACAAGTGAAAAAATTTGCAATACATTTATCATTGTAAAATATATTTTCTTTACAATCACTAATATACAAAAATGGTTTTTTTGATCAGATATCTGTTTTACCTGATCGTACATGATGATTTTGTCAGCCATAGTGTACAGCAGGGTGGCCTGGGTGATAAGCTCCTTCTTGTTGTCTTTGTTCTTCTCCTTCCGAGCCTGCTGTACATAGTAGGCTGCCAGAGTGTCCAGACATGTCATCTGATCTTTCTCGTGGTCTCTGTAGTCCAGGTTGCCATCGATGCGGGCAGCTTCCAGCAGCTTCACAAAGTCTTCTGTTTTGCCTTGCTTGTAGTACTCCAGCTACAAAACCCAGTTTTAACAGACAACACCACCCCAGTGAGTACAGAACATACCAAGCTGATGCTTTAGCTATCACACAGACCCTTTTCCTAGGATGTAGGGATAAAGCAGAAATAAATGTAGGTATCATCAGAGAAAGGTTTTCTGGTAATGCCAAGTATTTTTCTGTCCTAGAATCACTGAACGGCCTGGGATGGAAGGAACCTTGAACATAATCTTGTTCCAACTGCCCTGCCATGGGTAGGGACACTTTCCTGTTGCTCAAAGGCCCATCCAACCTGCCCTTGAACACTTTCAGGGATGGGGTATCCACAACTCCTAAGGGCAACCTGTTCCAGTGCCTGACCACCTTAAAACACAACTTTTTGAGCTATTTATAAGAAGAATCCACTGTTCTTCCTCTGAAGTTCTTTAATGTTTTACCATTAAAGATAGAGTAAAGTATAAATATACATAAAGTATAGATACTGCCCCCTCCTTTTTTATTAAGCATGTAATCAAAGTCACAAACCAGGAAAACTATGGATTGAGGGGGAAAAAACACAGAAAGTAACCCTCATGAGGCATTGTTTCAGGAAAAAAAGATTAAATGAAAATCCTAATATGCATATGTCAATCAGAAACATCTGGCCTAGAATCAAAGACTGAATGACCCCATAAAGTACCTGTTTGGAACTCAGTTATCACTGGTCATAAGAGCAGGGAACTGGAAATCATGATGTGATTGTGTGAATACAGTATTTAAATACACAATTTGTATCTGTACTGACCGCTAGGGCAATCCATATGTGCAGCTGGGTGTGCTCCTGTTTCAGTATACTTATAACTTCATCACCCTCAGGCAACTGATCGAAGTCAAGCTCAATAACCTAGAACCAAACAACACAGATCATCTTTTCACAACGCATGAAAAAAAAAATTGTCAGTCATTGAGCTCAAAGGAAACTGGACCTGTCAGAGCACAAAACATAAATAATTATTTGTGTTCAAACAAGGTTATGGACAAAGAAAGGAGAGATCATATATTACATTCTGCACAAGATAAAAGTGATGGCTTCTCTTTAGAGAAAAGACAAACCAATGTTTGGGATGCAAGTGAGGGAAAATAAGCAGAGATCTGAATTTAACTTCTTTCACTATAGACTTGATGCTCAGAATCAGCTAATAGTCAACTTGACTGCACACTGCTGACTTTCAAAAACTTTTCCTACAGGTAAGATAGAGATCTACCTCAGAGACAAAATCTTCCAAGTCATCTGGTGTCAAAAAATCAATACCTAAGACTTAGATTCTTGAAATATTATGAAGACATCTTTATGCCCTAGGAAATTAAGAGACTATTAAAGCAGCTAAATTTATGAATATTTACAACTGTAGATATGATTAGCAAATGACATCAAGAAATTTTCATCATTCAGGCATTGTTTTGTGAGAATTAGTCTCCCATGTTGATCTAATCTTCTGATATTACAAAATGAGGAAAGAGGAACAGGTACTCCCCAGATGGGATATTTGGGAACACAATTTAACTGCTTGTTAGTTCACCTTACCCAGCCATGCTGTCTTTAATAATTAGTCATCTGCGTTACAAGTTAATTTTACAGCAAGAAAGAAGTGCAGTTGTTGTACCCTGATTACCAATGCAGGGACTCCTCTGTAGGCTGAATTAGAGCAATTCAGTTTATAAAAGCTTCTAGTTTTGACAATACAAGACTTTAGCAAAACTATTTCTGCTTAACTTTGACTCAGTTTATCTTGCATAGCACCTCCTGTCTCACAGATAATGGCCCTCATCCTTCAACTAAAATAGTTATGAATGAGAAATAGATATTACCAACACAGCAAATAAACATGGAAGTAAAAAAGAGCAGGGGTGAGTGGAGGGGTATTTTATTATATTCCCTAGTAATTAAATCAGAACTTTGGGATCCAAGTAGTTCTAGCCTGAACCAAGATCACAATTCACGTTGACACCTCAGACAGAAATTTCTGTCACAGAAGAAAATGCCCTTGAACATGTAAACTCCATAGAATAAAGCAATTTTGTGAGACTTAAAACCTCAATGTCAGCCATATAGAAATTTGTTTCTGTATATACATTTGTGTGCATATGAATGTCGCTGTGTACATGTATATATGTATGCATATATGTATGATATGTGTATGTATACAGGAAAGCAGGCAGACAGAAATTCACAGAGAATATTCTTCAACATGTAAGCATTAAGCTTCAACACCTTACTTAGCCACACTATAAATTTAGTATCTGCCATGGCACGATTTAATGGCAAACTTTGTTATATGCTGCAAATCTCCACATACTTCTTCTAAACCTTTCTAATCTTTCTTGGTACACTTGTGACAGTGTACCTTAAATACAGAAAAGTTAAATTAAGTTTTTAGCTGCACGGTGAAATAACTTTACAGAGAGGCTCCTCTGCCCTGCCCGTGTCTGTGGGCTGCTTGAGGAACACCAGGAGCCCCTGACACAGCAAAGCGGCGGCGAACGCGGCCGGGCACACACCTGCGACCCCGGCTGCGAGCGACACCCGCGCCCCGAGCCCGGGGCACGACCACGGGCGGCAGCGGCGCCTGCCCCCGCCGCGGCACGGATCGCCCTCCTCGCCCTGCCCCGCCGCCTCCCCGCGCCCGACTCGCCTCGTCGGTGTCCCGGAGAGGGATCTCGATGGAGCCCCGCGACATCTTGGCGACAGCGCTGCCGGAGCCGCCGCTGGCCGGGCCGGGGCCGCCGCGCGCACTTCCCCTCACGGCAGCGCCCGACCCGGACGTGCTCGGGAACGGGGCGGAGCGGGCCCGCCCCGGGGCGGTGTGAGGGCGGTGTCTGCTCCTTCTGACACGCGTCACACACCTACCGCCGGGAATGGGGTTATACACCCCCATGGAGCAGGGAAAGGCGGCTCTGGGTGTTTGTGCGTACGCGCAGCCGCCGGTACATCGAGCAGGTTTAGCTGGGTGAGGCTCCCTGGGCTCTGCGGCACGGCTCCCTCAGGCGGCGCCTCTCCTCACGGCAGCTCAGAAGCGCCGAAAGATTCCCAAATAGTCGCGTTAAAACGTGCGGATTTCCCCCATCTTCGTGGGAAACCAAAGTGTAAATCCAAGTTTATATTATCCGACTAGCTCAGCTGGTGTAATACTTTTGATGCGTATTTACAATTTTTCAGGCTCAGCTGGGCCAACTATATTGCAGTTAGGTGAGTGTTTTCAATGACAAATGCGGACTGTGGTAACAGCGGGATCCGCTCTGTGTGAGGGGCTCGGCCACACGGAGGCGCAAAGTAAAGAAGGAATTCCACAATTGGGCTCCTAAATTGTGTTTTTCTAATTATGGTGTCAGAAACATTGCGTATTTGGATCAAACACAGCAAGCACACGACCCATGTTGGCCATTTTTACAGTTGTACCAAGGGGAAAAAAAGGTAGTAATACTAAAAGATCCTCAGACATATTTATACAGAAATTACTTTAAAAATCCCCAACCCGTGATGTTATTTACACAACCTGCTAAACCCTAGAGCTAACTTGATTTTGTCCTATAGCTAATCGTCCACAGAATACAAAACATTTAATGAATTGATAGTCACAACTGTAAGGTATTAAATTAGTTAATTTTATTTTAAAAATAAGTATGAATTACTATAATCCTGTATATTATAGTGGTAATGGCTACATGACTTGCAGTGTGACCTGTTTTGTGAAGCTGAAGTAAGTAGCATTTTTTGATTACTTAACATTTTGAATGTGACCTTCTGATTTTTCTTTATGCACTAATGATTCTCAACTTAGTTACCTGCTCCAATGAATTGTACCAAATATTTCTTCTACTCTTTGAGTGGATTTCTTCCATAAATGTGTATTTTAGAGAAACATGGCAGGAAAGCAGAATTATGTTTAGATTTATGGGATGGAGTATGTATTTTTCACACTAAAAACATGCCAGAAACAATGTTATGCAGAGCCAGATGATAATTAATAGAGTTCCTAAGCCTTCTTTGCTGATTTTTCAGAAATAAACTACTTTTTTAGATATTTTAGTCAATGCTGAAGCTATTTGGGTTGAAAAGGCAGCCTGTTTCTGAGGCATTTGTTCACCAGTGTCTGTAAAAAACTAGATTTCCTCATAGACAGAAAATTAGTTTTAATTAAAGATTTTGTAGGGTCAGACCTTAAGAATATTAAGCCAAAGTTAAAGAGGAAAACCAATTCTTGCTCCCTGGTACAAACCTACTACACACATTTTAAAATAGTTTAACATTTCATTACTATACTGTTAACTTTTATATTGTTTAAAGCAGGTAGACTCCTTTTCTTTCCATATACACTCATAACAATAAGTCACTGTTGGCTATCTAGCACCTCTTTAGTGTGTAAACAGCTGCTTTTTTTCCACTTTATGGGTGCTTAGGGACATTTCAAGAAAAGAAGCTTGTTTTATCTTGCTGTCTTTTGTTTTTATTTCATTGAATTTTATTACTGGGGAAATTGAATTTACTGCTTTTAAACTTGGATTGTTAAGAAGATCTTGTTAATCAGGAAAAATTGATAAAACAAAAGATACAGCAAATTGAACTTTCACTTGTGATATATGTTATATACAGTAAAAAAAATCTCTGGGAGCTTCTTTATCATATGGAATTATAAGTCTTTTTCAGGTATGAAAATTGAGTTTAATAGAGCTACTTTAGCAACAATATAAAAACCAAGACCTCTACCTACCTAACAACCTCTCTTTGCAAGCAAATTACCATTTGTGCTTCAGGTGCATGTCCTTAAATAAACGAACCCCAACAAGAAACAGCTGGGTGTGGGCAGAGTTTGTGGGAATTGGGAGTGGGGCTGGGGCCGAGCCTCATCCCCATGGGCACAGCTGTGAGCAGCAGGTGAGCAGCACTGACAGCGATGAGCCAGGGAGTGCCCAGGGGCACTGAGCAACCACCAAAGGGAGCAGAGGGCACACAGGGGCAGTGCATCAGCATGAGGGTATAAAAGGCTGGGCTGAAGGACAAGGAGGGCAGATGCCTGCAGCCTTCTGAGGTGTTGCTCTGTATGGGCAGTGGCCTGAAGCTTTCTGATGTGGTGTGGTGATACTCTGGATGGGCTGAAACCTTCTGATGTTGAATGGTAATACTCTGTATTGTGGCTTTCTCAGCTGCAAAGTATCCTGCAACAGCTGGGTGGTTAGAGCCGGCTACTTTAGTAGCAAAGTATCTTTACGGTTAATTTTTAGGATAAAAGCTCTGGGCTGCAGGTAGTGGCAGAATGTGCCTGGGGAAACTGTCCAGGGCCATCAGGATTTATTAATCTGTTTTAGTCCCTGACACAATATATCCGTCTTGAAAAGTTAAAAAGATGCTGAAAGTGGGTTTAATGGATATAAATTTTTTTATTAGTTTAATATTGTGCTAGTCCCAGAGGCTACTTACTAGCTGTGTAGCTCAAGCTCGTTACTTCAATGGAGTTATGATTTTCTAGCATGACACAACATGTACATCTTGAACAGGTAATAAGCAGGTTTAGTAAAGTGCTGGGCAGGCTGGTTAAAAAGGTGCTGAAAATGGGTTTAATGGGTATAGTTTTTTATTAGTTTAAGCTTTTGTTTTAGAGGCTGCTGTTTTACATGTGTAGCTCAAATTTCTTATTTTAGGAGTTAGATTTTTCTATCCTGCTGGTAAGAAATGCTGAAGTAGACTATATTAAATGGATTTTGAGCAATGTTATGGGTATTTTTTTTCCTCCAAAACTACATGATGTGTAACAAACCAGAGCTGTAAGAACGGATGGTCCTTACTGGTTTATGTTAATATTTCACTGGAAAGTGTTGTGTTTTTGCAGATCAAGAAATAGTTTTTTGTACCTCCTAAAGTTGCAGTATTTTATGCTGGATAAAATGATTAATATCTTTTATTACTACTTTTTGTTTGTGCTTCCTCACATGATTGTGTTTGCCTTATTTATCTGATAAACATAATTATGCTCTACTGAGTTAGAAGGTCACCTAAATCTATGGAATTGTTTGTTCAGTTTTTGTTAGGTTTTGCACAGATAGCCATCCACCACCTCTGTAGTGCATTTAGTAGGTATAAAAGTGTGATTTTTTAAAAAAGAATCAGAGAAGCAGTCCAGTCTTGGCTTTGCTGTGCTTCATGGAGTTTCTCTTAGAAAACTCGAGAGAGGCAGCTGCAGGATGCAGGAGACTTTTCTTCTGTCCCCTGTGGGGCTAGTAGAAAATGAAGAGTGCCATAAGAAGTTAGCAGTACAAGTGCAATTCTACAAAGTTATTTTTAAATTTTTTTTAATGCTTGAATCCTCCCCAGCTTTCTAAATCTAAAGCTGTCCGTGCAAGTACAGCGTCGTTATTGCCACCTTCTGGCAAGCACAGGGATGATTCCTATTCACAATCACTATCCTGTGTTCTGGTTACAGAGAATCTGGATGCACCCTCTGGAGTTTGAGATTCTCTCTGCTTTTAGATTTGCATTTTCCTATTGGGGTCACCTTTTTGGCTTTGGCCTAATGCTTTCCAATGTGTTACTTTTTTTAGGAAGATGTGGTTGATAAACACTGAGTTGTTAAATGATGAATTTTATTTGAATGATAAGCAAAGAGTTACTGGGCAAAGTGTTATCCCCCTGCTCCTTTCTCTTCCTGGTGAAGGCTGTTTTTAGGGATTATCCATCAGCATTACAGGTTTAAAATGCATGTCAGCAATTAATAGGACAAGTGAGGATTACACAGAAGGCTGTAGAGTATCAGATGACATTGCAGTGCTGAAATGTAAAGAATGCAGGTAGCACTGATTTTTGGTACAGAATGTTTGCTAGGAAAAATTGGTGTCTTTCAGACTTTAAAGAGAGTTACACCTAGAGAGAGAGATTAATTTTTTATGAATTTACTCATGATGAACTTCAGAAATTTTGTCATTCTGTATCCTCTCTCTTTTAGAAATACTTAGTTTACAAAAGCTTTCAATTGTTCAGAGGAAAACTGAAAAAGAGAAAAGTTTGAGGTGCAGACTACACTGATTATTCCTTGCCAAAACTTACTTCCAAGAGGACTTCTGAGTTCTGATACCACATCCTTTGAAATGAACAGTACATTTCTAACACATTAAATCATATTAATGTTTCAATGGAAATATTAATGGCAAACCCAAGAACAAGTGAGATCTAGCATCTCCATCATCCTCTAGTCTTTTTGATTAAATTAGTATATGTGAAATATTTGGAGTTTTTTTGACAGGTACTTGGCCGTTAAGTGTTGGCATTTGATAATGACACTTGTTTATAATAAAACGCTTAGAATAAAATAATTTCCCTAGTCAATATACTGTTACTTGTGTACTGAAAATGGAAAGAAAAGACTACATAATAAATATAGAAATCTATGTCTTCTGTTAGTATAATGTACTTTGGAAAAAGTTACAAAGTAATGGAGGAACTTAATCTTATTTAAAATGTATCCTCTTTGTGTTATATTGCTTTTAAAACAATTCTTTGCATTCTGAGTTCTGTGCGTGCTCTCTAAAACCCAAGTTTTTAACAGAAAGCTTAGGGAAGGGAAAACATTACAGAAGCAAGGACTTGAGTTCAGAAGTCAGTTCTAAAAATAACAGGTAACACTTGTGCTGAAATTCTCAGGAAGGATGAAGCCTGAGAATCAGCCTGAAGATGAAGAAAGCTTCTGGGAATATATCAACAAATCTTTCTCTGTTTCCTGGAGGTGACTGCTTGTTCTAACATCCTTTTCATTAATGTGATTTATAATATAAACTCTATACTGACTTCTATATGTAGGAATTAAATAGAGAAAAACAACTGATTTTCATGTATCTAACATCCGAAATCCTTTCTCTGACAATTTACTTTTCTTCTATGTCTCCTTTATTTTTTTCTCTTGCAGAACAACTTCTACTTTTGTTTAAACATTTCAAGTGACAAGGTTTAAACATCCTTACTTTTTGTGGGCAGAGTCCTGTCCTGACAGATGATCTCTGAATGATCTGTTCAGTTTTGCTTCTCCCCAGTGTTTCATTAACATCTCTTACTTTTCAGATATAAGTAATTCATTTTTCTTGGGCACACTAATAACTTCTGCTCCAAGGGAAAGGACAATAAATATATGGGAGAGAAAAGTAATAATTCTAATTTTTTCCCACTCAAGATGGAAATTATTATTCTACTGGATCCAATTACTAGTTGTAAAGTAGGAACATTATCTCGTATTTATTTCATCCCAGGAAGATAAAGTGCACTTTTCAAACTTGGCTTTTATACCAATGATTCTATGTTATATCTTAACACACATTTTGCTAATAATGCAAAACTATTCTTTATCATCTTACATGGGGAATGAAAACAGTCAGATTACTTTAAAGCTCCAGTATAATAGCACATTTTGTATCCAGTCATTAATTAATTTGAGAAATGTCTGTCCTGTTTTCCTCCCTAGCACTTGATGTGTTTGTATGCATGTTCTTCTTGGAAGGCCAGGGACATTTTGTTTGGTGATTGAGAAGTGATGTGGATGGATGCCATGCTCGAAGCTTGTTTTCATAGCTCCTATCAACACGTAAGTTTACAATGAACTTGATCCATGCAAGTAGAGCCATTTATTCTGGACTAAGTGGAAGGCTGGCTATCTTCTTGAATTAAGGCCTCAGGCTGGAAGAGAACCAGTAAATGTTATCAGCCAGAAGCAAAAGTTATTTTAAGATGCAAGGAGGCACTCTGAGGAATGGTTCACTAGGTCATTTGGGACCTATTTTCCATGCATTGCACTGTGTTGATATTCTTGCTCAACTTCTAAAGCCACATGGCAAGGGGATAATGGTGGCGTGGGAGCAGCAAGAAGTATTCATTTAATAGTAATTTAACTGAGTGCCTGTGAAATGCAGGTACCCAGAAGCAGATAACTGCACTTTGAGAGAAAAAAAAGTACAGTTGTAAGTTTTTAGGGATTCCTTCTCACAGCATCTTTTAGAATTGGTATTCCCTGGCACATCGGTGGTTATGCTGGGAGGTATTGGATTTAGTATTTCCAACCTGTGCTGTTGATGGAACCTAGGCAAAGCAGTAGTAAGCTACTGTGCTAGAGATGCTGCATGGTGAACTGCTTGGAAATTTTGGGGTTTGCACTTAATAGAACAGTCTTTACCATTCTCAAGATGAGTAAGATGAAATAGCGTAAGGAATTAAATTGTTATCTCAGTAAGATGCTTGTGGATGTTCTGGAGTTCTGAGCTGCTTTCATTTGCCCGAGCAGTCAGGTACTGTTGGTGCCTTGCGGTCCTTGCTGCTGGAGTTGCCACCCATGCTGCAATATGTTTATAAATAAAACCAATTCTAGCTGCAAGCTCAGCCTGCAATGGAAAGTCAAGTGGTGTTTCTTCTGGCTTGCATGGTACCACTAGGAGAGCTACTGCTGGCACTCAGTCAAGAATTCTGTTGATTCAGAAGCCAGTAAAGAAACTCTCAGGACTGTGTTGTCTCTGCAAGTATGAGTAAAAGTTTATTTATATCAGTCAAGTGACTACATGAATACAGATCAGACCATTCAAATGAAGGAAGGTGCAGCTTTCACAAGTGACTCCTTGTTATCTCACTGGACTCCCATTGGCACCTTTGCAGATAATTTTAGAATTTCAGGGCGCATGTATGGTAATTTATAATGTGCTGGAAACACAAAACTTCTTAGAGAAACACCTTTAACTAGCTAATAACTAACTGATTATGGTTTAGGCTTAAATCCTTTGTGTTAATCAAATGTAACACAAGCAACAAATCACATTCTCATGGTTTTACTCAGATATGCTTCTAATATTAAGTGATTTTTTTAACAGGGCCAAGGGTCATTATGTTTTCTAATATAATCTTAAAGCAGGTTTCTTTCTTAATTTAGCTGTACCTAAGGAATGCAATGCTGATAATAATCTGTCTGAAACTGTAGTGATGGAAACCTTTCCAACCCTTGTGGTGATCATTTTCATTGGTTGACTTTGTTGTTGGATTTTTTCAGAAAGTTTAGCCTGAATTTCCCTTGCTGTTCTGTCCCATTCAGTAGTACACAGAAAAATATGGGCGTTTACCTTTCTTTAGTGTAATTTTTATTTTCCATGGGCATGTAAACAGATCACTTCTATGTAAACAAATGTTTATGAAAGGCATTTAGACTCTATGAAGGATACCTAAAATCCTTTGAGTTCATGTATGTGTGAATGGCCATCTCACTTCTGCAAATATTTTTTTTACTATCTTACCTCTATTATGAAAATACTTGTATACTTGCCCTTAGAATGGTTCAGTCATAGTGATTGCTGATAGGCAATTATTACTGATTAACTAGTGAATACAGTCGGTTTGGTAGGAACTCTTACTGGCCATTGAGACTGTAGAAATGCAAAAGAAAAAAACATGTTTAGAAATTATATGTTAAAAATAAGAGCAAGCACTTAAAAACTTAGAAATGAATGTAAAATTGGAAAAAACCAATAATTTTGCCTAGAAATTAAATTTAAGTAGACTGAATATTTTGAAGAGAGAGCTTTGACTTTATTTTGCAAACCTTTATAGCAGTTTTAATAAAATTTAATTCTCACACAACTGAGAAAATTCTAAAACACCAAGTCATAATACTGACAAGTGTTTGGAGAATCTGTTGTGTGTTGTAATGTTTGTTTTGAACATACATCCATTTAAATTGTCTTAAAAGCAGCTTTGATGGTGCCTTCCTAAGTAGACTCAGCCAAGGGTAAAGACAATAAATTACAACAAAATCCTTTCTTTACTAGAGATTATAATAAGCTTTTTTCTCTAACATTTGCATAGTTTTGTGTATGTAAAACTACATCTCACACAGGTGAAGATGAATAGTTGCTAATTCTGATATTCCAGATTTGAGAGGCTTCTCTATCATGACACTTTTTATCTTCTCTTTCAAGTTACCTGCATGCATCTCCTGTTGTTTTAGCAAGGGAGACTGATAGTTATTTTTGGAGGTTTTTCTGTGTTCTGGGTAGGATTGTTCTGTAGCTCTGAAGGCTGCTGTGAAATATCCTAAATTTTAATGGCAGAGGGTGAAGAGACCCGATTTGACTTTAAATACCCAAACAATCTTTCCAAACTGATCTGGTAAAGGTGTTGATAATTTACATTATCTGCCCTGTGCTGACTGAATATGAAGCAAGAACATTGTGCAATTTTCCTTCCTTCATTTGCAGGACAAGCGTTAACATATTCCCATAACATACCCTCACAATTTTTCCATGCAAATAACCAAGCAGAAAAACATCAGCAGAGGGCACTATTGAGTTATAAATAGAATAATAAAACATTGACATTAAAAAAAAAAAAAAGTGTTGCCATGTGTTTTCAGTTTCCATTCATAGACTCACAGCATAGTTTACAATGAAAGGGTCTCTGGGGGTCATTGGGTCAGTCCCTGCCTCAGAGAGCCGAGTTTGAAGTTAGATACATTTAATATGGCCATGGTACTGTTTCTACATTGTTGGATCATCTGTAACAAGCTGCAATCAGATTCAGTTTGTCTCCAAACCACATTTATAGCAATTTGTGAGGCTGTATGCAGAGCATGCCCGGAGCTGAAACAGTTATTTTATATGATTTAAGACCATAAAAAAAATGTTTAAGCATTTCTGTTTCCGAAATCAGTAAATAGGTTTTTGAATGGCTGCTCCTAAACTTTAATAAAAATAGGCAATAATTTAAGAAAACCCAGTTCTATAAGTATTTTGTCTGTTTCTTCTGTAAGACAAGATTGACCAGCATGGCAATTTCAATGTAGGTGCTGTTGAAGCAGAGTATTGTTGATTTATGGTTTTTTTAAAGTATGGTTTTATCGTATTTCTTAATCAATAAAATAATTTTATTTCTTTCCAAAACCTTTACAGGAGAGCTGAGGTAGATAGCAACAGGAAGAATTTACAAGTGAGTACCACTCTCTGTTTTAAAGCCTTTTTTTCCCAAAGATGTTGTATGAGTGTGTAGACAGATTTATAGAAAGCAGAGGCTTCTCCAAATCAGTGGGTTTTATTAAGGAATTTTTTTCTTGTTTTAATATGTCCTAGCCTGTCATCATTACTTGAATCAATTCCAGTTCCTTTTTGCAATCTAGTTGCTTATATTAGCTGAAATTTTATTGGCTAAAATGGCAAACTGTTGAATTTTGTATGATACAGTATTTTCCTCTAGCTTATCCAATTCTGCAATGCTTTTCAAGAGCATATTTGTGACAAAATTGCAGGCTTCCAAGCTGAGGAACAAATGTGTATTGTAGAATACCAATCACAGTGCTACTTTAGGGAGTTTCCTTACTCTTATGTCACATTAAAGAACGTCAGATATTGAAACCACTGGGATGCACTAATAATTTGTTAATTGCCTTAAAGCGAATGTTTCGCTACTGTCTTCAGTCTGGGAAGCAATGTTGTTACATCTTTTTCTAGTTTCCACCTTTTTTTTTCACAAACTGTTAGCTACAATATCTATTCAGAAAAAATATTTGTGATTTTACATAGTACATAACACTGTTGGAAAGGGTAACATCTGTTTTTAAAAATTCTCTTTTCACTCCTAGAAAAGTGAATATTTTAGGTATTGCTAGAGTAACACAAATGTTTGCCTACTCCTATGGATTAAGCTAGAACAACTCCTAAAGAGATTTTTGGCCTCTTAAAAGCACTTTCCCCCTCATTTAAGCAACTGTATTTAAATGCTGTTCAGCTAAAATTTTAGCTCCTCAGATGCTGAGCTGTCCCTTAAACACAAGTGGTGGGGTTAGTGAAATGTCAGTTTAGATTGCTGGCAGCCCTGCAAACAAATTAGTTTTAACAGGCAAATGGCCTCCTGATCCACAGGCAGCTGGGAGTGTTGCTGTGTGCTTGTCCTTGCAGGATGCAATTCCAGCTGGTGTGGAGTTCTGTGGAGGTTGGAAAGGGCTGCAGGGAGCTGAGGGGGGACTGCTTTGTTATCAGCACCAGCAGAGGCAGGGTATGGTGAGTGTTTGGGTTGTGGTCAGAACTTGGGCAGGATTTATGTGCTCTGTGGTGTCCCCAGTTCCTGGAGCAGCAGCAGCCGGATCTTTCAGCCACTGGTAAAGTGTCTCCTTGGTGTCACAGCTGGAGGCAGGTTCAGTTGAGCAGGCAGGGTATGTTGATCACTGATAAGTAGTTTTTGTCTTTGATGAATGGGGATGTTTGCCATGTAGAAATAATATAAATTCAGAAAATACACTCCCAACTAAAATGGCATTTAAACAAAATTAAACAACATTTTAAAAATTCCAATATTCCTAGTTTCAAAATGCTGAAGATCTCTTTATTTTTCAGTCAGATGACATCAGCAAAGCTTTTATTGTTCTATTTTATTTCAAAAATAAAATTGCTATTAAACATGCAGCTGAGCAATATGAGTTGTCAAAGAGATGTAGGCATGAACATCTGTGGAGGTAATGTGACATTTTTGTGTGTAGGAAGATGGTGGCATGGAGATGAGGAAGTTCTTGTGTAGTGAATTTTGAATGATGTGGAAAAACTTGGGGCACAGAAGAATTAGCACAGGACAACTGCTAATGACAACACTATCTTTTCTGAATGCTGACCCAAACTGAAGAATGGCTGGGCTTTAAACAACCAAAAAACTCACAGTTGGCAGTCCCAGAAGCGACAACGTGGGAAGTGCCCCTACCTTAAACTTTTGTATCTCCTGCAGAAAATGTAGCTCAAAAGGGATACGGGGAGAATGATGAGGAACTGACCAAACTTTAACAGTGTGAGAGGTTTACTCTTGCCTCCCAGGGTACAGTGGTGACCACCACTGTAAACAAAAGCACGTTTAGCATTCCTGCTGGCAGTGCTTCTTGCAGTGAGTGTTTGGAGTGTTCTTGGTAAAAAGGAATTCAAAGTCATGCATTGGATCATCCAGTTACTGAAAGGAGTTGAGATACATGAAATTATGTGGGAATAAGCTGAGTTACACCTGGCAGACTGCAAAAGGTACAACTTCCTAGTGCTTTTCAGGCAGGTACTGCATCTACAGAGCAGTAAGAAATTATTTTAGCTGTGACTTTGTGACATCAATGTTACCCTGACTGATTAAAATCAAGCACACAGCACTACAGATCCTTCATGTAACTTCCTGCGTTTTGGCGTTCCTCTTCCTCCTCCCTCTCACCACAAACGCTAGCACATTGCCCTCAAATGGCTGCCAAGCAGTTTTGGACTCACGTAATGAGATTCTATTGTGTATACTCCTAAAAAAAAAAAGGCAGAAATTGCACATCATTGTGCAGTTTTAAATGACAAGTTTTACTTCACCTTTGTAGCAAATTAGAATGAGAGTTTTGTGATTTTCTTTTGTTACCTTAATACTGTGAAGTTGGAATTCTGTGCTGACTTTTACTATCAGGATGACCAATTACTCTCTTGCTGAGTTTATATTCTGTTGCTATTCTAATGGGATGAGTGAAGAGAAGAGGATATTGTTTATTATTACTTTCCTCTGTAGGCCTTTGGTTTGTGACTTCTCTGTGAAATTATCCATATGTTTCCTTAGGAGTTTTCAAGGAAGACTGAAGTTCACTATTACACAAGAAAGGAATATATCCAAGGTGCTGCTCTTGTTTTGGCAACTTGAATTTAGTTCCAAAAATTCTGTTTAAAATAAAATCAGTGGCATTTTTGTCAAGGTTGTTTAAATACTTCCTACGTTGTGGAACAAGTTAGAATGAATTTAGAATCTTTCGTTTCCCCAAATTTATTCTGAACTTCTAAAGAAAAATAGTGATGGAAGGGAATTTCTTAAACACTTGTAGGGGCACTTACCATGTTTCTTAAATTCCTGGAATTAAAAGCAACTGCGTGTAGTGCATCTTCCCAAATCTATGCAGCTAATTATCTACAATAAACTTTCTAAAAGCGAACAGATAAAATCAGCATATCTCATAAGAGGACCTTTACAGGATGCTTTGCCTCTGATCTGGAAACAAAATTGATAGGAATTTCCCATTTCTTTTGCAAAGACTGGCAGTTGTTATAGTGAATTATCTATCAGTTCTTTTATTAGGGATATGTGGACAGATCAACTCTATAAAGGAGGGAAACAAGACTTTTACCATTTTTTCAATTATTCAACTATTTTAAAGAAATAATAAATTACTTTTGGCTATATTTTCAAAAGGAAAGCCAGTGGCATCTTGGCCTGGACCAGTGATGATGTGGCCAGCAGGACCAGGGCAGGGATTGTCCCCTCTGCTGGGCACTGGTGAGGCCACACCTCGAATGCTGTGTCCAGTTCTGGCCCCTCACTGCAAGACAGACATTGAGGGGCAACAGAGGTGGGGAAGGGTCTGGAACGCAAGTCCTGTGAGGAGTGGCTGAGGGAGCTGGGGGTGTTTAGCCTGGAGAAAAGGAGGCTCAGGGGAGACCTTATCACTCTCTATAGTGATTTGAAAGGAGGGTGTAGCCAGGTAGGGGTCAGCCTCTTCTTCCAGAAAACCAGCGACAGGACAAGAGAGAAAATGGCCACAAACTGTACCGGAAAATGTTGATGTTAGACATCTGGAAAAAATTTCTTCACAGAAGGTGTTGTTAAACATTGGAATGGGCTTATTGGAGAGGTGGTGGAGTTGCCATCCCTGGAAGTGTTCAAGAAAAGACTGGATGTGGCACTTAGTGCTCTGGTCTAGTTGACTCGATGGTGATCAGTGAAAGGTAGGACCTGATAATCTTGGGGATCTTTTCCTGCCTTAATAGTTCTATGATTCTGTGCTCCATACAGTATGTGCTCTGTAAAACATTATTTGTAATGAAAAGGGACAGTGTTCTGGAGGCAGGATTAGGAATAGAAGATGCTTTACGGTCTGAGTGAGAAAAGGGCTTACATGGAAGTTAAATGCTGTGGACTGTAGGGGCAACTTACTGCAGCCCCTAAAAATTTAAATGCAGTCGTGAGCTCAGCTGGATGGACAAGTGTCAATATTTTCCTGCTATGGCTGCAAAAATAGTAAGATTTTTATTATCATATGCACAAGCTTTCATCAATATTAGAGAACTCTTGCATACAATGCTAATGCAGTCTTGCAAGACAACTTTCATTTGAAAAATGCAAACCCTCTACTGAGCTGATGGGGGGGAAACCATCTGGAAACAGATGAAACTCTCTGCTGATTGTTTAGATATTGCACATTCTTGTTATGCTTATGAACTGCTAGGTGGTTTGTTAAATCCATTTCCAAATGCAAGACTTTTTACATGAGGGTGGCTTTGAGCCAAGGCCTGTGGTGGAGGCTAGGAAGTGATAGGCAGCTGCTTCTCCAAGAAGCTGGAGCCAGCAGTGTGGAATAGGCAGTGTGGTGGCTTCCCTTGGAGTGTGTGTGGACCATGGTTAGCCCCTCATCAGGGGGTCTGGGGGAATGAGGCTCGCTGTAGCTGAAGAAATGCAGCTTCTTAAAATGAATTTGTGTCCAAGATGCAGAAGGGTTGGACAAAAGGGACAGCAAATCCATAACAGGGTGGGAGGGGGAGTCTGGTTTGCTGTGTGCAGGCAAAACACAGGAAATCCTACCTTGCATGTATGAGTGATGGAGTGGTGAGGAAAACCTCACAAAGGATGAAAGCTCCAGGGAGGTGGTGGAGCCAATATTGTTGTTGATCTGAAATTTTGCTCCCTTTGATGTTGTTTTTATAGTGGTCAGATCTGGTTGGGAAGCTGAAGGGTTGAGTTATAGAATCTCAGGCCTAGAAATTGAACTCTCTTCTAAAATGGAATCTGCCATACTTATTTTGTTCTTGTAAACTTCATGTTTGCATGAAAATAATTGAAAGCATATGTTATATATGTGCTTGTCTCAGACTGTCTTGCCCCGTGTTACATCTTAAAAATCAGTGGAAATATGTTTGGGAGCTGTCTGGCTTTGGTTTTTGGGTTTTGCAGGGTTTTGTTTTCCTTGGCCTCTTACTTAATGTGCAGGAAGAGCTGGTATGTCGAAGGTTTTCTTTAGAGCTGTTATGATCTGGGAAGTTATGTACTGTTGTAGATGACAGCGAAAAGGATTTTCAAGGTGTTTACAGATAAATGAAATTGTTTTCAAACATATTGAGGTGTGACTTGCAAGATCACAATGTTCTGGCAGCACACACACAAAAAAGGCAATGCTTCCATGAAAGTTAAGGCCAGGCCATCTTCACAAAAAGAGGCTTACTGCAATTATAGACTTAGTAGACTGAAATGTATGAAAAAAAGAAGGCATTCTGAGACAAAGAGAAATGCTGGCATGCTTGAGGGCTCATCTGTGTCCCTGTAACTTATAATTTGGTGTAATAAAATATCTTCTGTATAGGAAATACAGTACAAGTCTGAAATACCAGCAGGTCTAGTAAAGCTGACTGTTTTCTCTGTAGGGAAAAACATTTACAGCTCTCATTAATATTAGAATGGTTTGAGTTGAAAGGGACCTTAAAGATCATGTCATTCCAATCTTCAAGGATATTTGTCAGACAAGGATTTTTGGATGATGAGGACACTCCAATACCTGGCAGCACAGATAGAACAATGTGTACAGGCAATACTGTGGGTGAAGCAACAGATGCTCAGAGAAGAAGCTAATTATGACAATAGCAACTTAAATATAATGAAATGAAACATGCTGAGAAGTTCTGAGGATTTCTGAGTACCACAAGGCACATGAAAGACATCAGTTTATCTATTTAGAAGCTCCTGTGACCCTCTGTGTACCTTGTATGACTTGGCCATTGGACTACTCAAATAAAAAGGAGTAACTTTTAAAATCATAATTGACCAGCACGCCTGGTCCTCTAACTGTTGATGATTCTCACTTCCTTTTGCTGGGTATTCAGCAGCTGTTTAGTTCTCACAATTCAATGAACAAACAAAAAAACTCCCACCAGCACACACAGAAAAACAAGATAAAAATTTGAAGAAATACAATAAAACTAAAGTCCAATTTTTGCCTTTTTTTTTTAATCAAGACAATTTTTAAAGCTTCCATGTGGAATTTACTGGTTTAGAGTTAAAACTAAGTTTTGGTGCAGCCTATTATAATGGGACAAGTAAACGCCTCTAATGATTTCTTGCGTAGCTCTTTCCGTGCCGCTGCTGCCTCATGTCCTCCCACCCCATGCAGATTTCCTGACACTGCCACTTAGCAGGGCACTCAAGAATGAGCCAAAAGAGCTTTGCCTTGGCACGCTTCTGTTGGCTGCGTTTGGGTTTCCTTGATGAAACCCAGAGAGGAAACAGAACCCAAGAGCTTGACAGTCTGGCAAGAGTGCTGCAAAGCATCAGATGTGTAAGGCATCTTACCATCCTACTACCCTCAAGTTTTCCTGGGACAGTTTTTTTCCAGACAAGTTGGGAGGGGTGGAGTGGAGCATGTTGTGTGGTTGGGTTTCTTTTAAAAAACAAAGGTTGGATTAAAAAAAAAAAAAAATCTGAGCTTGAGCTGCAAAATCCTTAGCAAGTTCAGACTTGAGCTCTTGTAACTGATAATAAAGCAGCAGTGTAAGGATTTGTCTGTGTATCAAACCAATAAAGAAAGGCAGCAATTAGAATTAATTAGGTTTTTTAAAATTAGAATTAATAGGATTTTTGAAAATAGATACTGTTAGTTTATAACAAAGAAGGTTGGTTGCTTTGTTTTGTCCTACTTGGTTGGATTTTTTGTTATTGCATAAGTATTTTTGTTCATTTTGTTTTGCCAGGAGGTAATTCTAGCTGTGTTTCCTTGCTGTTTAACAGGCTAATATTTCTCCTGGTCATGATTAACATGGGTGATTTTTTTATAGCAATACAATCATGTTACAGCAAGTGTAACAAAAATCCATAGTGATGACATTGGTATTTGGGACAGCTTATCTGTAGCTGATGAAACACACTTTTACATGTATGTTTTAGTTATCCTCTTACAGACTCATTGAAATGACATATATGTGCTTCTATTTTTCTAAAGGAAGCTGTTTGATAAAAACCATCCCAAACAGCAAAGGGAGAAACTTAATTCACTGTTTAACTGTACTTTTTCTGTTTTTTAATGAAGAGAAAATGACTCATAAATAAGGCAGAGGGAGAAAGAGATAAATAAAAGCTGCTCACAATAGCTGATAATTACAAAAAGTACAGTGCTGATCTGGGGATCTAGCTGTTGAGAATAATACATTTAATACCAACGTTCCTTGCTAAATTCATCAGAATGAATGTCAAAATATTTAATTGAGAATGCAGGCATTCCTTCTTGAAAAAAACATCCTGAAAGACCACCTTCTTACTGTGGCCTGTTCATAAAGCTGTGAACAGGACAGCAGTGTTCATGTCCTCAGTCCCTTGAGACTATCTGGCTCTCTCTAAACTGAATGGCAAAGTTCTTGCTGGCAACACTGAAGTGGAAGGGGGCCTCAGATATGTGCATTTTCCCTGTGAACATGGGTAAAGCTTTCTTTTTTCCTGTAAAGTGTGAGCAGTCTTACCTGCATCCAAAAATGTCAGTTGTGATATTTGAGTAGCATTATATTTTTCTTCCTGTCTCCCCTTTTCTGTATCACCTGCAAGAGGTATATATCCAGTCAGGATCCATGTGTCTTTCTCTGTTCCTGGCATAAATTTACATTGGTTTCAATTAAATGTAGGACTGCCACCATCAAGTATAAGCACATATAAATTTTGAACTTTCCTCCATGTAAATGTATTACTTTTACCTTAATTTCTTAGAATTTGTATGTTAGTGTTTAGTAGTGAAAACTGGTTATTTACTCCAAAAGGGCAGTGCCAAAAGGGAAAATTTTGTTAAGATACACTTGCCCTTTCTTGTTTTGGCAAATAAGGTAATTGAAACAATGGTTTTGGTGGAAAATTGTTAGGGCAGTTGTACATAAATGATAAATTACATGGACTGGATTTTAATGGAAATGGCTTTTTGTTCTCAGCTTTGCTTTTATTTAATGTGAAGGGAAGCAATGCAAGTTTGTTCTTCAGTCATATGGAGGAAAAAAAATAGAAGTTTGTTGTTATTGGGATTTTTTATAAACAAATCCAAACAACTTCAATAAATAATGGAGGGAGAAGGAGGAATAGGCAGAGTGCTGATCTGATCGTACTTATCCATCTGTGCTCTGGGACAGTGTTCCTTTTTAATTAACAGTAGTGCACAAAGATCATAACGTTGTTTCTGACACTGTAAAATTAATACTTTTCCTGTTCTGAAGAGCTGGCAGTCTAAAAATGCTCCTTCTTGATATATTTAGTCAGTAAGAATAATTTGAGAGAAATTGACCTAAATAATATTACCAAAGAGATAGCAGTGCCAAGTAAAGCTGCTTTAAATATTTAAAAGAATGGAGATGCTTTGTCAGATATTTGCTTTGCTCTCCAAAAAGCTCTTTATGCATGACTTTGTGCACAAATACTTACTGGGTAAGGACCTCAACAGTGCTGGACTAAGTCTAATCAACTACATTGTAACAAATAGGTTGCTGGAAAAAACCCTGTAAGGTAGCAAAGGTCTCATTTGAGATGTAAAATAAACAGTTTTATATTTTAGGGAGAAGGAAGATACTGTAATAAAAGACTTTTAATGAAAATAAATATTGATAAATGATACTATTATATTTATGCAGCAAAAAATATCTCAAAATACAGCCCATGCTCTTGAAAAAAATCAAATTTTTTGATTTGAAAAAAATCAAAATTTTTAGACAGAGAGAGAGCTGAGGAGGGTGTGAGGATGCCCTCCATCTTCAGGAAGAAGAGAAGGCGATCTCTGTCTTTTGGACCCTCGGCCCCAGGGGAAAATGGGGGGGACTCTAGTCCCAAATTGTGATACTGGACTGTTGTTCCTGGTGGTCCTTGGCAAAGCATCCTTAAAGGGGCCCTATAAGCAGTCTCTGTCCATGCACGGTGGTGAGAGCACTGTGACATGGAGAGGAGAGTGTCACACTGGCCGGTGTGTCTGGGCGGTGCCACGTGTGACATTGGAAACACAAGAGGTGGCAGTTGTGTTTCCTGGGGGTCTATGGTTGCAAGGGGGACTCCTCTCTTCCCCGATGGACTCAGTATTGATTATATTGAAGGGTGAAAACTTGATTAAGGATCCAAATGGGTCTCGCTGGGGTTTGGTGGAGTTGAGTGGAGGGAGGAGAAATGTTTTGGAAGGTTTTCATTTCGAATTTTGTGTGTTTTTTTTTCCTTCCTTTCTTTTCCTTTTATAGTAGTAGTAGTAGTAGTGTAATAAAGCTTTTTCCTTTGTTATTAAGTTTAGTCTGCTTTGCTCTGTCCTTAATCACATTTCACAGCATTTGATTAGTAAGTTGTATTTTCATGGAGCGCTGGCATTGTGCCAGCGTCAAACCATGACACAAAGGATTTGTCAGAACAAAGTAGAAAATCCAGCTATTACTGAAACTAGGATGAATTAGATTGATTTTTCTGCTGTCTTCCCAGGCAGTGTGAACTTTAGTTTTCAAAATCAAAATTCAAATTTAAGTGTCATCTGTATTTTGTACCAGGTAAAAAAAATTAGGAGAGGTATTTAAAGCAGTAGAAGAAAAACTGTAGATTTGGCTGCAAAGGCTTCAAGCAGCCCAGTTCTAACTTTCTGCTAGTGAAAAAGTTTGGTTTCCACAATGCCTGCTAAAGGTTAAATTCCTTTTCAAGTTGGAGAGCAGATATTCAACAGGTAGAAGGTAGAAACAAGATAGAAATAAGTCTTCTACATAAACATTACCAGGTAAATATATAAATAGGTAGGACTTCAGGTATAGTAAATTAGAATGATGCATCCAGTAAAAAAAGATGTCTTGTTTACCTTGATGAAACATACGTTAAAGAAGCAAAAAAGTTCACGAACAAATTTAGAAATTATTGATATGATGAAATGTTTTGAGTAGAGCACTTGTGAAATTTAAGTAATTTGAAACTTGTGTAAATTAGTAAAAGCAATGCTATGCTTTTACTTGCTTTGTAAAGCAAGTCGAGGAGAAGATTCTTTGAATAGGAATACTTCTGTCCTGTCTTAGCAGGAATGAAATATTGCTACTTCTTAACTATACAATAGTATGTGAGTCATTACGAACCTGTTTTTTTCAGGTGACAAATGCAATAATTTTACCTTGACAGCAGTTCCTTCAAACATAAGCAGGCGAAAGAGTTGTCACAGATATTGCATGCTACTGGTAATAATTGTATCCCTCCCAAACTTCAAACAAAACCTATTTTTGAAGTAGTCAAGGGTTCTGAGATTAGGTACTCAGAAACTGATATTTAGAAGGCTTTTTTTTGTTTAAAGCCTCTTAAGCAGGTATTAACTTGCAAGTTAATATCTTGTAGTGCAAGCTTGTGTTTATATGTTGTATTGTTTATGTTGGTACCCTGAATTTTATAAACAGCTCTGATTAAAAGTCATTCTTCTGGCATTGTGCTGTCCCCCATTGCCAAAGATACATTTGTGTCCAATGCTTTTGGTTTTGAAGTATCCCCATTTAAAAGGAACGAGTAAATAACTTCTATAAGCCTTCAGAAATCTGTTGATGTCTCATGGGATTACTTGCTGGGCCTGTCTCTGTGTTTCTTTCAATCTTTCCCAGCCCTGTTTATCCTTGGGAACCTTCTTAAGCAACTGAATTTTTAAAGTTTGTTGGGAATGAATGGAATAATCACATGGCTTCATGGTTTTGCTTCATTCTTCCTGCATCATGGCAAAAGAGAAGCTCTGTTAATCACATCGGTGTCTTCCAAAACATCTCAGCCCAACATTTTTCTTCCCTGAGTGTTCAGCTGAATAGGATTTTCATAGCTGACCTTGTCACCTTATAGAAGAAAATCTTTACTTGGGACTCTGGCACAAACCCTAAGTATTTAAATGACTGCTGATATTACTTTTGGATCATTGTCCTCTGAAGCATGAATACACCTGGGAAGTAAAATCGAAAGGATGCAGAAGCGCATAATAACAGTTTACAAAAATGAAAATACCACAATCCAGCTGATAGACAGGTCCCATCTTTCTGTTCTCAGTAGGAGTGTTTTCACACATTGCTTGCAATTGTTAAAAACACTTTCTTCCTCGAGTCTTTTGGTTTCATTTGAATTAAAGGCAGTCTGCAGTTAAATGGGACCAGCTCTTGTTTTCATGTTGTAAACAAGGGAGGTGTTTATCAGCACTTGTGTATTTCACTGTTACACTTTTCAGTGTAGAATTTTCAAAACATTTGCTGCCATAAAACTGAGCTCATTTTTAAAGAAGAATTCTAACATTAACTGGTTTTACTGGTAGAGGTGTAAATGGGGTGCAAAGTAAATTTAATGTGATTTTCTCATTATTTTTCTGAGTATAATTTTGGTGAAACTAGCTTGCAACAAGTTTAAATTATTAATGTGTTCTAATTTTTCTGCCTTGCAAGAAAAAATTTAACAATATACAATATTGTTATTGTAACAATATCCAATATAAAAATAGTGCACGTTTAATGTGTGGAGCAAAGTAATACAGTGCATTTTAGCAAACACTTTTGGTTTCTAGAACAATTTTTCATTTTATGTTAACGTATTCAGTTTCCCCTTATCTTGAACTGAAGCTTCCATGTGCACGGTGTTGTTCAGAGTAAAATACCCACTCTGTTCACTGACTTTGGATCTGAGGGAAAAACCAATATATTGGCATGTAAAATGCTTTGACCATTGGAAGAGTGCTGTATAAGAAACGGGCAACTTTTGCATATGCTTTAGTCAGTGCTCCCTTTGTGTACAGCAGAATTTTAGTCCCCTGGGGAAAGATTTGTTAAGCATTAAACCTATTTCTTGCATCTTCTCATAGAAGTCACATTACTGAGTTTAACACAAAGCTGACTTTGAATTGGATAAATAGTTGCCTAATTAAAAGCTGAAAATCATGATGTCAGGAAGGTTAGTTATTCTGAACAAGATAGTCAGAAAGCTGAGGAAAAGGAAATAAAGATAGATGAAACAATGAAGAATTATGCAAATCAAGAAATGAAATGCTGTTTGGGATGGCAGGCAATATTAGAGAAAAAATTCAGGACAAGAACTCTTTATCATGATTTTTCAAGCTAAATATATGAGTGATAGTTGAGGAGAAAGGTAAGACTTTGAAGACATTTAGAGTTGAGTTACTTAGTGCAGTGACATTGCAGCTGTCCCATCCCTTGGAAGATTTTTTTATCTGTCAAACTGCTTTTTAAAAATGCGTTTAACTACTTTTTTGGAGATATGCACTTATTGAAGGACTATATAGTGTGGTATGGAAGGTGTAAGCCAAAAAGCCAGACATTGTAGAATTTAGGCTCCTTGTTTCTGGCTCTGAACCCACACAGACTATACATAAAGTCTCTAAAATTATCTTCTGTGGTCAGAAATGTTTGGAGGTTGGGTAGGAAGGCTGAAGAGCATGTGGCAGCAGCTCTCAAGGGCTCACTCAGCAGGTGTCACAGGTCAACTATTGGAAATAATAAAGTGTGTGCTCACCCACAGCTAAACAGAAAGTGAGACTGATTTAACAGATTCTACTATGTGAGGTAAAAATGCTTTGCTTAAACCTCAGTGAGGAACAGCTGGTATTTCATCATTCCAAAAACTATAAAAAGGTTTGTGTATAACATCTTTTTCTGTGAACCAAGGCTTTAGGAGAAGTTTAAAATGTCTTAAAGATCAAATTAACTTTTTGCTAAGCATGTATATGAGTAATATTGTCATATAAGATCATGGCAGATTAAATTTTGAACGAGTTCTCAGATGCCTTTGTCATTCAGCTGATGTAATGGCTGCTTGATTTCCTTTTTTAGTTGCTTGCTACTTCAAAGCACTTTACTGCTGTGTTCTAAAAATTCCATTAATTTATCTGTTGCTGCCTTTTATCGTCTCAAAAGTATGTCTGCCTTGCTGTGAGAAATGCAAGTACTGCAGGGAGGTGATGAAGCAGTAACTGCTCTCCTAAAGACTCAGCTGCATGTTCAGTCCTTTCTCAGGATGGATTTTGGAGGTACTCAAGGCAGAGCAGCCTGTGGAAACAACAAATGTGCCTCAGTTTCAAGTGTATATGGAAGCCAGAGCTGATTGCTGCTTGTAGCTCTCATCCAAGTGAGGTTTAGTAGAGGAATGTGGTGATGAAAAACTGGGAACTGCAGCTTGTGGTTTATAAATGTGTTATCTCCTCCTTTTTTCATGAAGTGGAAAGAAAATAACCTTTGCATCTTGAATTTACTATTCAAGCCTAATTTATTGAATACACACTTGGCTCTAATAGCAGAAATCAATCATATTAGCACTGATGATACTACCTGAAACCTCTGGACAACACTCTTAATAAAAGTGATAAAAACTTCTTTTTATTCTTTGCTTTCTTCTGGATAACAATGCCACCAAAATACTCTCTATCACATAAACTGTTTAAGAGAACCTTGATAAAAGTTAGCTTGCAGCAAGTTTAACATGTGATCATTGATCATTGTGACTTTCATCACTGAGTCTGACAGCTGAAATACTTTTCACTGGCCTTTGCCTGGTCTTTGAAAGGCTGAAGAGAAGTAATCTTTTCCAAACTGAAAGTTTATGTTCCCTTATTATTGGTCTTTCAACAGCAGTTGGAAAGTTCATTAAGCAATGCTCATTATTTTTGTACTGAAGGGGCTGCTGTGTGGTTAATTCTGTAGTTCAAGAATTTAAGTATTTTGTGCATACTCAGCATACCCTTGTGTTACACACTCATATTTAGTATGACTTTATTAAATAATTTTATTAACATTTCAATGCAGGCTCTATTATATGTGTTAGTAGCTTCTATGAAGAGAGCTCCCAGAATCACAGAATGCTTTGGGTTGGAAGGGACATTAAAGATCATCCAGTCTCAACTCCTGGACAGGGAACAGGGACATCTCCCACAGATCCCAAACCAGTATCAGGGATGGGGAGTCCACAATGTCTCTGGGCAACCTGCTCCAGTGCCTCACTGCCCTTATAGTAAAACATTCCTTCCTAATATCTAATCTAAACTACCCTCATTCAGCTTAATTGAAAACAAAAAAAATCTTAAAGTAATTTAAAAGCTGCATTGAAGGTTGCCTTGTAAAAGTGTAAAATTAATCATTCAGCTTCCTTCTATTCCTTTTTGCTAGGCCATTGTAATATCTTTAGATGAGACATCCCAGACATTTCAAGTAATCCTTGTATTTACAGAGATGAAATGGTGTAAACTGCTCTAAATCTGTAGCAAAAGCTGTTCTACTTCTTAATTAATAATGAAAATATTCTTCCCCTTTCCAAATGCTAAAAGAGCACGCAGAAGCAAATAGAAATGTATTTTGTTTCTGTTCATATGTTGTGTTTTGTCCACTTAGACATCAGGAGATGTGCGTGTTGGGGGGGCTTTTCTCTTCTGCTTTAAGTGTGGAAAATGCTATCAGGTTTTCCTGGTCTTGTATCTTAAGTTTCAGCACAGTAATTGGGCAGTAGAATGTGAACTCGTAGTGATTGATCAGGTAATCAAACAGAGGAAAATATTTTTACTTTATTGACAAGGTAAAATGCAAGATGAATTTTGAAAAGGAAAAGACAATAAGTGTGTTGACAGACTGTTCCATAGCTATGCTTTGTCTATGATTGCATAAGAAAAATCAGCATTGTGCATATTTGTGCATTTGCAGGGCTCTGGTTTGTACATATTTAAAAGCCAAATTTATTCCTATGCAAGACCTGTAGTATTAGGCCAGTATCTTAACCAGGCAAAATATACTTAAGGGAATACAATCTGCTTCACATTGTGTATTTAAACCTTTATTAATTAGATTGTTATGGCTGTGAAGGTAAGATTGGGAAAGGGAATGAGGAGCCAACCTTCTTAAAAGAAGGTTTTAGTTTCTTTCTTTCCCCCTTACTTTCTGAAGAATTTTATTGAGGTATTTGACTTTGCTTAAATGGATCATTGTGGAAAAACCAGCAATCTTAGATATAAACAGTGAGAACAGAAATTTCCTCTCCATTACTCAAGTTGCTACACTTTAGGAAGAGAATGAGGTAGTTGTAACAGGTTAGGCTATGGGAATTGAGGGTAAGTGTGGGGTGATACAGTGCAAGGAAACAAAAAAGTATTTATGTAGGTTACCAGCTCTGTTGTACCTGTCATCCTAAAGCCTGTTTCTTAACATCTCTTCCAGACACTGAGGTCATTGCGTGGTATCTAAGGCTGAGAATGAAATCTTAGAGATAATGAGTCTGAATGTAGGTACATTAAATTTGTGCACCCAAAAACCAAAATGTAAGTGCCCCCTTCTTTTTTTTTTTTTTTTTTTTTTTTTTTTTTTTGCTTTGTACAACAGTCAATTTGAGGTCTGTTTTGACCAAGATATGATCTAGATTGATGGTCCTTCTTTTGTACTTTGCTGCAGAGTAGCATCCTGCCTCACTTTCCCTTTCAGAGGAATGGTGTGACTACTGAAATGTTCAGACACCAGCATACAGTTCAGAGCAGTTGCTCACATGACCACCAAAAAAAAAAGGGAATCCAAGAGCTCTTCATTGCTGAACTGCTGCCTCGTAGTCTGATTTAGTAGAAGTCTGGCTTCTGCAGGGGAATTAGGCTGTGCAGTTGCAGAAGAGTGGAAGCCAAAGTTTTGACTTATGGTATTAGGAATCTATTAAAATGAGTGAGTGGACATGATGAGGATGGTAGTGCATTGAGTGGTTTTATTGGTGCAGTGAATTTAATCCTTTTAGCCTTTATAGAGAAATTACAAAGCTTGACAATGTTTGTGAAGTATTAATGAAATTCACCAAGCTATGCAGATGTCTTCAAAGCATAGCATACAAAATGGTAAAGTTAATTTTTGAAGTTCTCGGGAGGATAGTGCTGTGAAAGAGAAGCAAAATGGGCAATGGCAAACAAAATTAAAGACTTGTAGCTTAGAGACAGACAAGACCTGAGAGTGAGACAACATCTCACTTCACTACGTCTAGCAGATTTTTGACCATCACTTCCCATATGAGTAAGTCTGGCCTATCAAGTGGGATGATAAAAAGAGATGGATGCTTAATCTAGTAATTTTAATTACCTGGATTTGTTCCATTGAAATGTGGTTGCCAGGATATTGTTGCCTGAGTTATGTAGAAGACATGCAGATGCTATATTCTTGCTTGTACACAGGATGAAAACGTTTTTGCAAAGTTTTCCCATTTCAACATTTCTCACGCAATTCAAAAATCCTGTGTAATAGTAATATCTGAAGCGTTGCATTATCTCCACTCTTTAAAGTGAACAGAGAAGTTACTCTGGATGTGAAGAATCCATCTTAGATGAAAAGAATGAGAGAGACCTCGGCAAGGTAAGAGATTGAATTTGAGACAGCTATTTTAATTTAATTTCTGGTTTTATACTTGGATAAATCAATATATTCAGGTTGCCTGAGCATACTGCTGTACCAATCTCACTTTTACAGGCTAATATAGAATCATAAAATTACTATCTTGAAGTAGGATAATTCAGGCTGCTTATTCAGATGCCTTACCTTGCAAGAGTACATAAAAGCAAGGCCCCTGCTCACCATGGGCTGGAGTGTGACATATCAGTACTAAGGCTGCACTAGCCGAGCAAAGGCAGCATAGAGCTAATTAAGTTATTGCAATGCCAGGACTGTCTTCAGTATCTCACTTAAAGATGGCTTAGCTCTATTTGTTGTAGAGCATCAGGACTGCACAAGTTCAGAGGAAGAATTTTTAAAAAGTTAGTTAATGACTTTAGAGTTCATAGGGAAAGGGATAAGGTGGTTCCTGCAGCATAAACATGCAGTTATCCCAGAAAAAACAGCACATGGCTTCAAAAGCTAATAGGCTTTTAAAAGAACCATTTTAATTCTTCAGTTTAATTCTTTCTTCCCTTTCTTAAAATTGCATATGTAGATTATTTGAATGTAGAACAAGTATGGGTTTCTTTAATCATTTCTCAATGATCGGAAAGGGCATAAAATGAATCTTCAGGGCAGAAAATATTTGGTTTAGGGGCTACACATTTGGGTCTGATTTCAGTGATTTTTGATTTCTTCATGCCTTATCATTAATTCTCATGTTGCTGAAGGCTTTTTGGCTTTATTTGGTTTTTTCCTTTCCTTAAATGTTTTATCAGCAAAACATTCCAAAATCCTGTTTGTTAAATACTTTAACTTGTATGAACATATCACACTTCCTAATAACTTCAGGTCCTTTCCTGGGAACAATGTTTGTTTAACCTTCCTCCTTTGCAGTCTTCATTCTACCATGGATTTGCAAACAACCCTTCTTGCCCACTCCTTGTTCCTGTGGCTAGCAAGAGTTAAATTCTCCTAACAGTCAGAAGAATTGCTCTAAAGTTCCTGTGATTTGGCTAAGTAGTAACATCTCTTAGCCTTGGTGACAGTATGGGTGACAACTCCCAGTTTCCTGTCTGACTACAATTAAGTTTTACTGAGGATTTTATCCAGCTCTTTTAAGGAGTTGTTTAGCAAAAAATAATTTTTTAAAAAGTACTTGTTTTGCCACATTCTAATTAACTTATAAGAACAGTGTTCTGACAAATCTCAGAAGAACACAGCATATGGAATGCTGTGGATTATAGGTTGGTCTAGAGAAGTAGGGGGCAGGAAAAAGAAAACTATAAGTAAAATCTTATTTCGCTGCAGCTGGAGAGTGTCCTAGTCACCCATTATATAATTAAATTTACCCATAATAACGTATGTTACCAATGTGTCCAAGCAAATTAAGGTGTACACAAAAGGCAAGGCAATTTTACCATACTGAGAAGGGGCACAAGGTGATCTGTGGTAACCATATCTGATATAGAATTGTTTTTTGTCCAGAGGCATCACTGGATTTCTGACTAAAGTGTCAAAAATTGGATAGCAAAATGTCTGTGAAGTCACTCTTAGAAGGAAAATAATCCTAAGCTTTATTTGAGGAAATCCTGGAACTTTTCAAATAGTGCTTCTATTTTATTAAATTCTCTTGTTTACATGGCACTCATCTGGTAAGGGAATAATTTTGTTTTTCTATAATGCAAGCATAGTTTGGTTTTAATAATGCTGAAATTTACATATTTTTCCTTCTTGGCCTGAGAAATCAACTGAATTCCCTGTATGTTTTAGCAAACAATAGATACTTGGATGAGGTGCCTCACAACCTAATGCTTATAAGGCTTTAAACATAGCTCTGCTCTCAAATTGTTCCATAAATGTGATCACACTCTTCTTGCTCAGGCTTTTGTTGGGCTCCTGAGCCCACAGGGCTTGCGTGCAGTCAGCTTCCAAGGATTTTGGTATGTACTGACATGCTTTCCTACTTCGGCTCTGGCATTTTTCCTCTGCTGCTGCTTCACAGTAGTAGAATCTAAATCCCAGCTGTTTAGGAAACATCCTAAATGTTTGGGGGTTTGCCTTGTTTGAGGACAAGTAACTGACTAAGAGATTCTTCACATTACTCAATAGATTCTTTGTCTTAAGGCTGTGGTACAAGTCTTGCAAAAATGATAGATTAGAAAAAACTATAGTTTTCAGGGAGCATTGAAACAACATGAAATTCTATTTAATGGCATACAAAATACCCAGTTTCAAAAAAAAAAAAAAAAACCAAAACAAAACCTTCCTTTCTCTGTCTTATCTGCCTGAAACAGTCTGGGGGTTGAAAGATGTTCATGAATCTGTCATTTTTGTCTTCTAAACTATGACATTCATCCAGCTTAGTACAATTTATCCTGACTAGATTTTTGCTTCTCACCTTGCCTATTTCTTACTGTTTTCCTTTTCCAGATTTGTGAAGGTTATACCAGTCTCATTTCTGTTTCTGTGGACTCAGTCATGACTCATGACTTCTTTCCAAGAGAATCCACCTCCTTTTTTCCCCCTCTTTGTTTAAGGATGACTCCCAAACACCATCCCTAAGAAGGCTAATATTAGCTGCTCTTGCTAACGCTGGCCAGTATTCTTCATACTTTATTTTTATAGTCAGAGCAGCTTCAAATTTCAGTCTTTTCCATTGTTCCTAGCTTGGTGAATATATCCACTCTATTAGCAGAAAAAGCCACCTTGTTTTATGGATCCAGCAATTTTCAGAATGATACTATTGTACAAATTCTTAATATGCATACATACATAGAACAATTCCCAAAATTATTACCTATTCCATTGACTTCCACTTAATTTGCATGTGTACACGTGGTTTGTGGTGAAAAATATGGCATCACTCCAGTTGGATTCCTTTTGGCTTAGTGTCACAAGTCAAAGAAATGCTGACAGAATTTGACATGTAAAATTCGAATTGGTACAGAGCCTTTTGCACAGTTTTTCTTGCCCCTTCCTGACATCAGGTCATTTAACACTTTAATCACCAAACCACATGTGTAAACAACTGTTTGTTACCTCTTTTGATTGACAAGTTGATTTTGAACAGGATGCAGACAGCTAGAAAACATACATGGCTTTTGTGAAAAGTAGAGACAGCACCAAAACCACAGTGAAGTCATGTGGTTAACTCAGAAACAGTGGAAGCATTTCCAAGGACAAGGAATGCTGACAGTCCTTTTTCCTAACTGAAGCAATCTCCTGCAAATGCAACCAATACTGTCAGTCAAGAGAGCATGATGAAGCAATACTGAATAGTTTTCTTCCTTCCTCTGGTAAAAGCTATGCAGCTTGTTCTAGGGAAAACATCAATCTGGGGAAATCTCCTTCACTGTCATGTCCATCACTGTGTGGAGGAATGGAGCATGTTTTTTGTCTGTGCTCTGTTTTCATTCCTTATAGTTCACTGCTCAGGGGTTCTGAGCATATGGTTGTGTGTGAATCCCATTCAGGGTGGAAGGAAGCAGCTTTAGAAGCTGAGCTGCTGCCAGCAGTTCTCATCCTTCTGACAAAAGTCCAGATGTTCTGATGAACATCTGGGGGACAGAACGTAAAAAGTGGAGGGATTTTTCAACTTGCATGTTTGATCTCTCATACAAAAGTAGAACAGGTGTTTTCACTCTGTTCTAACCCCACTGGAGGGAGAAGGAGGGAATGTGAACACCATGCCTTCCAGGGACCTGCAGGAGTACTGGGGCACCTGTTAACTTCGCTATCTTACTGCAGAGCAGCCAGGCAGAGCAGAACACTATGGCATTCTGAGATGCAGCAGTTATAAATCTTACTGGCAGTTTCTTCTCTTGCTAAACTTCACTACAGTGGTAACACCAGAATATAAAGTGGTTGGATTCAGGGCCAATTAATATCCTTAACCTTTAGTTAAACTCTCTCAGTTCCAGGAACCTCATATCTCATCAGAGTTACTGGATTCTCACATATTCTTTGTGTCTAAATAATATTTCAGTTGTTTTGGTTTTGTCCTGGATGGTCTTGGGTTGGTTTTTTTTTTCTGTTTTGGGGTAGTAGATGAATGAAAGGTCTGAAGCTGTTGTGGATGAGGAGTCTGTATTTTAAATGAAGTAAACAGTATCTCAAAAAGCAGAATCACTTGCTCTGGTGATTATAACACAGAACCAATGAGTGTTTCATTGACTTGTTGCAGTATGACTTGATTAATCTTGGAATATACATTTCCTAGTAATGGCATGTCAGTCTCATTTTGTGACAGTTCTATATATCACAACATGACATTGGTTTTTATATAAATATATATGTAGGTTAGGATATCTATTTATGAGATCTTTTAGCATTACATTTCTTTATTTAAAACTGCTGTTAAGCTTAATATTTCCTTTGAAAGAATGAATAAGTATTTACTTTTTAAATTCTGTGAATAAGTCTATGAAAAATAGAAAATACTGCTTATAATTGAAGCCACCAAAACATCCTAATTTTGCTGGCATTTTTTAACAAAACACTTATGTCTTTTAGAACTAACACATTCACCTTGAGGGGGATCTTAGGAAGAGAACATACAGAAAAATAGGTCACTGACTTTTCATTAATAAACACCCACCAGGAAAATATGATCAGACTGAAGTACAGGAACAAATGTAGAGAAGAGATTCGAGGCTTTACTTCAGAGGTGAAAAAGACACAATCTAATTCAGAGTTGAGAATGAAAAGGGGGGTGTGGAAGGATCAGGTAAAGAAAATATAACTTTAGAGTCTCATATTGATAATGGCATATCTTTCTAACAAATCACAATACTGTATTTTAGGCAGTTCTGGAGGCATGGCAGAAATGCAGTGTGCTTTAAGGGCTGTGTGGCAAAAATTTCCGCTGTAATGCATCCTGTTAAACATAGGCAAAGAATGAAGCACCAGCAGCTACTTCTATGTGAATCTGCAAAAATGCAAAATAAATGACTATTAATCCCAGTTTTGCAAAGGTTCAGGGCAGACAAACATTTAGCTATGTGCATATGGTGATACTGACTATGCATAATCAATTCCTGTTGTTTTCTGAAACTGTAGACACATGCTCAGTAGAAATGTGTTATTTGAGACTTCTTAAAAAATTAAAAATTGAGCACCTCCAAAGAGTCAAGAAAAAATTATGGTTGCAGTCCTAAATTCAATTCCTTTTTCTGTAGAACATCAAATAGCTTCTTTAAAGTTTTCTAAAAATGTTCTTACATATATAGTGTATATATAACAAATTTTGTCCCCCTTTTATTTTGGAAACAGTTCAAACATGCTGGCTGAAAAACAAAATTTTGAAGCCAGTCACTTTGACCCAAATGATCACATTTGTATCATATCTCAAATATCTGAAACTGCAAAGGTGCAGTGTTACAATGGAAAATGACAGACAATTTCATCTACAGACATTCCTACTGATACTATCTTTTTCCTTTTTTAAAATGCACTGCCTTAGTATTATTATTATTTCCTTAGTCTAAGGAAAATACAAAACCACAAACCATCCAATGAAGCCTGCAACAATCCGGCAGCAGCAGTAATCCAGTCAACAAAAATGTATGTTAAAGCTTTTCTCTGAAATTCTACTAATAAAGGTGGAATAACTTTTCTATCCATATTTTGGGAATCTTTAGAACAAATGGCAGTGTAAAATTGCAGCATTGAAAGCAAGTGTTAACCAAAATTAATCTATGACCAGGATTTATACTTATCTTTGCTTTTTGCTGTAGGAATGGAAGTCACTTATAGTGTACCTGATAAAATCTTCCCACATAGCTTCCCCAGAAGTTTAATTTTACCATGTGGTAAATGTAAACTTCAATGTGCAAATAATTCTTAAAATCTAGGGCTGTTAATTGAGTGCAAACATTCTGGATCAGGATGGGTAGGGGATATGCTGATATCAAGTTTCACATGAGATTAGCAGTTTTTTATGATTAACTCAGCAAGGAAATGTCATCTTAAATCCTTAAAAAATGTCTGTCTTGCATCCTTTCCCTGAAAATCTTAAGTATCTTCTTGTAATATTTTAATTTCTCTTGTATAAGACTAGGATATGGGAGGAAGTCCAAATTCAGTATGAATTCTGAATTCAGGAAGAAGTATAACCTTTACCAGTTTGGCCTAGATTGGTGTGCAGTACCAGTCTCCTTCACTTGTACTTCAGATTTCCAGAGCATGCTATTATATGTCTGTACATATGTATATATATATACGCATATATACAGGCTATATGGATATATATATCTCCATATATATATATGGATGGAGATGTGTGGAAGGAGAAGCCTGTAATCCTCTGGAATTCTCCTAATTCTTCATTCTGTTTTATTTCCCACAACCAAGGTGAGATGCAGCTTAGTGATAGTAATTACTAATCTCTTCAGCTTTCCTAAAAGATCCCCAGAAAATAATTTTCAAACTTCATCCCTCTTCTTTTTTTCTGGAATCCTGCTATTGTAGATCCCATTTTAGCTCCTCACTGCTACCAACCCCAAAATCAAAACAGAAAATGAGTTCTGATGGGAGAAACTCTATGTACATGATTAATGACCCAAAGGCCATGTCAACTCTTCTGGAAGATCTTCTTTGATTAATAAACTTTCCTTTTTTATTTCTTTCCTCCCCCCCACCCCCTGTCCAAAAAAATACCCAAAACCCATCAGTGCTTTACTTTTTTTTTTTTTTTTTTTTTTTTTTTTTTTTTTTTTTTTGATTGTATCATCTTCCCAAAAGGATTTTCCCTAGAACACAGGACAATCACATAGCAATGTATTTAATGTATTGCTTGCAGACATGCTAAGGTTTAAATTGCTATTAGCAGAAATTAAAGCTCAACCTCAGAAAACAGTTAATTAGACTAAGTGAAATGCATCCATGACCTTGTAAGATTCTATGTGTGCTAAAAATATTTGATATATTTAGCTTCCTGGCAGGCTAGATTTTAAGGGCATGGAAATAGAGTAACTTCCTTGCCCACAAAGGTTTAAATTTCTGGTACTGTTTTGTTTTCCCATAAGTTATTATAAACATCCTAATTTGGAGCTTTATTGGAACTCCATTTTTATAACCACTTTCTTAAAGGGAGGAGGAAAAAAAATAGAAGACATTAATATGGGAAAAGAAAATATAATGATTGCTGTAAATGCTTTGGTGAACATTTGTCTAGAAGGACTTGGGCATTGAAACTATGTTTGTCAGTTTGGATCATTTTATTGATCATGTGGCAATGAAAACTGGAAAACAGATTTGTATTTTGTTTCTTGGCCCCTGCCTGTTTCTCATATAGAGATTATTAGCTGGCTATTTTGGGACTGAAAAAAACATTAGCTTTTTATAAATAAAAAGACTTCTTGTAGCTTGATGAAGAGGGGTTTTGCAGGTGCTCTGAGTCCTTGTCCCTAAGGTCTCATATCTTTCCATCTGGTTTACAGGATCATCTCTACCTCAGTCATGCCATCAAAGCAAACTTGATTTTCCGTTGTTGTCCATAGAGATGGATGGCTTTCCTTAAGATGACTGGCCTCTAACAAACCTGTCCTTGCCTCCTTCTGCAGGCTCTGCAATTGCATATTCTTTTAATTTAGCATTTCTGATTCATGTGAAGAGCTTGTCTTTTGCTGGAGCAAATTCCCTGCCTTGAAGAAGATTCATCTAGATAAGTTGCTGCATAAACATTATTAAAAGTTAATAAAATTTTCTACATTTTGCAGAAATGATCTAGCATAGCTGACTGGCAAAGTGATATTGAGTAATACTACCCTTTTGAACCAGCACACATTATAGTCCTGTTTTTCTGGGTTGCATTTGGGATTTAATGTTCAGCAGAATGAGTCCCAGATGGGAAAATTTTATTGCATGTTTTTGCCTTGGATTTTTTTTTAAAATATATTAAGTTAACAGAATTGTTATTATTTTTTTTTTTTCCTCCTGTCTGGATGAAGCTGGCAGATAAGAATTGCATACTGTGGTGGGTAGAAGAGAGGTGGTGACTTCAGTTTTGTGTGCACTATGGTGGTAGCAACATGCAAGCCAGAAGAGCAATTGAAAACACAAATCTGATGCAGGAATAAATATTTAAATTTGGAAAAAATGTTCTGTGCAAGAAAACAAAAGGAGACAGCAAAAGTTTGGCATAAACTTTAACTCAGCTAACTAGTTTTTCCATACAGTTGAGAAATAAGATGATGAGAATGATTCAATAAACAAAATTGAATGCATGTTGTTATTTGGGAGGTGGACAGAGATGCATTCTAAGTGTGATGCAAGTGAAGTTTTAACTGATAAAAACACCTTTGAGATCCCATTAAAATGGAGCATGAAAACTCATGTCCTAGAACTCCAGTTTTAAGTGCAAATGTTATCAATTCTGCTGCAAATTTTTAGCCTGTCTGATGAATAATCTTTGTACTTTAGTCATTGGGTAAAAAATAGAGCATGTAATCATGACTTGCCATTATGGATGGCCATTACATATGCTCAGGAATATTAATAAACAACATTTTAATGCAAAGTATCTTTATGTCCTGAAGCATAAAATCTTCAAATATAGCAGTAGTGATAATAAAGTAAATCTTAAAAAATATGAGAATTCTCAAAAGCTCAAATGAAGATACTTACAACTATTTCTACACAAATACACAATTTGAGTTACAGTTCTTATCTCCCAGACTGCCCAATTACAGCCAAAACTAGAAAAAAAACAAAGATTGTGGCAAGATCACTTTTCTGCTGTTGCTAGCCAAAGCTTGTGCTTGAAAATGTTTGTGTTCCAAAAATGAAGTCCCTGTGTGGATCTTACCAATACTTCAGCCTGAGAGGCAGAGCTCTCCATTGATTCAGTATGACAAGGATTTTAGTACTTTTGTTTAGTGCTCGCTTTCACTTCCTGAAAGGTGCAAGTAAAAATCTTAGAACTTGAGGAGCCCAGCCCAGGAAGCCTAATGTTGCTGTGTTAAATTTGCTACTCCTGTGCTGTGCTGCTTTCATAGGTCACAGAGCTGTGAAAATCAGGGAAATGGAAACTTAACTGGTGGGATGGAGGCACGCACATCCCATAACCACCAAGCCATATGTAACTGCAGAGAACTGCTTCTAGCCACTCTGAAATACTTCAGATACTTATTTAAAAAATCATTTTATGCTCTCCCAGGGGTATACAATAGTGGAATACTGGCAACATAAATATGTTGTGTTATGGGGGAGTTGCCAAGCCATCTGTATTAGAATGTTTTTTTAAAAAAACAGATCTTTAAAAAAGTAATTTGTTTACTTTTTTTATTTGGTGCATGTTACTATGCCTTCTTGATAGAATTTTTACAATCTACTTGAAATAATTAAATTTTAGCTGCTAATATTTTGTCATTCAATAATTTAGATTTTAGCAAGCAGCTTTCACCTCTGTTTGGCCTGAAATCATTAACACTAAACAAATCTCTGGGCAAAGAATCTGCCAAAGCTATAGAATAGGATATACAAAGCAGTTTCAGGAGCACAAGATTGATGGAAGCTTTGTTTTCCTCCTCTTGTGAGTACCTCCAGAATCATTCTTTGTCCCCTAAATCCTACCTAGACAGCAGGGGTCATGTTTGTGTGGTGCAAGTGGAGAGACCAAACAAAACAAACTCTGCTGCTATAGGTTTTCCCCATAGTGGGGGCAGTAGCTTGAATCTGCTTTACAAGCACTGTTTTTTCACTAACTCTTTGGGAACTTGAAGATATTGTGAGGCCCCAATTACTTTAAGAAATTCGGGCTAAATTTGGCCAACAGTGGCTGTAGGATGATAGACCAATGAACAAGCAACTTCACTGAAGTTTTATTTCCCAGAGGACAATAATGCTGAAAGACAGTAAACAACTTGTTCTTGCCCAAACTGGGTTCAAAGCAGTCGTTGCTCTGAGAGAGATGAAAGCAGGTTTAACAGGAACACAACTTCTGTTGTAGACAAATGAAGCATTTGACACTTGTGGCCTAGAAGTTCTGAGATAATAAAACTGAAAAATGATGAGTTACAGATGCTAGTAAAAATTCTGTAACTGCCGATAGCTAGATGGACAACTGAAACTATGCTGAGTCACAAGAAGATATTTCAGAACTTGATTTTGTGGTAATGAAATAGTAGTTAAAAAATATGAAAGGAGGTGTGTTAAAATGCCTTGTTAGAGTCAGCAATGGTGTCAAGGACTGTAAGTGAACAAAGGACATCAATACCTGAAAGGGTAGTGGAAAATCCTAGCTACTCCCTTTATGTGGAGAATAAGTTTAAGCACCGATGTTGCAGAAGTTTTTCAGACTATGTTGATTTTTGGAACTAAGAATGTTTTAAGTGTAGCTTAATAGATTTTCTAGTACTAGCTGAAGTATGATGTGGCACAAAGCAGGTGCTCAGCTTCTAATTTTCTGTGCTTTGTTGCCATCAATTCATCTTTGCCCACTTCTCCTACAAGCCGTGCACCACTCTCCTATGGTGCTTTCCAAGTCCAATAATCAAATCTTTACTTTCCTTTGTCTGATTTGTTTCTGCCTTACTGATCTTATCAGCCACTGTCAAAAGGCAGTTAATTTAGTATTGTTCAGTATTTTCTCTTAAAACAGCCCTAATATATCCCTTCAAAACTTAGTATCCAATAATTTTACATGCTATCTGCTACCCTACCCATTTTTTTCCCCCTTACATTACCCACCTTCTCTTCTCTTGTATTTACTTCAGTTGTGAAAGGATTTTTGGGCAGGGTTTGGCTTTCTTACATTTAATAACTTCCCAGCACCTGGCAATAGAGAACTCTTAGTTAGAATCTGTGGATGTAACTGTAATACTCATAACTAAATAATCTAAAGTAGCTAAAGGGCTGAAGTAAAATCTCTTTCCGTTTTAGAGCTGAGAGCTCTGAATCACATGCACATGATTGCTCTGTAGGTACCTGCATGTACTGTGGTAAAGATTTTGGGTTTCTTTTCCCTCTTCAAGCCTCATATGTAGCTACATTCTCTCATGGGCTACAAGCAAATTCTGTGGACTTCATTGGGAATTTTTCCTACTCTGCAAGTGGAGAGCAGAGCCTATGACTGGACTGAAGCCAGCGTTCTTTAAAAGTTCACATGCCTTCTATTTGCTCTCTAATTTAGACTCCTTCTGACCAAACAAAGGGAGGGGGAGAGGAATGAAAAATAGTAGCATCTGTGTCAGTAGAAAATTCTAAGGGTTAACGTAACATGATGTAAACTGTTTCATCTGTTCTTCCTACTTGCCTGTTTTAATCAGAAATGAGTAAGTAGAGCTTATATGCAGTTAACTTGAAGAATGGTAATGGGATGTCTGCATCATGTTGTACCCAGAGTACTTATGCCAGAATAGGAGAGCCTTTAATTCTGTAATTCTCTGAGGCAAGAAAAGCTTTCTGAAGAATTACTTTAAATTTAAACTCTCATTCTAATGTTAGGCAGCCTGTTGGATCTCTGAGTTAAAAATTGCTTCAGCTTTAGTTACTAGAGCCAGATGTAACATTGACCTTAAATGGTAAAAGCTCCCAAGAGTGAAAGAGAGGCTGGCCCGAGGGGAAAGAGAAGAATAACAGAAGTTTTAGGTAAGTAATCTCTATAACTAGGAATAAGCTCTTTTTCAGCCGTGAAACAGAACGGAACCATTTTTCCTCCTTAAAGGTACAGTACCTTGTTCTTGTGATACTTAGGAGCTGGTTCTTTACCTCTTATCCCTCACCCCTTCAAATTCTATCTCTTTGTCAGATTTTAGTTGCTTAAAAACTGGGTGTAGTCAATGCAACCTCGTTCTGCTTGCAAACTGTTTGGGACTATACAAGAATGAAAAAGGAAAAGCTGTGTTAATTATACTGAGACTTGAATAATAAAGGTATGTAGTCAGTAATTCAAGGTAACCTGGTGCACAGATACTGTCATCTGTATTGTAATAACCAAGAGGGAGTCTCAGGAGTAATCCATGTTATAGGGAAAAGGATAAGTCACAGATTGCTCTTTTTCTTTTTTTTTTTTTTAATTGTATGACTTCCTTCCCTCGTGCTTTTAACAGTGCTGGAGTGGTTCATGCTGGTGGATTACCTGCTTGTCTGGAATTTATCTTTTAAAAAGGCATTTTCAGAGCCATTTCTTTATACAGTCTCTGTTTGAGTCTAGTCCTGTTAGATGTAAATTAATACCACAAAGTTGTATTTAATTGGAATGCTGTACAGAGAAAAACAAATATCTTCAAGTGTTCAAACATGTTTCCTTTAGTACAAAAAAATTCATTATTTGCTTTTCCTGGTATTTTGGTTTTTGGTTTTATCTGTGCTATTTGGTAGGCATTCTGCATTAAAGTGTATTTAATTTCCTTGATAAATTAAAACACATTTTTGTCTTACTAATGTGTATATTAAGGTCTTCTTTTGCTTCAGACAGCAGAATGTAAACAATGTGAAAGAATGAGGTCAGTGCAAGGAAGTGATAGCTGAAACTGAAGACTTAGGTTCTGTTACTAGCTCACATTACTAGCAACTTGTGTTAGTAAGTTGATTTTTCAAATCTGCGTAGCATGGCTTGATCTGGTGAAAAATTCTCTGCAATCAGTAGTGAATTTCTATCTCTGCAGAGTGATTATAGTTTTTAGTTTCTGACATACAGAGACAGGGTGAATTTAGAGTTCTGAGTGTAGACAGTGTTCTTGTGAGTGCTGACAGTTACTGCATTTATATTTCATATGGTAGGTGTTGTGTACACTTTTGTGAAAGGTTTCTTCATCCAGCTTCAAGAGGCTCTGATAAATTAATCTTACTTGTTAAAGCATTTCAGATCTTGTTGCAAAACTTGTAATAGTTTTATTTTTCTCTGGACAATCATTAGTGAACAGCTTAGTACATTTAGGTTAGACTTCTATCAGACCTTCACGTTTTAAATCAACAGTAATACCCCAAATCAACAATTTTACCACACTTGGAGCCTAATAATCTGATGATACAACTCACAGAAATCTAAGTTTATTAGAGCAGTGGAAATTAAGAATCAGTCCAGTATATGAAATGCTGAATACTGAGGGTACTCACTTATACAGTGTTGGTTTTGGCCTTCAAAGACCCTCATTCTGATTTGTTGATCTTGCATGTGTTACTTTACTTGTGATGTTTTATGCAATCCTTCAACTTCTACAGGGATGTATACATTTAGATGGTATTCTAGAAGGTGTTTAAGTTTCCATTACTTATTTTTATTTTTAACAATGCCTAAAGGTTGGAATAACTAATCAGTGTCTAACTTCTTCAAGTCTGAACCAAGTATATATATCTAATACGTGATATAGCATTTCAACAACTATAGTTCTTATTTCACACAATTCTTATTTCTCTTGTAACTTAGAATATATAATAAAGTACCTATGCGTAAATTTATCTTCAGTAAAGGTATTATGATGACAAAAGTGTAATTTAATACAAAAAGTACAAGTTGTTTATTTGTGCATGGTGAATATTGTGTTAACGTCAGCACTATGAGTACCTAGGATTTTCATTGTATTTAACTTTTAGAAATCCATCTGCTTCACATTCTTCTGGATTAAGTTCTAAATTGTCTGTGAGCATGAAACCTGTATGCCTCCCTACCTCCTATCTTTTTATATGTCAGATTTAATAACTATAGTCCTATTTATCTTGGACCAAAACATTGGAAATTAAGAATTATCTAGCAACCAGCTTCATAACTCCCATGTTTAGCCCCAGCTAATTTCATTCTCCTTTCAATCAATCTGCTTCCTGACAGATTTTAAAGATAGTTTGGTGTCAAATAACTTTCTAAAAAGTTTTTTAGGACAGAGTACAGCAAGGTATAAGGAGCTGGACCTGAGAGAGACAGGTCCTCCTTTCATGGGTATGTGTATGTTCCTCACATGGAGTTCTCCTTCCTCATCTATTTGCTGTTGTTAGACAAGTGTGGAAGTCCAGGAAGAGGAAGGATAAAGTCGCTTGTGAGTGGAAGGGGAAAGAAAATCCTTGCTGTTTCAAGGTTTGTGGGTTATTTAAAGATCTGGGGGATTTGTGGGCAGAGATACATCTTTTTGCTGTCCTAACTTGCAGCCTTCCTGTAAACTAAGCAAAAGAATTTCCTTGTGATGTGCTCTCTGCCTGTGCTTCCTTTGAAAAGTGGGTCAAAGAGATGTTTTGGATCTCAGTATCACTGACAGAAAGGAAATCTGAGTGGGTGATGGATCTCTGTAAGCTTCTAAACTGGTGACTCAAGATAGACATGAATTACTGCTTATGTACATTTGTAGAGCTGTTGTGGAGAGCTAAGACTGTGACTGTTATGGTAGTGTTTTGAAGTAGGTCTTAAGGATTCTGAAAAGGGGTTTCTTAATTAGAGTAAGTGGACTTGTAACCTCAGGTTTTGATGGAGAGCTTCAGCTCTAATAACATCCCTGGATTTAATCCTCTAATCTAAGTAGGTAGATGTAATGTGGGTTTTTTTGTTTTGGTTTGGTTTTTTGTTTGTTTGTTTCTTTTTTTTTTTTTTGCTTTATATTTCTGTTCCCTAAGGTTAATTTCAGTGTCTATTGTTAATTTTACAATCTCAAAAAACAATTTGAGAATTAAATTTTACTTAGGAATTGCCAGATTTATTAAATATCTAAAAGATTGAAGAAACATAGCTAACAATAAAGACCACACACTCACCTCCATTTCATGGCTGAAATCAAGAATGCCTAACCATTTGCTAGAACTTTCACCTATCCTTAAAATGTGCAAAACACAAAATCTTTAGGTATCACAAGTAATCTGAGACCTGTAGTATTTTAGATATTTGTAGAGATCTGTGGGTTTGGACAAGTAAGGCTTGTAGAATATGATGTTTCCTATGCTAACAGGGATTGCTGGGAGAGGGGAGGATGAGAGGAGCAGGGAGGGAAGCATGCAAACCTGCCAGCTGATGTATGTCAAGTGAGTATGTAAACCTTAAAGTCTTTTCCCCAACTAAAGCATATTCTGTATTGTTGTGATGCACATACATTACAGACACTGCTGTCCCCTAATTTATGTGTAAATACACCTGGTGATTGTTCAAAGAGAGCTGCAATCTCATGGCTATAAAATACAACCCACTGGATTACTTACTGGGATTTCTGCAAAGAGCAAAGGGGTTGAGAAGTTCATGTAAGAAACAGCAGTGGTGGGGAAAGCTTTTTGTGTTGGCACTGCACACTGTTTTCTTACCCACTGTAATATTTTGCATCCTGAAAATGGAAGTGTGATAGAAATTCTGGACTTCTGGGGCAAGTACAATGATTGCTTTGGGGTAGAGTCTTGCCTTCTGAGTAAAATTATTGCTGTTTATATAATTCTGCAGAATGTTTTGTAAGGCTGAAGTTATACATGGGGAATTTTGGCTCTGAATCTTTGCTTTTGAAATCGTCAGCAAAGTTTCCATTGACTTCAGTGTTGCCAGAGGAGGCACTTAGTGAACACCACAAAGGTAAAGACTCTCTCAGGGCAATCTGAGTAGGAGAAGGTCTATTCTCATCCGTCTTATTTTGGACTTAATTTGTACTAACAAATTCCAAAACTAGTAAAATGATAGATTTTTCTGAAATTTTGGACTAGAAAAATACTCTATTTAATTTTTAAAAGTTCTCCCAGTATCTCCAGTCTCTTTTAGAAGCTAGTAGAATATAGTAAGGTTTCATATAGCAATTAATGTTGTTTAAAACTTCCCAGTTTGTAATGAACTGTGCTGTAACTGCTGAACAGAAAAATTAAAAATGAAGTGTCTAGCCTTAAGTTGAAGGAGCTCTTGTGGAGAGGAAGAGAAATATCTTGACAATGCATGAAAATTACTTCCCAATTTCAGCTGCTGAATTTCCCATATTTTTCTGTATAAATAGTAAAGGAAAGGCACTGACCTCTGGGCTTGTGAAAATAGAATTACATTATTAGGGCCTAGTTGCAGTGGAGGGTGGAATTTGTCCCAGGAGGAGGTGCTAAGTCAATCAGATGTTCTGCACATCACCTCAGACTGGAAAAGTCTTGGAAGCAGCCCTGCATATTGTGCCTTGTTCCCTTATGCCAATGTAGTGGTGCCCATCCAGACTTCCCTGAGGACTGTTGCAGTTAAGAACTTATTCCTATTCTCCGTTAGATAAAATTATCAGCATTGCTCTAAAAGCTGGTTTTGTAAATGCAATGGTCAGTGGAGCAGACTGTCGAAACCAAAGCAGATTTATCAGAATTCCCAAGTATCTTAGGAACCTGAAGCAAGGTTAGGAAGGCTTGAAAACTACTCAATTGCATTAAGTAAAAATATCTTTAAGGGTCAGGAAGAAAGATTTTGTGGGATATATTCAACATGTAAAAACTCAGTTTTTATCTTTGTATTGAGCTTTTGGGATCTGTTTGAAATCTCTTCTGCACTAAATACAGCATTAAAATGTTCCTTCCAAACCTCATATATTATGTGCTAATGGAATAGAGTCACTGGAGTATTAACAAACATGTACCCTTCTAAGAAGCTCTTGATATTTCCTGTTGGATTAATTTCTTTTGCAAGGCTTTGACATTTTCTGTTTATCAGATTTTAAGTATTTTTCTTAGTAAAATGGCAGACATGAACCATTTCACTCTCTACAAAGCTGACATGTAACAGAGGGGTGAATAATACCAAGGAAATCTATCCTGTTGCTTTTTGGTATTTCTCTGTCTAGTAATGTGTTCAGAAATTACATTAAATATCAAGTGGTGATTTTTGCTGATCACTTAAGAAATGATGCTAAAATTAAGTTCCCAGAGGAAAAATACTGTACACAAGAAAAGTAGCCTGGGCTACATTGGGAAGAGCATGGCCAGCAGGTCAAGAGAGGTGATCCTGCCCTTCTACTCAGCCACACCTGGAGTGTATCCAGTTCTGGGCTCCTCTGGAGAGGGTCCAGCAGAGGCCACAAAGGGGATGAGAGGTCTGGAGCATCTCTCCAATGAGGAGAGCCTGCAGGAGCTGGGCCTGGTTAGTTGAGAGAAGGCTGAGAGGGGATCTCATTAATGTTTATAAATATCTCAAAGGTGGGCTAAGAGGATGGTGCCAGACCCTTTTTAGTGGTGCCCAGTGACAGGATGAGGAGCAATAGCCATAAACTGAAACACAGGAAGTTCCATCTCAACGTGAGAAACAATTTCTTTACGTTGAGAGCACTGGCACAGACTGTTCCAGGAGATGGAGGCTCTCTGGACACATTCAAAACCCACCTGAATCACTGCTCCAGGTGACTCTACTTTGGCAGGGAGGTTGGACTGGATGATCTCCAGAGGTCCCTCCCAACCCTAATTATTCTGTGATTCTTATTATGAAAACTATGACTTGTACTTCCTTAAACCATCTAGCAAGTCAAACTGTCTTCTTGCAAATTGCTGTTCCTGTTTGGATTGTGTGGAGCTTTGCCCATGTACATGACCTATGGGTCTGTCTCAGTGGACTTTGATCACTCCAAAGAATCTGAATCCACTTCATATGAAGACGATTTCCCTTTTTCTGTTGCTTGACAGGCAGAGTTGATGGACATTTTTTCCCTATAGAGTAGGACTTGTAAATTCTTGTACAGCTTTTTACAAAATAAACACAGATCCAGCAGGTTTTTTATCTTATCTTATTCTTAGGTAGTAATTGGTGGTATGTTTTCTCAGGACAAAATCTCTTAAATTCATGATAAAAACCTCACAACTCACAATGTATCTTACACTCATCTGTCAGCTTATATGATTTAGAAGTTGTGAAGCTGGGAGGTTTTTTCTTCCTTTTGAAGGTGAGTACTGTGCAATCATCCTGTGTACTTATCTTCTGAGCATCTGCTTGGAAAATAAAACAACGTGCCTTTTTGACATCCAAGAAAGTGCTATAAAAAGTCTGTTGCTATGTTTAAATGCCTACACTCAGTTGCTATAGCAATAAAAATATCAAAAATTATGTACGAATTGCCACAGAGCATTACCAGCCCTTTCCTGGACAGGGAGATTGTGGGACTGAGATTGTGACAGAGGTGCTCAGTGTATTGGAGAAAAGAGTTGCCCCATAGTTCCAGGTGCCCTGTGGTGTCACCTGAGAGTAGAATGTGTCCCAGCTGCATGAATCCCAAACTGTCTGGGTCAAATGGGACAGCTGGGTTCCTGCTGAATTCAGTTGCTTCTTCATGACCTGTATGTTGAATATTTGGACCAAGTTGCCATTTCTCTGCAAGATAAGCTGCTGAAAATGTTGACCTTTCTCTAAATTCCTTCAGTCCCATGACAGCAAGTGTGAAAATCAGCTTAAAGACTGCATCAGCCCATGTAGATTTTTCTCCCTGTAACGTCACACCTTGTTCCTGAGGCAGTTATGGGCACCCTGCTATTCAAAAGAAAATAAATTAAATAATAACTAATGGAATCTTTAGCATCTCTGTGGGGCTCAAAGTCTTGATGAATGTTGCTTCTCAAAGAGAGCAGGAAATTCAACTTCCTTCATAAAACACAGCAAACAGAGGAAGGCATGTTATTTTAGCAACTGTAAGCTTGGTTATGGAATTAAATTGTTTCCTCAGACATTTCTATGCCTCGTTCTCTTGTCTCCTGAAGAGTATTAGAGAAAGACTTGGAGAAATGGAAGCCTTGTTTGAAAGTTAAATAACTGGTTCTCTTTATTCCAATTAGCTTGAAGAATCCTCAAGGTTCAAATGAGACTGGCTCAAAATGCAGAACAGGTCAATTTGCATATGTTAATCCACAACAGTCAGATAATTATTTCAAATATTTTCTTTAACATACTCTTAGAAGTTCAGTTGAGAGGTCTGATACCAAGAGTGTATCAGTGGTAGAAATACATATTTGAAACTTTTGTTTCAGTTGTTAGTTATTATTTAATACTCTTTTCCAAGGGTGTTATGAACATGCTGATGAAGTGATTCTTAGAGGCAACTATGATACTCTGTAGTTTGAAGGCCCACTTAAATTCTGCACTCTCTAAGTACATTTGAGCTTTTTAATTTTTCTAAAAACATGGGATAAACTACTGCCATGTACATGGATCACAGTTTTTCTCAAAATAAGCATTGCAGTGTTACATATATAGTTGCACCCCTCTCATTTCTACTAGCTTGTTCAATCTCAGTACAGTAATTTCCTAGAAGGAATCTTGAGCATCTTTGGGATTTAATTTTGGTTTTAAGTGTTGAAAAATGTGACAATTTGTAGCTTCACAGCTGCACAAACTCCAGTGAGTGTGGAAACCTGTCTTTCTCAACCTCTGTGGGGATTCTTTGTTTACTTTTCAGCTGTTCCAAATGGAGTACTGGACAATTACCTGGGTTTATCCTTAAATGAGAATGTCAACAGCACTGACTGTGGGTTTGGTTTGTTGGTTGTTGCTTGCTTTTGGGTTTTTTTTACCAATCTAATAGGGAAGTCCAAATGTTAGATCCATAAATATTTATTGATACTTGTTTATTAAAGTCCTATGTAATTAAAATTCCAAAGGTTATCCTTTTATGTCAAGCCTGGGAGGTGCTTCTGTGGCTGCACATGGTGTGCCTGTAAAACCAGCACATCTGTGCTGCATTTACAATATTGTAACTTTTGCTGTTGAGACTATGTGGTCACATGAATAACCTAACTGGGGAAGGGGAGAGGACAACAGAGGAGATGTGTGGAATTTAAAAACTCTAGCTTTTATTTTTCATGACACTGTTAAATACTTGAAACAAAGAAACACGATTTCCCTTAGAACTCTGTCTATAGCACCCTCACCACAGTTGTTATGGCATTGGTTTATTCCGTATTTCTATACTATTCTATTTAGTCTCTGCTTCAGATGCTGTTCAGATCTGAACTTGCATCTGCCATGGAAATACAAACTTCCTGATATCTGCCAGTTCCTGCATCAGCTTAGCTTGAAACTCTTCACCAGCTTATGGCAGTGCAGGAGGAAGAGGGAAACCTCAACACACAACATTAGCTACACAAGATTTTTTCTAGAGAAAAAGTACTACATGGCTATTGTTTAGAGACACGTTTCTCTTCATATGTTGTAGCCTTCTATAAGTGTTAGCTATGTATTTATTCCTTCCAAAATCTTTTTTTGGTATTGTTTTCCTTGGACTAAAAATGATGTGTTTATTCTGGTTGTCAGCCAACTATCTTTCCCTCTTCTTCCCTGCCCTCCCTTCATTCCCTCCCAGTACCCTTTGAACTTCTCAGACTTGTTGAATTTGGTAGGAGAGGATTGCAAAAATATTAAACTCCTAAAAGTGAAAATTAGTGGTCTGGTAAGAGAGGAGAGACCCAGCTTAGTGCTGCTACGTTGAAAGGCTTCACTGTGAGCTGAAATTGTCACTGATGCTGTTTGATCTGCCAGCTGGCAACCTGGCATGTGTGAAGCTTAAAACCAGGCACAGCAAATGCTGTCTCTTGGCTCTCCAGACTGGTAGGAGACATGTAAGCTTGCTATGAGGGAGATAAGACACAAATAATCAAAATAAAATACCCAAAGAACAGGTTTTGATAGCTCAGCTGCTTAGAAGCAACCAATTTTTTAATGTAGGGAGACACAGGTTACTAAATGGTCTGTTTGTGCGCTGCTATCTTTATTTTGGAAAAGATTCGTACATGTCTGTGAAACAGATTGTGAAAGCTGCAGGTTGATAACTCCTGTGATTTCACACCAAGTTTTAATAGTTGGTGGCAGTCCATATGTTTGTCTGCTTTCCAAAGTGGTGCAGAGCACTGTTAGTTTGTAACAGACACCCTCATCTCTTTTGCAGATTTTTCCATCGAGGCCCCAATGCCTAAAAGGAAAAGGTCTGAGGTTTCTGCAGTCTTTGGGAACAGGCTATAGACTCTGCTCAGCCTGCAGTCAGCCTCATGGGAATGTTGTTAGTGGACAGGTTCTTCCCATGGCAAGTAAATGTCAGCCATCCGAGTAGAGGCAGCCATTCTAATTAGACTTTCCTTATGCAACAGATGTTTTGAAGCTCAGCCAGGGAGAATAGAGTAATACCCAGAGACAGCAGCCCTTATCTGCTTTCTGGTCATTTAAAGAAGGCAACTGGGACACAGGAATCTGTTGCCTGAAAATTTTCTTGCATCTGAAGTGGTTTTTCCACCAATTATGTCCTTTTGTGCATGTTGAAAGTGACTAGGCAAACTCTAAGGTTGATGAAACTCCAGGAGCTCCACATGGACTCACTACTTTAAGTGCTCTTTAAATCACCTGTCATAGGTTTAGGGCTTGCTTGTTTTAATATATAGGATAATACTGGTCTCTTTCTCTGAAGTCTATTCAGGGTATGCAGATATTTGGTTTATGGATGAAGAGTGTTTTTGTTCTTCTTTTTTAAAATTAACATTGGGAAAACCAGCAGCATTAAACAGATGCTCTCAAAATGAGATATAGTGATCCTGTTAAAGAACTCCCCTTCTGTCTTCCTTCAGGTCACTTCAGAAGTTTCTAGAGATCCTTTTTATTGAAGTAAACTTCAGTAAAAAATGGCAGAATGAGATCTCATTTGCTCTTAAGCAAACTGACTGCACACTTTGTTTCTGTTACTCATTGGTTTGTTTTTCTGTGATTATTTGAAAGTAATTAACCTGTGGTAACATCCTGTTTTCTTTCTTTGCCTGATCATCTGCTTGGAAGGAGTTGTTCATTTACTTGAACAAACGAAAAATCCCACCATTTTCTATCTAGTATTGAATTTGTTTCTCTATGTTTAAAATAGGATGATCCTGCCTACAGCATTCCAGCCATCAGCCTGCTGAATATTCATTGTCCTTTCTTCACCCGTGCTGCAGGGCATTATGCCGACCATGACAATGCCAGACTTTAAATTCCTCTGATGGGTAATAAGCTTTTTGCTTGTACTTTAAGTTTTACTTCTGCTATTTGAAACAGTTGGGCTAATTTCTCATTTGTGGGTCTCATCCAGTGCAGTGAGTAAGGAGCCCTTTACACAGGAGAGTTGCACAGGTCAGTTGTTATTCTGACAATTTCTAACATATTTCATTTTTTTTTCCCTTGATCAACATATATGTTGTCCATTTGCTAATTTTTAAATTAAATGTTGCTTTATAAACAATTTGAATTAAACTCTTCAGTAAAAATTGTGGATGGGGTCATAGATGAAAAAATATGAAACCCTAAAAAATTGTTTCTAGAAGATAAAAATCATTGTTGGATTGCCTAATATTCGAAGAGCTATATTTTTTCCCATAACTATCAAACATTATTCCACTGAACTGAATGCTCCACCTAGATGGATGTTGGTAAAACTCAGGATATAAGTGTGCATTCTTGGTGACTGGAAGTGCAATGTGCTTTGGGCATGTGACAAAAATGAGATTTAGTTCAGCAGTGCAAGAAATGAGACAACTGCTTTTAGGTAACACCATGAGTTTTACTACAGTGAATTTAATCATTTGGACCTAGCCTGAAGCAGTATTTATTGCACAGTGCCAACATCTGATAAGCAGTTCAGGTGAAGAAGCAAGACCAGTGCCAGTTTAACTTAAATGCATTGGGGAGTAATCATTTCTTCTTCACTTCAAAGCAGTAAATCTTTGCTGTATTGGCATGTGTTGTTGGAAAGTGATGAAGAATTATATTCACAGTATTTTGAATGCTCTGAGGTTCTTAAAATGCAAAAAAAACCCCAACAAACTACCACAAAAACACCTTTTCCAAAATATTTGTAGGACATAGTAAAAAATGTGTCATTATACAGTGAAGAATTAAATCCCTTGAAGAGGTCAGAACTGAACTGTTGTATCCCTCACTTTCTTAAGCACATGGGTCAGTTATTTTCTGCTGCAATTGTGCTATGAAGTAATGATTTAAGTGGGTGGAATTTAATGTTCTAGTCAGTTAATAAGATTAAATAACGTGCCAGTGCAAAGCATATTCAGCATGTTTTCAATATTCAGACCTTTCTCAGGAATATTAACCCAATGCAGTAAGGGCTGCAGCTGGGCAGCTTTGTGAGAGTGAATTGAACAAGTAACTGCTGCCTGTCTGCAGAGTAACCTGACTAGAACAGCTGATTTATTAATGCCTGACTTTTGGGTTGGTGTACTTGAAGAAATACATATGAGGACAGAGTATGAACCTAATGAGTGAACTAAATAAAATTCCATTACTCCACCCTGCTTAAAAAAAAAAAGAAGAAAATTAAATTTTAATGCCAAAAGCACTGATTTAGTGAAATTGGTAACTCTGTAGTTGAATATTCATGAAGCTCTGCAGTATGTTCACTTAAGATATTAATTGTAATTCAAACAAGCTCTGTGATTCAAATTTGCTTTTTGTTTCACCTCAGTTCAAAAGTACACTTAACACTTATTTAGAGTTGGAGTGGATTTTTTCTGTCTGTGATAGAAAAGTGAGGTGCCATTCACACAGGCGGCAAATAAATTGTTATGGTAAGTACTGTAGTTGCCCTGTTTTTTTATCTTCTAGATTCCATTGTTTCTTCAGAAAATAATTTCTGATTTAACTGGATAGTGAGAATTTTAGAAAAAATATAGCTGGCTTTGACTTAAAGTATTTCCTTTAACAAAAATACATAAATGGCATGTTCAGTTAGTAACTTTATCCTCTTTGTTCTGTACAAATATACTTTTTTTGTTTTCAACAGGGTTAAAAACATAACACTTGGAAGGAACACTCAAAAAATCAATTTGTAGGTTGTCTTTAAGTGCCATGGAAAATCAAATAAACATTGTTCTAACTATGAAACAGTAACAATGACAACAAAAGTTTGGAAAAACTTTTGTGTTGGAAAAAAATATTTACATACTTTAGAAACATGTTCAACACAATTCAACATCATCTTATTTGTGGAGATCAGACAGTATAATTGGCATTAGTTTATAGTTAGATTTTTTTTTGTGTAGGTACAGACATTATACATTTTGTTTAAGCTAGCTTGGCAATTGTTACTTGTTTGTAGTCAGTTGTTGGGTATAAAGAAGAAATGAAGGGAATATTTGAAAAAATATGATTGAAACATACATGAAATGTTTCTAGAACACCTAGAAACTCTAGTTCTAAGTTCTGTCTTTCTAATTCTCTCTTATTTCTTTTAATCTGTGAGAAAAAAATATTGGGAAGATGATTTTCTAATTAGTGAAGCCTAGGATTTGGATAGAAGAGACCATTATTAAAGAGAATTAAGATTTCAATTCTTAAGAACTTAATTTCTTAGCCAATATAATTAAGAATTATGAGAAGGATAGAAACTGTCTTTCTTTAGTTTGCTATTCCTTCCACTGCCCCAAGAAGAATTTTTTGAAGGTAATCTGAAGTCACTTCAGGAAAGGCTATTATATAAAAAAGATTAATTTTAACCTAACAAAGTTTGTCTCCCTGGGCTTCCCTGTAGTCATCTGAGAAATGAAAGGTTCCTGCAGAATACAATTCAGAGAGCCTAAAGTAAATTCCTGATTTTAGGACAGGAACTTAAGTTGATTCAAAAACAATAAAAACCCAAACAAACAAAAAACCAAACAAGCCAAACTGACAGAAAACTTCAGGAGACAAATGGCCTTAGGTAAAGTGAGTCCTCATGAGAGGTTCCCTTTATACATGTTCTCATGCCTCTCAATATGTTGCAAGTAAGTGGTATTATTAATAACACAATATTGAAGATGATGAACAGAATGAAATGGGTCTAGGTTCTTCTTCACTTGGTTCTTCCCCACAGAGAACATCAACTTTGGTCTTACTGGTTTTGGTAGGAACACTTGAAAGAGATCAGCCTTTAGTAACTGTATCCAGCCATATCCCAGCTGATGAAACTTTGAATGAAAACAGCAATTTCAGTTGACAAGTAAAAACAGGTATTGTCTGTGAGACAGCAATTGCTTCCTCAGCGTATCAAGTTTTGATTTCTTTATATCAACTCTAATAACTATAATAGGACTAATGCAAAGGTGGTGTTCAGTTCAATTTAACTGAATTGATAAAGAGACACAAGTAAACTAGATGAAGTTTCATAATGGTTATCAAATCACAATGCCTAAGGCAAAACTGAGCTTGTGAGCTTCAAGGGGAAGAGGGATGCTGAGGTGAAAATTTGACTTTTAGGTGTTGGAAGAACTGTTTGTCATGTTCCTTTACTTACCTGTACTCCCAGGATTTGTTACTAGGAAGCTTTCCCTGCTTAGTCCTGTCCTGCAAGACATACAACGGGAGGACAAGGTGTGACTTGGCAAGGTTGAAGGCATAATCATGTTGCAGCAAAACAGCACAGGGAAAACCTGCAGGTTTAGAGGCAAACAAAATGTACAGTTTGTCTCTTCAAAGTAGGCAGTGGAAGCTTCGATTGGAAGTTTGTTTCTTTCTGTAGTGAGTGGAAACTTTGACTGTGCTTTGTGAAAAAAAAAGTAGTTTTCTCACAACATTTTCTAGACAAGAATTAAATGTAGTTTATTTTGATCTTGTGCATCTGTGATGGAGTATCTAGCAATAGTGAAAGGAAACTTAGTATGATATGTATTAACTCTGTTGTTAAAGCAACCTTATTGTGGAGTTTGTTATGAGTTTACTAGTACACAAGGGAAATAATCCTGTGAGTGTGAAATAACTTTTAGAGTTGTGAAGTCATATGGCCTTTTTCAAGTTTTTAATATCTCAGGGGGGAAAACCATCCATTGTATCATAGACCAATCTTATATTTTTGTTTTTTACATTTCTTTGCCTACTAAAACAATGTTTATAATGGCTGAACTAGTAAGAAATATTAGAGGAAGACAAGTATTTCAAGCCTCTACCCTGAAAATCGATTTATTCCTACTGTTGTGTATTCTGTAAGAGAAAACCAGTGGGTGTGCAAGAGCATCTTAAGACATTTCCGCAGTTTGCACCATTGGTTTGAGCTGAGATTATTCTCTGTTTTTTTCTGACTCAGCCACATGTGAAGCTTTTGGACGAGGAGTGTAGGCAGCGTTGTACAGCTGAATATATGTGACAGGGAGAGGTGTCATCTCAAAATAAAAAAGACACATTTTTGCTGTGAGAGCAATCATTCACTGGAACAACCTCCCCAGAGATGTGGTAGTGTCCCCATTGCTGGAGGTTTTCAAGATACAGTTGGAGGGAATGTTCAATAATCTTGTCCAGGCTCCCTTTCCCACAAAGAGTTGGGCAGGTCAATCTTTCAAGGTCTCTTCCAGCCTGGGCTGTTTTGGGATTCAGTGATAATAAATAGGAAAAAGATGGAGAACAGCAATAATACGTTGTAATGGAGAGCTATGCAAACCTTTATGCCAGTTTCAGCTTCTTAATTTTCTGGTAGTTTCTGTGTTGATTTGCACCTGTGTCTTCTATTAAAAGGAGCTGAAAACAAATGGGATTTTCTTCACAGAGCCATAAAATTAGGAATATCCTTTAGTGTGTGTGCAAGCAGATGTGCTTGTGTGTGTAAGACTGAAGAGTTTGGAAAGTGCTGGTTTACTGTCATTTTTCCCATGAAATTAAATTTTTTCTCTATGATGCATCTTAAAGAACTGAAAACACTTTCAGTGACCTGCCACCCAAATAGCCTCTTAAAAACATCTGAAGATTGCTCATCTGCAAGACTCTAAAACGTGACAAAGCAGGGAGATGCCAGACATTCTTCAGGCTGAGATATGTTTACTTCTTCATGGAAGCTGCTTAGAAATCCAGCACAGTATCATCCTGGGTCTTAGTCCTGGCTGTGGTCTTAGCATGTACTATTTTTATTAACTAGAAAAATATAAGAAAAAGTCCTTTTCTCCCATTGCTTTCTTTCACCTTCCTGTGGTAACAAATTCAATCATTTATTTGGATACTGTTGTGAAGGAACTTTCTCTACTCAAATGATTGCCTAGTAACTGCTTTTGGCATTCTTATCCATGTGTACTGTGAGGAATTGAGGGAAAACAATTATTAGGCCACCCTCTGCAGTGTATTCATCACTTTCTAACCTGTTTCTATACAGAAGTGTCCTTCTTTGCATGGAAACCATTTGCAATGACCAATCTTTCTTCTATGAACCATTTGTTTTTATGCTGTTGGGGGTTAGTAGTTGTTCTTTCTGGGGGTGTATGTGCTTGTTTAGTTTGGGTTTTTTTTGGTGTTTTGAGATGTGACTAGAACTGTTTTAGAGATTTGGTCTCATATTCTAGGCTGTTTCTAGCTCTTTCCTATTAATTCTTAACATTTTTGCCTTTTTGGCTGCTGCTGAATGCTATTTTCAGAGAACTATTCAAAATTACTCTGAGCTCTTTTCTGACTTGCAAAATGTAATGATGGGCTTTTATTTAGCTAAGTGGTGTTTTGTTTTGTTTTTGGTCTTGTGCATCAATTTGCCTTTTTCAGCATAAACTACCTTGACTGTCTTTAGCTCTGATTTTCCCATCTCTTCTTTAATAATCTGTACAGACCCACTTTTCCAGATTCTTGAGGACTATGTTGAACACCTTGGTACTCGTGTAAGTGTAATATCTGCAGCACACAGAACAACTTCTGTCCTTTATTTTCTTCCTTCAGTTATAGGAAGTATTTGTCTTTTGTCCTGTGGGAGCAGGACAGGGAGTAGGGAGTTTCCTTAAGATGCTTGATAGAAAATTTTGTCAAAACCTCACCTTGAAAAACAGATGTTGCCTGTATTAAAATGCTTGTTGATTTCTGTAAAGGAATTTAATGAAATAGTAAAATTTAGACTGCTGGACAGTCCTGTATTTACCATTCTTGTGTCTGGATCTATTTAGTAATAAAATATTACATTATTTTCTTATCTAGGACAGTTATTATCTAAAAGTTAGGAATGAGGATGAAAGTCTTAAGTCATAATAAAATTATAAATCAGATAATAAAATTATAAAGCAATTCCTTCAAATCAGAAGTTTGTTTTGTTTGAGCAGAATAACAAAGCAGCTCAGGGTCAACATCAAAATATTGAAGGAGATGTTTGGAAAGAATGAGCATCCTTCACTGTGTGCCTTTATCTCAGTCTCTTTAAGGCTTTTTATTTGCCTTCCATTACTTCAGGTGATAATGCACAGCTTTTTTTCTTGGCATTTACCAGAATGTTGTCCAGAGGCACTCTAAACCCCCAAAACTTTGATTAAGAATAAAACTTTTGATGCATTGGTATTTCAGCATTTCTTCTACTAAGATTAGTTATATCTTATTAGTCTTATGATATTGTTAAAATTACAATGAGTTCCTATATCTTCTTGTAAGAGATATTTTCTGAATAATTTACCTGGTTTTGTATTTTTTTATTTCCTAATATATTAGAATCACTGATTTTTTTTTCATTCCATAAGTCTCTACAAGTGTTTTAAACTTTAAATAATGGGTTCCATTACTTTAATGCAACCTCATTTACTTTATTTGACATGACGAAAGAAGAGAAAGGTAAAGTAATAAATCTTAATGTTTGTGACTACATACTTATTGTATACAAATTGTTTATAAATAGGCAAATACAGGATGCCATTTTGACTCATCATATATAAAGTTGTAATATTAGCAACATAACAATTTCTTAGTGGAGTGATGACGAAAGTAATACTGAGTTCCAGCATAACTTAAAAAGTACAATGAAACAGGACTAAGAAACCTGAATTGGGGTCAGTTTAGCTCAGTATCAAGATATTATTGCTGCTTCTTTCCCAATTTGTCTCCTTGCTCCTCTCCCAGGAGTTACCAAACTGTCAGCAGCTGCAATGGAACAGGAGGTGTTGTACAAACTCAGTCAGCTTGCACCAGAGCTGAACTGCTGGTTGTGAACTGAGGAACTGAAATTCAATTCCATGTCTTACTCACTGCTCTTACTGCAGATATGGAGTACCCTGAAAAAAACAGACAATTGCAGTAGGTCTGATATTTCTGTGGCAAATCTTGACCCATGGTTTGTCCTGGAGTTTTTTTAAAGCTTCATAGAATGTGAGTAACTCTGTTCCTTTTATGTCCTTCTCACATCCCCTATTTTCATTTTAGGTTTTGAGGTAAAAATGTTAAAACTAATATGTGAAATGTAGATCCCAAAGTTCAGAATTCTCTTGCTGTGCAGAAGTAGTTCTCTGGTTTAAGCTCATCTCTTTCCTAGGGCCTTCCTGTGCACAACACTGATACAGCCATACCAAATAAGTGTGGGATTTTTTGAGACGTTGATGAGATTAGATTGTGCATAAAGCTGGTACGTTATTTTTTGGACCAGCTCCTGGATATAATCAGGAATGGAATGGTGTTGGCTAAATAATTTGATCAGGGAAAGATTTTGGCATGAGGCGCATTTTGCTACATTTGGCTTGTGCTATTCCAGAAGAGCAGAGCCGTTGTTTTCCTCAAAGCTTTTTTCTGAACTGTCTTTTTACCCAGAAAAATGTGGGGTTTTGATAAAATATGTGCCTGTCAATGCATAAAAAAATCCTTTCTTGTTCTGATAGTTTTGATTTTTATTATTAAATTTCTTAGACCTAGATTTTGAAAAACAATAATTGAAAATGGCAGAAATAAGGTTAGCAAAATATGTGTTCTCAGAGTGTGGTATCTGGTAGCCTTCTCAAAGAAAATCAGAAGTTATTTTTCTTACCATGCTTTCTAGATGATGCAAGCCAACAAGGATAATTTTCCAATTTGAGTGCAAATTGTAAAGATCCCAAATCTAGAATTGTATCAAGCAGCCAAAATAGGCCTCATTTTCTTCCTGCTGAGAAGAGTTTAAAAGTAAGAGGAATTCTGTACTTCAGTCACTTAAATCATCAAAGGTTATCTTTGATGTTGCACATTTGGAAATGCTGACTGTCTATATGCAGAATACAGCAGTGTTTCCTTAAAGTGAGGACACTACAAATACATGGTTAAATTTTCCTCTAAGTCCTCAGTGTTAATACCTGGAGGACAAATAGAATTATTGAGGTGCTTTTCAAGTGGATGGTGTAAGAGAACGTTCACTTCTTTACTTTTAAGGACACATGGAAGATAAAAGGTTGAATTGCTTGTAGCATTTTTTTTGCTTTTTAGCATTACCATGTGCTCCCAATCTTGAGATTCTGTGGGTAGAAACTTTGTATGATGTAGTGGAAAGGCAGCTCTGGAGCTGGTTTGGGTTGGTTTGTTTGGGTTTTTTTAGGCACTAGCAATAATCCCTTGTCCCTCATTTTGGATTCTGATGGTGTGCAGAACTTCAAGAGCACAGGAAATGGGGACTTGCTTGTCTTTTCAAAAACAACTGCTTGCTTTCATTTTCAGACCATCCTTTCTGCAAGTCAGCAAGCCTGTTCTTTCTGAAGTGATGAAGCAGTGTGGTTCCCTTTTCCCCACATTAAAGAGCTCAGGTTAACTTTTCCTGAAGCTTCTGCATCTGGATTTCCCATAAGAACAAAAAAAGGGCAAATTATTTACCCTATAATTTTGGCCATGGGTTCTTAATTGCAGCCCCTGGCAAGTCTCCTTCTGGCCACATATAGTTCAGGGCAAGTAGCTGATTTGGGGATCTGAGCAGGAGAAAACCATGACACTTCTCAAATCAGAGATGCAGCCAGAGATTACCTGAGAGAGGCTTGCAAGATACTGAGATTAAGTATCTCCTTGGGATACTGGTATTTTCAAACTAGGGACAGTAGGCAGAGCACCACTTTTCAGAAATCAGATAAAGCATTTGTGTAGTCAGTCAGTTGTAATGGTAATATCATGCACTGCTCTACCAAAAATATCAGTCAGAACTCAGCTGTCCTCAGTCTTTTCATTTCAAGACTTCGTTTGCACTGGGAATTTGGACACAGTGTTATTTTCACACTATGAGGTTCTTACAGTAAGCATTCCCAAACTGATGTACTTTTAAATTTAAATTTAATTTTAGGAGATGTGATAGGAAGAGGCAGAATATTTACAGCACAATTCAATTTATGTAAAGGCTGCTTGCAAAAGGGTTCATCTCACAAAGTTCACCAGATGTTATTTATGACTGAAGTTTAACTCAGTGCTGTGCCTGTATTATAAAATAACCTTTTAAAGAATGGAAATTAATATTTTACTGTGTGAGATATAAGAACAGCCATATCATGAGCACGCCTGATGGAACAGTCTCTGCTAATAGCTTGTTTCTGTATGATGTGTGAATTTTGGAGTATTTATTTCACCTCTGTCTTAATTACCACATCATCCAGTCTAATGCAACACCTTCACAGTCTTCAAATTATTAAATCAAATATGCTTTGTTGGTTTCAGCTTGAGATTAATAACTGCCTCAATTAGCCCAATTAGCAAAAGAGGGACTCTGAGGAATTTATTGCTGATTCAGCATGTGCCTTATTGGAGGGTCATCCAATGCAATTCATTGCTAACTTGGTCAGTAAAATGCACATAGAATATCTTTGCTAAATGCATCAGTAACAAAGTGATCTTTCTGTCTCTGAATATTATGGGTCTTAGCTTATAAATACCAGTTTAAAAAAATTTTAAAAACCAACCAAGATCAGGCTTCATCCAAGCTACTGAAACTCTGCCTTTACACAGTACATAAGTTGAATTGTGCTGTAAATATACTGTCTCTTCCTATCCCACGTTGTAAAAATTAAATTTAAATGAAAAATTGCATAAGTTTGGGAATGCTTACTGTAAGAATTTCATAGTGTGAAAATAGCACTGTGTGACTACATTTGAAGGGTAATTGTCAGGGTATTTATAATGTCCCAGAAGCATACAGTCAGTAGCAAGGAACAACACAGCACACAGAAATCTGTAAATGATTCAGCAATAGAGGAAAATGACCTTCTACAAAGTGTGTTTGCAGAATCTTGTGTTGCATCTTTTGAGAAAGAAAGAGGTTTTTGCTCCAGTTTTGCATTTACATCACACATGAATGAGACACTGAGGACTTCCTCACCCCATCTCTTGGAAGACTACTAAAATTGAACAATCATCCTTTGTATTATTAATATGTTACTGTTGCTTTTGTTGTTGCTGCTGCTCTTGTTATACCTGTTTTTAGCGCTAGATATTGATAAGAGAAATTAGTGTTGCTGCTGGCTTCAAAATTGTGTCTGTTTCCAGGAAAAAAAAAAAACTTAAAAGGTGGTATTACAAAATGTTACTGCTTTTTCACACTTCTGTATCATATGCTGGCAGGAAGGAAGAGCTGATATGATGAGGTTTGCTTTTTCACAGACAGGTAGACCTGCAGATTTCATTGTACTCTAGGAATAAAATTGGATGGTTCCTAGCAAAAGCAACAGTTCTTTTGACCAAATATACAGCATCCCTGAATCCAGGCTGAGCCATTGCAGCCTGGATGAGTGGACTACCAGGTCTGTAGAAAAAAAGTAAGCAGTCAAAATCCACACAATGGCTGTTGATTTGAATAAGTTGATAGTGAAGATATTCCTGTCCTGGTGTACAGCAATATTTGAAAAAACATTCAGTGGACTAAGATCCATCATTCCTTTCTCATAAAAAGGAAATGAAACATGTTCATGCTCTTTTGGCGTGTGTTCATTTTTGCAATGCAAAAATAGGTGTCCATGTATCACTAAAGTAAGCAAATGTCAATCTGATTGTGTCCAGGAAGGATAAAATGGGAATAAAATGCTTGTTTTGCTGCTTTGCCATTTATCTATGCAAGATGGAAAGCCAAGTATAATCTCCCTGCTTGAAAGCCCACAATTCCATTCTAGATCCCAAAGAAATCTATTTATTGTTGGTTTGTTCAACAAAGTTTCCCCTCTGGGATTACCCTTTGTGATTGGGAAAGAAAGAATTAAATTTCTTCATTTGGAAAATCTTTCCGCTTGACTAGCAACAAGCCTCCTGGGTCACTAAGTAATAGTGTTCTGCCCTAATTGTCTTCAACTTATTTATGTTTCTAAGTCAGGCCTTTGTTAGTCAGTTTTTCCAATTTATGCAAAGTTTATATCCTGCTGCCTTGTAAAGCAGAATAATTTATAAAATGTTTCTATGTAGAAATTGCTTTCAATTATTTTACTTCATATAGAAACCTTAAGGTTTTTTCTTTAAAAAGGATGAATTGACACCAAGAAACACTGGGGTTTTTTTTCCCTAATCTTATCTGTCTCCCCTCCACACAAAGGTATTTGTTCTCTTTTTACATTGACTAAGAATATAGTCAAGTGTCAATTTGAGAAAATATCATCTCAAGCTCCCAACTCTGCCTACACCCTAGACAAAAATAAATGTGTAACTAGAATGTGATGTATAATACATGCAGTCCAGACAGCAGAAACATATCTAGGTTTCTCCAAATCTGTGAGAAGGAGTAGAAGAAAGAAACCCAAGTAACTCTGTGACTGAGAACATGATGCTCATTTAGGCAAAAACATGTTGGGTGGTATTATTATCTCCTGGTATTCTGAATGGTGCCATTTCTGTTGGGAGAATCCTCAGTGCACAGGTCCTGCTTCAGAGGGGTCCTTCAGCACCACACAATGAGCCTGGCACTGCCTCTTAAACAATTTTACTTTTAAATAGTAATTTGTCCAGGAAGAAGAGAGCAAGATTTTTTACTCACATATAATTTCAACTTTTTATTTATTTTATCCTGTTTTAAGTTCACTGCCTTTATGTTGTAGTAGGCTTTTTTTCCAGATACTTCCTAGCTCTGGATTTGTTTTGAACTGCCCTCCTGAATGACACCAAGTGTACTGTTCTCCCACTCTTATCTTCACACTTTCTTATATGATGTTCCTTATTCTTATATGCTTAGACATCCTTATTCTCCATGCCAAATATCCTCCTACTCTATATTCACATTCTTCCTTTAAACTGCATTTCCTTAAAGTCTACATAAAATAATCTGCAAGTTAAGAAATATAGCAACTCTGCCTTGAGATCTGACAGTCTTCTGATCATCAGATTTGGTACTGTTGGCTGAATTCTTTCATTTATGCACAATATTGAATAAATCAGGGATTCATTTTTCCTTACTATCACATGTATTGTCTTTTTTACTATATATATATATTTCTAAAATTTTATTTTAAAGTACCTCAAAGTTCATTCCAACTGGTTTCCTAGAGGCCACCTGGCTGGGCAGTGCTTTTTGTTGTCTTCTTGCTCTTCCAGCTGAAAGCCCACTGACAAAAAAAAAAAAAAAAAAGAAAAAAAGATCTCAGTAAAACATCCTTCTCATAAGAGAGCTGAGTCCAGTATCTTAGTTACAGACTTAACCAGATAAAATCACCATTTTGGAGTTCTGTGTCAAGGATATTTGTTCAAAGAAAAGCCCCAGAATGAATAAAAAGTACAAGTGAACCAAAACATAGGGGTTTTTTTTCTGAACTTGTATGCAGTTCTTAAAACTGTTCATTTTAGAGAGGTTGTGCTGCTTATAACCTCATTTTCTTATGTTCTTTTTAGTGCTAGGTGCCTGAAAATAAAAAAAAAAAAAAATCCCAACCAGAGTAATTTATAAAAATTTGATTCATACAACATGAACTACTACTTGCCCCTTAAAAAAAAAAAAAAAAAAACAAAAAAAAAAAAAACCCAAAAATAATGGAATTGGGAAATTTTCAGGCTGTCTAAAATAGGCTTACCTTAAAAGAAATATCCTTTTTTTTTTAAATCTGCATCTAGTAATGTAAAAAGCTAGTGAAATACTGCTCCTCAGTGTTTCTAAAATATGTACATTCTTCATTTGTTTGCTGTTTGTCTGCAGCATAAAATTCAGCCTAGAATTCTTGCAAGACAAAAAAAGTCATTGTAAGCCACTCCTTCAGATGCTTTGCTGCAAGAGAAGTAAATCTAAACACTGACTGCTAACAAAACAGAAACTGTAAAAACATTACTAAAACAAATGAAGCTGACATTTTACAGAAAGAAAAGTGCTATTTTTGAACACAATTATGATCTTTTAGTAAGTCTTAAATTTCCATTTAGCTATGTTAAAATGATTGTCTCTGAGTTAAATAGGTCCAATAGCTTTTTCTCTTAATGTATCAAGGAAGAGCTAAAGCTGGGACCAGAATGGATCCTTTGTGAGTTAAGTACAGAACTCCCAGAATAAATTTTCCACTAAACTCTTTTGGAATTAGCTTTCTTATTTCCTTAAACTCTATGTAAATTTTTGATACACAATCAAACCAAGTGCCTTGTTGTAGGGGTTGGTCTTGTTGATAAGGGAGCAGCATCACCTGTCACCCCCAAAACTTTTGGTTTTCAGTCTCAACAGTGTCATAGATACTCATTACTGGAGAAATTCTCCCAGGATGCATGTCAGGCTGGACATGCATCAAAACATTTTACTTTCTGCCTGACCTAACTTTTCCTTTCTCTCATTCAAGCATATTATTGAAAACCATCCAGTTTTATGTGTTCCTGGGCTATGAGGAAAACAGGAAGCAGAAAAGGAGATTCTTTCCTGTCCTGCTGCTCTGTAAATTGAGTCCTACATGTGTAGCTTGTAGTTCCAAAGAAGTTTGTAACCACTGAGTTTGAGGGAATTTTTTTAGAAATTATATTTTCCTTCAGCTTTCTCTAGATTCTTCCTTTAAAATATTTTTGTGACAGAATTATTCACATTTATCCCTTGTCTCTGAGGTTGCAACCTGGAATTGTTCTGATTGTTAAGAAGCATAATTTAAGTCACTCAGTAATGAATCTCAGAATGAAAACAGATCTTTTGAATTCACACAATGGTTGTATGTACGCTGCATGCCCCAGTGGAATTGTTCTGTATCCTAAAAACAGAAATACCACTTTGTCTTCCAGGTTTTACCTTGAGCAGTTGCATAGATGTTAGTGTGGGTGGAACTCAGATCATTAAGGTTATCACAGAGATGCCTTATTTTTGTCCTGGGGTTATGACTCTGGTTTGGTAAATTGGCCGAAGCAGGATCTTAATCTCTTGCAAACTTGAGTATTTAACATGAAAAAACACTCTTTTTTCATAAGAATGAGACGCAATAGGAAACTACTAGTCAATATTTTTCCTGTGTTGCAGACAATAAAGAAAATGTCTTCCAGTTTCCATGTAGGACCTTTTTTCACAAAGGGCAAGAATGTACATGAGTCATTTTCAGTTGTGGATTCTTTTTCCTTTTCCCAGTGAATTTTCCTATTATACTAAGATTATACAAAGATCTTGGAGTCTTAATGCAAAATTTCTATTAAGATATTCTGGATCTGTTTTTTGGGGGTTTATTTGTTTTGTTTTGTTGTGGTTTTGGGTTTTTAAAATTTTAGGGGATAGTTACGTATGCCAACAAACTGTGTATCTTATGCTATAATCATGCTTTGTCTTAGAAAACACTTTTGTGGTACAAACAGAAAACCACCCTGTTTTGCTCAGACTTTGTTTGAAGGAAGTTTACTGCTTCTTAAGTACTCCAAAGCTGCAAAACCGAATTCAAAATGTTACGCAAATTCCATATATTTTTATAGCTATACAAAAAGGAGTGCAAAAAGGTACCTTTTTATTTTGGTAACATTTTACAACCACTTTACAGGGCAACACAGAAAAAGTTACAAAAAGCCACTCAGAATTGTGCAGTTCAGCTGCTGCATCCATGAGAAAGCAACTCCTGTTTTGACAAATGAGACTTGACCACAGTCAGCATGCGGTCAAGAAATAGTAATAAAACACTTCCTTAACTGGTTATTTCTGCAATTTTTTGTGTCCCCTTCCTGAGATGTGACAGAGCATTTGGGGTCAGGTGCCCAGCTATCAGTGGAGATGGAGTGAAGCATCTTTCTTTGAGCCTTTGCTGCCACAGGCTCAGCCATGACTCAGCCAGGGGAAGTTAAGTGATTATACTTAACTTTCTCTACTATGGTAAAATAAGTTGCAGCGAGAACACACTGAAAGCCAAGGACCTCTAAATACTTTTCCCTTTTATGGAATAGAGCTCCCAGATCTCCATTTCCTGGAGATTGTACTCTAAGCCTACACAGTGGTAAAAGAAAGTTCTCTGCATTCACTGATCTGTATCTGACTACAAATTTGAGCTCAGGGTCTAATTTTTTTCTTAACTATTTTAAGCAGTAAGTTTATAATAAGAGACCAAAATGTTGAAAAGCACTCCATTCTCTCTTTTATTTATTTATTTTTTTCTTTAGATTGTCTCCTCTTAGTGTGGGAATGAGCAGAATTTGGTGAACTGGATAAGTAATTTGTTTGTGTTTTTTAACTCATTTTGTAGGTGCATAAGGCTTGTGCATACAGAGATTGTAGATCTTCACCCACATCCACTCTGCCTGTGACATGTGAGTTAATCTCTACAAGTATTTAGTTTTAAAATATAATTTTGAATTTTGTCATTTGTGAAAGAATGGAGTTTTGGGGGAGATAATTTACTTTGATAAAACAGTACAGTAATGTAAATTATAGTCTTTGATAAGGTAGAGGTAAGCCAGACAGGGCTTGATCAATGGAAAGAAAAAAGAAATAAAAACAGAAATAACAGGATCTTGAAATGATCTCAGTGCCTAGGATGCTAATATGTGCTCATGCACCTTGATTGTTTCTAAAGTGCAGGTGTATTTTTAAGCTCTTTTCAGTGTCTTCAGGGTGAGTAATTACAGGTGTTTCAGTTCGTACCTCACTGTATTGCATGTATTGTTAACATATCATTTCCTTCTTTGACTGAAATGTGTTTGTTCTTGTGGAAAGGAGACAAAGTTGGCAAAGCTAATGGGAGCATCTTTCCAAAGGCTGTGCAGCTGGCAGGTGAGCCAGGCTTAGAAGCAGGCTAGTCAAGCTCTTCACACTCTAGCTCAGTGTTCAGTAAAGCTGTCAGCTGGTTTTGTAAACAGAGATGTGAATTTCTGTAAGCTCCAAGGCTGCGCTCTGCCCTAATGCTCTGCTGAAAAGGAAAAAATGTACCTTCCAGTGACATAAATTTTCCAAGGACTTTTCTTTATCTTCTATCTACATATTTGAGATGCAGATAAACTCCTAATTCTTGTAGAATGTTCTTACAAAGCCTCCCATTTCTATCCATTTTGACTCCATGTGACATTTACTGTGGTTGTTTTCATTGCCCAGCTAAAGGGGCATAAGGTCACTTCAGCAGTGATGGAAGAATATTTATTCACTAATATTTAAGTTTCCATCTTTTCTAAACCTTTGCCTTCCCTACCAGTATCAGAAGGCAGTAATTGATCACAAAATGGCAGAACTCCTTGCAGAGCATGGTATATCCACTTGAATTTACAATGTATGATATCTGTGCTGGGTAAGCATCATAGTCTTTAAAAAATCTGGGCTACTGACTTTGAGAACACTGCAAGGGTTAAAACTAAGCTTTTAGACTGAAAGTTAATTATTTTGGAGTTCCAAATAATGTAGCTTATTAATTGAACTACATCCTTATGCTGAAATACTAAAATGCAGTGCCACTCACTTTGGCAGTGTAGCGAACTGCAGCAATGCAGTTAAGGTGTGCAAAGATGGTGTTTGATTCAAGAAGCCAAAGACTATGAATAATTATGTGTAAGCTTTCACTGCTCTAATATAGTCCTCAGCGCTGGGGTTTTCTGGAGTGGTACTGGGAAAAAATGGAAAGTCAAAAGAAGAAATTTTCCTACTGATCAGCACAGAGATTTGAAGCTTATTTCTATTTGCAAGATAGCTCTGTAAGGAAAACAGAGTAGGGTTCTAATTGTGTTGGAGACAGCCTGAACTCTGTCCACTCCAAATCTGGGGGTTGTTAAGGTGGCATAAATTCATCTTTCTGCCCTCTGTTTTCCCTTGGCTGTACTTTCTGTGCTGCATCTCTAGGACAACACAGCTCAGGATTTGTCTCTTTCTATTCTTAGACAAACTTACTGATTTATTTCTTTTTCTTTTAAAGATTTTTTTGATTTCTAAATCTGAAAAATGAACTGAAACTTGATGTGCTTAATTGCTCTTTCTTGTTTCAAGATAAGTTGCGTTACTTTTTTAAGTTTAGTATGTACTAAGAACTCAGCTAAGACTAGGAATAAACCCCTTTGGTGCAATAGCTTCTACAATTCCATGTAGTACTGCAAACACGCTTTGGCCATGACTTGAAACATTCCTGATTTTTCAGGCCCAGCATTGGATTGAATGTATCAGAACCATAATAAATTCATTAGGCAAACACTGAGGGATTAGATAAATAGCCAAATTTTCTTTTTTCTTTTTTTTTTTTTTTTAATTTGAGTTCTTGCAAACTCAGAAATTGTGTTGGATGTCAGGATTTTCTTATAGAGATGAAAAGCAAGCCTGTGTCATAATTTTTAGTTACCTTCTTTCCATCTCAGCTTCATGTTGCTAATAGTTAGTGACTGGGTTTGATACAAAAAAAACTTAATTGTTGAAACACACAGATGTTCAGTATCTGTCTAATCTGTGGATTTATTCAAATATACATAATTATAAATATGTTTTTTCCATCCTATTAGGGACTTTAATTGTTTTGCCTTAATAGCCATTTTTAAAGATTTTATTCATAGAAAGTTTCCTCTATTCTTATTTGAAGTCAGAGGTGGGTAAAATCATGATACAAACATCAACTACTGCTTCCTTTTGTAGAATTAGAAAACCACCTGTAACAGGTACAAAAATGTCTAGAAAATCTTGAAACATACTGTCCCTACAGCATGCATTCTTCTGAAAAACCTTTATGCCCACTGTTCAAAAAGAGTCTGTATCTTGGTCTTCATAATGATGTCACATATGCTGCATCTTTTTCAGTGTTGTTATTGAGGAACTGCAATTATAGAATTACTTTTTGCTGAACACAGCAATACTTGTGTAGGATCATTTTTACAATCTATTTTTTTTGCATTAAAGTTCATGTGAGATGGCCTTGTATTCCTCTTCATTAAGTTTCCAACATAATGTGAAATAAACCTAATAAAAGCATGGGTCTTAGCTGCTTCTGTAGTCCAAAGTTTTCACACATTCTGTAGGTTTTACAACACAGATTTTCTTCTGTGAGAGTTGAGGTGAGGCACTTGTCACTACTGAGACTGCTTTAGTGTTTCTTGTGAATGGTTTTGCCTCTTTTTGCTTTTATTTTAAAGCAACAGATGTATTTCGACAAATGCAATTGGCAACCTCAACAAACCAACATGTTCCTGCATACATTTCTTTGCCCACCCCTGAAATGGAAGGGAAAATTGTAGCAGGTTAATTTACAATGCAGTAGTCAGCAGTTCCTGGAGGAGACACCAAGTGTGCACCAGGTGGCCTCAGCTGTGTGTGTGTGACCTGCAGGTACCGCCGGGGAGTGCAGTGATGTGTTCATGCGGACACTGATGTACTGACGAGAACAGCTCCCTGATTCCTGGGCAGGTGTCACAGTAAGTATTGCAACCCATCCACTGCCACTCTAAGGACTGATTTGTGCTTTGCACTGCTGATCCTCAGACTTTGGTACAGGCTTTCATGCTGATGTTACCCTTGTGAATGCATTGCCTCCCCTTGATACTAACAATAAGAATTTTCTCAGCTAATAGGTAGTGATTTTTTTTCCTTCTTTGGGCATTTCTGCTGTTTTGCTTTGGAAGTGTCTTGCACTTTGTTGTCTTGTGCAGAGGTACACCAAGTCTTTTCACAATTCACCTTGCTGAAAGAAAAAGTGCCACCCTCTAGGGTTCCAGTTTTGGTCCTCTGAGATGTGAGATCATGCTCTGTAGCATTAAGGCTATTAGTTACTAAAAGGCATATTGTGGAAGAGATGACTGAGAAAGGGACCCTAGCAATGTCTGTCAGTATGTCTGCAGGGAGGTGTCAGAGGATGGATCCAGACTCTGCTTGGTGGTGCTGAGCAACAGGACAAGAGGCAAGGGAAAAGATCCAAAGGAAGTTCCATGTGAACATGAGGAAAAACTTCTGTGCAGATGATTGTGCACTGGAACAGATTGTCCAGATAGGCCATGGAGTCACCCTCACAGGAGATAGTCAAGAACTTTCTGGATGCAGTTTTGTTCCATGTGCTCTGGGATGACCCGGCTTGAGCAGGGAGGTTGGACCAGATGACCCCTGTGGTCCATTCCATACCTGAACCATTCTGCTGTTCTGTGATACCCAGGATGTGATAACAGGATGCTGTTTACTTCTTAGAAGATATTTATAAAAGGCAAATTTGGTCACATCATAGTGACAAAATAAATATTGTAAAATGGAGGAAAGAGATGGAAATAGCAACAAGAGCAGAAGGTTGTCTGTTTTGAATGCATTTGCTAAATTATACTTGACCTTGAAAGCTTTAGTTAATAAAACACAAGATAGCATTTTTAATTTAAACCTTAATACTGTTTGTTATTGTAAAGTGATCTCAGTTTTTGAGCATAAAGTTTTAAATGGATTTGATTTGTATTTTTGGCATCTAACCCAGCCTGCAGATCACGAGGCCTCCCAGAGCTTATGCCTTCAGGCTAACTTGAAACAGATACTGCCAGCAGTGCATGGTCCTCTTAGTCAACATTGCAGCTCCACGTGCTTCACGCTGCCCACCATGCCAACCTTACCTGAAGACAAGGGACAAGCAAAAGAGGCCCAGCACAGCAGCTCTCCTCCAGCCAAAGTAAGCTCTCTTACTTACAAAGGTGTTTTCTGACACTAGCTGGAAACCTGAGGCTGAAACCTGTTTGTATATATTTAGGGGTTTATAAAATCAAATTTGTTTGTTGCTCTATCTTAGGGTGTTTTGCTTAATTGATGAAGATATGAATGATCCTTCAGCTGAAATCCTTAGAGTTCCTCAAATATTTTATAGCCTAAGGGATAAGAACTTAAATTGCTCAAGCAGTTGTTTATCATTCTGAAATGGAGGCTTATAAATGGTTCAGAACAGACAGACATATATCAAAGCTGTCCAAAAATGTCCTTTCTGATGTTATTAAAGAAAACTTTAAACTTTGAGAACAGAACTTAGGCTTGCACTTCAACAACTAGTGCTGTTTTTACAGACATGGAGGATGTTATGCAACTCATGTGTGTGAAAGAAGGAAACGGGTTTTTTGGTTTGTATTCTTTCTCAGTGCTTTATTTGCCAAAGCAGTAGATGAACATACACTGGAACTATACAGAGGCAGGTGGGTGCTATCCCGGCATATTGATCAGTTGGCTTCAAATTTGTGTGGCATCTATATGCTTTTACATGTTTTATTTCCAGATAAATATAAAAATCAAGAACAGATGGGTGTTACTCATTTTCATTAATCTATACCACAGATAAAAAGTAGCTTTATGCTTTAATAAACTGGGGTTGGATTTTTCTCAGTTGTTGGCCTAGCTGAAGTAAAGAACTTCACCGCAATTAAGAAATCACAGGTTATCCAAATCATTAATTTTTATGCAAACTGGTGTAAAGAAAGAGGATTTATAATCTGGCACATCCTCAATTAAAGATGTGACATTGTCATTGGGTTTGGGGACACTACATTCCAGACTTTAGGTGGTGAAAACATCCGCTACTTTAACATTGTTGGAAAATGTCAGCAGTGAGCTCTGCACTGATTTGTCCTGCCTTCCATCTAAACTGCACATGGTGCTGAGTGTTAATTTCCTGCCTTAAGATAAACACCCCAGCTGGATACAAGTTCATCAAGACTACCATCTGATAACATATATTAGCTCAGGAAGATTGTATTGGGGTTTTTTAACTCACCTATGTGAAAAATGTTTTAGTACAAAAGACTTGCTGTACAAAACATACCCAAAGATGAAAAATGCAAAGATCTAGCAGACATCAGTGATTCTAATCCTGAATGTGCTTGTCAAGTGGGAGAAATGAAAATTTCCAACCTCCTAATACAAAAGCATTAAATTTTTAATACATTTTCCAGGCCTTTTAGATGTAGGTCTTAAATGAGCTGTGGCAATGTGATAGTACATGAATCAGTTCACTGTGCAAAATGCTTCATTTTAGACAAATGATTATTTTTAGGCACAAAATCGCAGTGGAGTGATTTTAACCAACACACTGCTCATAAGCCTACTTAAGGTTTGCCACTGGTCAATGTTGTGAAAACTTGAACTTGTTCATAGCTGTTGTCACTCTTGGCTCTTGCTGCAGGTCACGTTCCACAGCATGACTGTAGATTACTCTAAGTAAAACATCTTATTATGAGATAAGGACTCGAAAGCAAGGAGAGGGCATCAGAAGGAGCTAAAAGCTGATGAATTTATTTTCTGCCACTCAATAAAATTTTCCAAGTCTCAAATTTCATCTCATCTAGAGTGCTGTCTGGTGTCTTAACAGCTTCCTTGCTCTGTTTCAGGAGATTCTTCCCCCCCCTTTCCCGGCATGCCTAAATGCACATAGATTGCAAAACAGTTCTGACAAAAAGAAAATTAACTTTACATTACATGTAGCTTTATGCATGCTTCAAGTGTGATCATGCTTTTACATGATGGGAAGACCAGGTTTCTATGTCTCAAATTTTGAGAAAACAAACATGGGTTTTCATTTCAGTATTTCTTAAAGCAACCTGTGTTTTTCTGAAGTTCAGTCCAGACTTTTAGTTAATATCTAAGAATATGGCCAGTGGCAGTGGGTTTTCTGTTTCCTGTTTTATTTTTTTTCCCCAGTGCTTTAAAGGATTCAGGTGTTATGCAGTAAAGCTCTGTCACCTGACTGTCTGGCATGGTAGGCCTTTCAGAAGAGTATCTTTGTATTCCTTCTCCTCTCACCATCCCATTAATGTAAAAATCATCCAAATTTGTCTGGATTATAAAAAATTCAAAAGCACATTCTCTATATGCTTAGTGAGGGCCTGGTAGAACTTAACAGCCAGAACGTCTGGAGGTTCTACTTCCATCCCTGATCCTCTTGGTTGTTCTGTTATGGACCAAACTGCCTGTGCCACCCTCTCAGCCCTCCACACACCTCCCTGCAAGTCTGGATGGCTCCTGGTCACACTTGTAGAGCGGTTCCCACCTGAGCCACAGAGGTGGAGTCAGTTTTACCCTACATTTTTGTTGAGGGGAGGGCTTTGGACAAAAAGGAAGCAAAGACATGGGTAGCAGGGAAGCACTGGTAGTGGAAGATGAGGCAACTGTTTGGAATAGCTGAGGAGCAGATGGGGCTGGAAGCTACCAAGGGAGCAGAGTTAAAGGCACACAAATAAAAAGGTGATGGAAATCTTCTGTGACATCTCTGTGCAGCTCTAAAACACTGCACTGTTGTGAGGCAGCTTAAGCTTCCTGTTAAAGCTTCTCTTCCAAGGCCTGTGTAGAGCAGCCTAAGCTCTCCTCAGTCTAAAACAATTCCTTTTGATTGGAGCCAGCTGGCCCTGCAAAGAGCTTCCTGCTCTGGCTCTTCCTGCCCCTCTCCTGGACAATGCAGGTTTGGACAAGGAGGGCCATGAGATTTCACTTGTGTAGATGCTGAACTTCTATAGCTGCTGACCAGGATTAATGTTTTCTACCTGACCTGAACTAGCCTTGACTGCAAACTCTTTTTTTTTTTACTTCTCTCTCTCTCTTTTTTTTTTTTTTTTTTTTAATGAGCTGTTTTTAGAGTCCTAAAATGGGCTTAAGTGACTTCAAGGCTGATGTTACATCATTCAGAAGTTTTTGCTTTCTGGCAGTCATGAAATTAGTATAAACACTGTGCATGTGTATTCAGCTGCTTTGCCCTACAAGCAGGGGAGTCACCTGAGTTTTGTCATTGACAAAATATATTGTCACTTTTTAACATTTTCAAGGATGTTACTAAAATTTGTTCTTTAGCTATTGTCATAAAATGTCACTTGTGCATTTAAATCACATATGCTTTGGGATTCTGACATTTTCAGAATTACAAGACTATTTTTCCTAAATTTAAATCTGCTCAGTGTTTTCTTGGCACGTTCCCCATCCTGCTCTCCTATGACTGACAAGGCAGTTCATATGAGAATTATGAGTATGGAAGTGTGGAGCTGCTTTAAACAAAATATTTTTTTTGTAAAAAAAAGATGTTATTTTCAGTAAATCAAGAATCCTAACTCAGTTGTCCAAATCAAGGCCTATTTCATTACCTTTGAGGGGTAGAAGGGTTATGCTATGTAGTATAATATTATATCATTTTCCAAGTAATCCTAGAGTTCTTTGACTAGATCAGAAAATACATGATTTCAACAAGAATAAAATGCAGCATTGGGAGAGATGTTGTAAGGGGTTCTATGGTAAATGACAGACATTAGCAGTCAAGTAAGAGTCAGCTTCCTTATGGAATAGAATAGAGTGCTTTAGGATGGAAGAGACCTTAAAGGTCATGCAGTTCCAACTGCCCTGTTATGGACAGGTATAGTAAAATGTGGCGAACCCTGGATGCAGGAAGAAATGATGATGTCTGGCTCCAGATCAGAAGGCTGAATGATAGTTTTATTAAAACTATGCTATATTACATTAATATAGTATTTAAAGAGATATTATCCTATTCTACATACTTACCTATCTAACTAACAAACTCCTGACTCTCTGCTGAGAGTCTGAGACACAGCTGGATCCAATTGGTCATTGAACCCAAACAACCTTCACCAGAATCCAATCAAGCAATCACTTCAGGTAAACAATCTCCATACCACATTCCACATGGGGAAAACAAAGGAGAAGGATAATAATTGTTTTCTCTTCTTCTCTCTGTGCTTCTCCAAGAAATCCTGAGAGACAGAATTATGTCTCTCTGTCCAGAGAATGTGAATGTCACAGACAAGGACACTTTCCACCAGACCAGGTAGCTCAGAACTCCACCCAACCTGGCCTGGAACAATTCCAGAGTCTAAAACTGACTTACTGAACTGTGACTTACTACATTCTTCGTTCTATTAATGCCTAAAATAGTGCTATTGCAACAGCTTTTTCTTACCTGCCTTACAAATTTCTTGTGAAGCTTCGGTATGTAGTTTCAAGAAAATTTTAGACTCCAGATAACAAACTAGAACAAAACTCTTGTATGTATCAGTGCCTAGCAGAAGCAATTAGGATTTGAGAATTTATAAATTATTCTTTAAATTTTACAAGTCACTTAACAGCAGCCCACTGCCACTTCTGGGAAGCTTTCCCTCCAGCTGTTTCTTGGTTTTAATCTGAATACAGTACTTGGGGTAGAAGTAAGAATTTTCTTTCTTATATATGAGACATCCACTTTAATTTATGCCAACTTGATGCATCTCAACTTGTGATATCTCACAGGAAATGGAATCCTTTTTGATTTGTAAACGTAGCTGAATGGTATCATTATGCAGAAGGTGTGAGATTAAATTCTTGAGGCAAGGTCTCATATTTTTAAGCAGGCAAGCACATATTTATATTCAGTACCAGCTTGCCAGTTTCTTTTAAAAATTATATTTTATTTTATTAAATATTTAAATTGTAGTTTTTAAAAATATGTTTCCAAGTAATTTGAGGGAAAACCATGAGGAGCTCTTAACAAGATAACTTTAAATTATTTTCTGGGGTTTGGGGTATCATGTGTACACTTAATATTGTGTTTATTCAGGATTTCATTATACATTACTATGATTTGGAGGGTTTGTGTGCTTAATTTAGCCCTGTTATACAGAGCTGTTTTTCACTCTTGCATTCAGCTCATAAACTCACTGAACTCTTGGATATGTACTTCACTAGAGGAATGGTTTGCTGTGCGTAAAACTGGACTGTCTGCCTTTTTAAAGCTTTCTCATTAGCTCCACGCTTATTGAATTTAGCTTGCATGCATTAAAACTTTTTAAATAAAATGGATATTCCAGGTATCCATCATGTCTTTTGAATAATTTAAGTGTAGGCCTCTAATTAATGTTTGTTTTGTCAAATTACAGCTAATTATCTCTTATTTAAATTACTTTTACTTTTTTAGGTAAATTGAGAAATACACATTGTTTTCCACGCAGAGAGTCAATGTTCAATGGTTTGAATTTCTGTTTAACTACATTTTTATATTTGTCACACACCATTCAGGACACAACTGTTGAAGGGACAACATGCAGCACACCTTCTATTGTTCTTCCAGAGAATGCTGTCATGCCAGATGCAGAAACTGATAAAAATCTGGTTAACAGGTACTATATAATACATTACCAATCCATCCATAAATTCCAGGGCCTGTGTTTCTAAAACATTGCCCTGAAATATTGTATGAAAATATTAAGGCTGCATCTCTGTGATTTGGTCATATTGCCTTTGCATTTTGAGATTGGTGTTTGGGATGCTGGGTGGAGGAACAGGATTATAATTTAGACGAAAATAATAGAGTTACACAGAGTAACTTGCCTGGCAACCCCACTTATTGAGCTGGACAACTTAAATATCTAGTTTGAACACTGTAATACAATGGGGTTTGAAGAAGCTTTGGGCTTGTTCACATAGACGGGACAAGAATACCACCTTGAGGTTAAACATATGTGAAAGTAAATCGTTGAATAGAAATAGTAATCTTTTTTGAAGTTGAAAACTTCAATTCAGTCTTCAGTTATTATATTTACAAAGCATACTTACTGACCTGGTCTTTTTAATTTTATTGACCTGTCTCTAAATTTTTAAGTCATGGTAGTAATCTAAAGAAATGCAGGGATTTTTTTCTGAGAAATGAGGTTCACAGTGAATGAGATTAATAGCAAAATTTAGAACTCCTTTGTCAGGTCAATTTCCGCAATTTTCCTTCTTTCCACAATCTCCTCCATTTTCCAGTTGTTTGGTGGTGCGAGGGACTGCAATAAATGCTTTTTGTCTTCATTTTTAAACCGAAGGGCTTTCTTTTTAATATTAACTTCTAATAGGCAATTAGGACCTCTTTTTGGTGTCATACGCCATTATTTTTTTTCTTCATTTTTCTCTCTAGGCCTCGGAGTCCTCACAGGAGGCATTCTAACCGTGCCACCAGGAATTCCACAAGTTCACTGACTTCTGTTGGTAAGAAGTGATTATTCATTTCAACTAGGATGTGTTCGCAGAAAATGTGACATGCAATAAAAACCTATAGAAAGAGTCTGATCGTACTGACCACATTTTTTTTCTCTGCACACTATGTAATGCACGCACAGGGAATGCTGCTGGGATGTTGAATTGGGATCATGAGTTTGTAAGTGGATTGCATGCAGTCCCATTTAGGGAAATACAAACATTGTTACTTTCAGAAAGTTGTTAATTGGTGCATTAACATCTTTAGAAGGCTCAACATATACATGGTTTATTTCTTGAAGAATACAAAATACTGGTTTTGTTACACTTGAGCTTCTCTTTTGTTGGCACAGAGAAAGCGTCATGGGAAGTCTGCCTCTCAAAATTCCAGCACATAAATCTGAGTTTAAACCAAAACAGATATTTCACTGAAAATAGATTGCTTTAGAATATTTAATCTGTAAGTGTGGTTTTTGGCATCCTTGAAATTGATCTAAATTTAAGGAAATTAAAGCCAAAGTATTTCTCCTTCCCCACCAAAAAAATCAATCAAAAAACAATAGTGAAACAACTCCACACCCACAAACAAAAAACCCTTGAGTTTTTGCTGCTTGCTTGCATTCTTAGCTTTTCTGAAAACTGATGGTTCTGTAATGGCTCTTGTCAATTTAAAAAATATTTTTCTCATATTACCTGATGACTTTCCTCCCACTCATCCAAGCTGTTCTTTAGATGCTCATAAAAGCCATTTATAATTACTCACTCAGAAAGGACCTTGCCTCCTTTGCTTCATCATAGGCTGGAGAATTGTAAAAGTTTAGTGTTTTCAACCAATTTAAATACCACAGATTAATGAAGTGTTAAATTAATTGTTTAAAACTATTGTGCATAAATCTTTGCTGGGTGAGTTTGTGGGTTCTTAGCCTTGAAAAACTGAACATGAAAATTCCATGAAGAAACTCAGTCTACAACAGAAATGCCATTACAGTTAGTTGAGATAGATCTAATGGCACTTTTATTTAGAAATGAGAAACTGCATTGGAGGCACAGCTGGAAAAGCCAGTTTCACATATTCAGAGAATTTCTGATCACAGTGAATTAATCTTAGTGGGTTACCTGTGGTTTTGAGGACTTGCTCTAAACTTGAGATTGTAACAGCATAAGGAATGAGCAAACAGTAATTTTTTTGTGACATGAAAGCTCAAAACTAAATTTATAGGTATACATTTACAGGTTTGTTTTGAACTTGTTACTCTCACATGCCACAGTATAGCTGGAAATGGAAGGTCCAGCTCTAATTCTGCTATTTTCTACACAGACAATAGTGGTCATGTGATTGATCTGGTGAATGATCCACTACCAGATGTCAAAATATCAGAGGAAGACAAAAAGAAAAACCTTGAATTGTTAGAAGAAGCAAAGAAAGTGAGTGAGAGGTTCCTAACACGCAGAGGCAGAAAGTCAAGAAGCAGCCTCTCAGAGTCACCCACAGGTAGGGGCAGATCCTGAAAACTAGATTTTACATTCTCCTTCAAACATCTGTAAAGGCAAACATTTCCTGTAATCTATACATTGCTGCTGTTGACATACACTTGGTTATTTTGAAAGTCAGAATCCCTCATGTCCTTCACAAAGTTCCACGTAAAAGGGAAATGACCCATCTGTGCTACCCAGACATGTCAGGGTAAAATGGTGTAAAGTTACACTGTAGACAGTGTAGCAAGAAAGCATGAAGTATTTCTTTCGAAAAGTGAAAAATGCTCACAAATTGTTGTTTAAATGAAATTCTAATGGCTAGATTCTTCCTACTGAAAAACATTCCCTCCAGACACAATTACACTGCCTCCTATTCTGAACATAGTCATAAACTAAGCTAAATGGACCAGATCCTCCTTTAAAAACAGAAGAATAAAATGTTTTATTCTAGAATGTCAGTTGAAATGATTTTTCCTTTTATATGAAGTGTTTGAAAACTGGAATAAAATGCCATTTTACCATGAAATAGGACTCTCATTTTGATTTGAAATGCCAGTTCAAACAAAGTTCTGTCTTACAATTCGCCTGACAACCTCTGGAGGTAAAAAACAAAAAGCATCCTACAACTATACATCACCTCTTTTGTTTCCTAAATTCCTCATGAATCTTCTCTTGTGCTGTATCTCCTCAGTGCTTACAGTACCAGAAAACTGAGGAGCACAAGGATTTCCTATATCAATAGAAATATATCCATTTTTGATAGGTATAAGACATGAAACATGCTCTAAACTCCTAATTGCCAAGTACAACCTGGTAATTAAAATAATTTGTCAGGTTCTGGAAAAACACATAACTATGATATTGATGTTTTAATCTCATCTGAATTCTAAAAATACAGAAGGTACAAGCCTATAAAGTAAAAATCACCTTTTCATTTTGTTTTTGTCTTTGTTCTATTGAAGCAGTTTCCCCTACTCTTAGTCCTAAAGTTTCACCCATAGCATCTTGGAGCAACTCTCTCATGCTTCCACTTCCATCAGGTAAAATGATCATGAATCATTAAGGGAGAAAAGACCTTTAAGATCATCAAATCCAATCATTTGCAGGCTCAAACTTAACTTATAAAAGCTCACCAAAAAAAGTATTTGTTTAGTATTTCTTGAGAAAAGTAAATTTAAGCATCTAGTCCTGAATATGATACAGTTCCTTAATGCATACAAAATTTATTTTTGCATATAGATTTTTAAATTATATTTTTATTCCTGTGATGTTGCAAGTTCACATGTTCTATTTTCTAAATTTTATCAATAACAGACTTTTGAGAAGATTTAATGATCTTTCACTTGCTATGTGTTTGATTTTTTTTTTTCTTTTTTAATAGTTTTTTTGACATTTGAATTTTTGTCCTTCCTGTATTATGGGAAACTGTGCACATATGTATGCTACAGTAGTAAAAGTTTTGAGCAAAATATCAGGCTATGCCCTAATTATATGTGTATCTTTCAGGGTTGGATGCATGCACAACCACTAGTATTGAGTCAGTATCTCCAGGGCAGGTAAGAGCTGAATAGTCTGTGTAATAACGTGGTTATTACAGTACTATATGATAATATGCTGCCCTTTTAGTCCCTTATAAAAATTGTGTGCTTGGAATACCATTTTATAGACCAAAATTGGATTACTGGTATTTTCTCTGTTCAGCAAGGGACAAATAGTCAGTCTGAAGACAGAAATCCATGAAGCAACAAGAACTAAAAGATCATGAAGATCTGTTAAGTGTAGAAAATAGAAAAAGATGCAATATAACCCTAATCTATGAAAAAACTAATCCCTAAAGTTATTTCATAAATAAATACAAGAAGCAATGTAAAAATTATGGGATTCAAAGTTCAGCCATTAATATCTATATCTAATGTTTGTAGGATAGGTGTGAAAGCTGCTTGTAAGCAGTTTTGTTTTGTTTTTTTTTTTTTTTTGCTAGAATAACACAATTGTGAAAGAGGAAGACAGGCAAACTGCAGAGGTAAGTGTCTTAGCACACATATGATTTACTGATGGGACTAAAAATGCTGAAAGATTGTTCACTGGGTGAAAAGAAAATTACCCTGCTTTAAGAAATTATGAAGCACCTACAAAAGAAGTAGAGGATAGTAAGCTTACCACTTGATCTTTCTGAACTATCATGCACCCTGCTCTAGCTCAATTAAAAGCAATATACTAAATAACTTTATGAGCAAAATAAAAATATCTACTATAGCCATTTTGGTGTATATCAGTGGTTTAGACTTTCCATGACTTTAACATGCTGAGGAGCTTGGCTTTAGGAGGATTGATGTAATGTACTCTGGAATGGGAGAGGTTAACTCAAAAGTTCAGAGGGCAGATTCCAAATTCACTTAAGTGCCTTTCAAAAATTATTTCTTTTGTCAACCGCACATATTCAAAAGCAAATGTCACTGAAAAGGAAATGGCTTTTTACAATGAAAATCTGTCCTTGTGCAGGGGAAAAGAGGAATCTGGACTTGATTCCCTGTTTCATGTGTATCCCTGTACTTTCAGAATGCTGCAAAAGGATTAATTGATCGAAGGCAGAATGATCAAAGAAAGATTTCTCAGGGAAGGTTGGTTCCTCGTTCTGCTGGCTTTGAAAACTCCAAAGAGAAGCTCTCAGACCAAAAGGAAAACTTTGATCCACGTAATCATATGGATACTTTACCTAAATTCTCCCCTTCAGCTGGTGATGGTGGCAGAATGTCTCTTAATACTTGCATGAATGTTTGTGAAAATGAACTTGGAAAATCATTCCTCAAGAAAGGGAAAGAAAAAGATGTTCCTTTAAGAACCCATCTACCAGGACAAGGAATAGGAAATATGGACTCAAAGCTAAAAATTCCTGTTCCAGAAATGAGGGACCATAAAGTTCCATGTAAACCAGAGTTTAAACTGTGTGGACTGCGTCCTCCTCTATTGCGGGCTGTGTCCTGGGACAGCTTGGAGCCGGGACAGAAAGAGAAAACCTCTTTAAAATTACCATCTGAGGAAGATAAGAGCTTTCTTGGAAATAAATCCAGCAATCAGTTAAAAGCATTCAAAGACCTTCAAATCCAAGTTCAGCCAGTTCGAATGCAGAAGCTGACAAAGCTCAGAGAGGTAAGTCCTGTCATCAGCTGTATCCTGTTAGAAAAAGTCATTTTCATAGCCTACTAAATTTTCAATGTGTTTAGTATTATTTTTATCACTGCAAGAAACATACAGTAATAAAATGGGAAACAGTTTCAGCATAATCAATACAGAATTGTATCATGTTTTTCCTTTGCAACTTTACTAAATTGTAACCTGTAAGGAAATTCCTTGGATTTACTCTATTTCTTAGTTCTCTTCAGATATGCATCAAGTGCACTGTGGTACTTCAAGGTGTACATATGCATGTGCTCTTGCACGTTTACTTTTGCAAGATCACGGAGGACAGGAAATGGGTTTGTAATGATTAGTTGATTTTTGAAGCTTCTGAGAAAATGTCTCAAAGTGTTCAAAGCTGTAGAACTGGGCATCTCTGACAGCAAGGGCATGTAGAGCATGCTTACAGTTCCTAATTATTAACTGCTGCAAATTTATCAGCTTCTAAATGAATAATCTGTTATTAAATAATTTCCCAAATGGTTAGCAATTAAACCCCTGGAAAAAAAGAAATTTCATGAAAATGTAAACCACCAAAAGAAAGTAGTGAACATGTCTCTATGGCTAATAATGACTTTTAAAAGAAAAAAGAAGCAGGAGGTACTTTCCTGAACAGCCCAATAAGGATATTTTCTTTAAACCTCAGTAGTTGATATTTTAGGATGACTATAAGGCTGGCAGGTGAGGACTGCAAGTTCTGAACTTTGGTTAATTCATTCCCATTATATTGTTTGGTAATGGCAGCTTCATTATCCAGCTTTTCCTGTAGATATAATACATATATTCTTAGTGTGTATGTACTGGAAGTTTTGATTATAGGGACCCTTGGGCCATTTAATTACAGAAGTTCTTCCCTGTGAAGTTTGTGAGGCACTGGCACAGGTTGCCCAGAGAAGCTGTGGCTGCCCCATCCCTGGAAATGTCCAAGGCCAGGCTGGATGGGGCTTGGAGTAGCCTGGGATAGTGAAAGGTGTCTCTGCCCATGGCAGGGGGTTTGTAACCAGGTGATCTTTAAGGTCCCTTTCAACCCAAGCTATTCTATAATTCTTTAATTTTATCATTTTGAATCACCTAGAAGTTATTAAGCACAAATAAAAGAATCAAACAATTATTGCAACATAATCTATAATTCCAGTTCGGAAAGGTTTGAGCTCTGTCTCCAGTACGAATTATCTACTCATTAACAAAAACAGGTATTTGTGAATGTAAACATATATGAGAATATGAAAGAAAATGAGGAGATAATAAAAGGAGAAATAAGACAACAAGGTATAATCCTTGAGAGAGCATTTTTTCTTACCTGTAAGGAATAGAGGTAGAACACAGTAACAATGAAGCATCCCAAGCTCTGGTCTTGATGAAGTCAAAGTGGCAAAGTCTCATATGGAGGATTTTCTGGATTTCTTCTGTTATCTGGGATACTTAGTTATACTGTGGCTACATCCAAAACTACTTTTTTCATTGTCAGTGACTAAAGCTCTCACTTACCAAAACTGTACATATCTCATTGAATAAGGGGCATATTTCACAAATCTTTGTTTGCGTGACTGGAAATTTTTCTCAATAATCCCGTATGAAATTTGAAATATGTAATATTCTAGAGTGCATGTGAATTTATTTGTATCCATGTTATGTAGCATCTGACTGTAATGTAATGCAAATATCTCTATTATGTTTATTAACTAAAGTAAATGTTTTATTTACTGTTCATGTGGCAGGGATATTTAAATTGAGATGAGTAGTTCACTTACTTAGAAATATTGTTTCTCTTCACAGGAGCATATTTTGATGAGAAATCAAAATTTAGTTGGACTTAAACTTCCTGAACTTAGTGAAGCATTGGAACAGGAAAAAGGTGCAGTATCATAAAAGCTGGAAGGACTGTTTGCTATACACTGATTTTTATAACTGACTATTATGGGGGGGGGGGGGGGGGGCAAGGAGAAAAAGTCTTAAAATCTTCAATTGCAATAATAGTTGAAGCAGTCATGAAGGACAGTGATAAATTACTTTTAAAAACAAGAGAGAACAATATTGGCAAGTAGCTCAATTTCTCGATTATTTGAACCAAGAAGATATTAGATATTATTATAACCAAGGGAGAAGATGCACACGTGGAATGGAGTCTGGCTTGTACCTAATAGTTGTGGGACTGAAGTTTCAGTATCTTTCTGTAAAAATATTTCAGCAGTGATGGATTAAATGGATGAAACTTCTGCAAGATATTATGGTCATAAGGGTGAATTTGATCCCTGGGAATATAAATAAGAGATGGGATGCTTTATTCCTTTTTTATTTTAGTATATATGTGGCAAGCATTGAAATGGAATTTTCACTTCTGGCGAAACTGACTTCCATGTCAATGTGAATGAGAAAATGTAAGGCCAGAAAAGAGTCATAAAGGTGTTTCAAGGATTGGAAAGATGTGCCTTACAATAAGTGGGATTTTTTTAACCTCAGTTTCTGTGATTTTTAAGGAAAAATAAATGAAAATGCTTTTTTAAGGAAAAAGCTTAAACATTCATAAATGAGGAAAAAGAAATCTGGCACCAAATATTTTCTCCAATCTAACATAAGCAAAAAATATTTGATGCCTGTAGTTGCATCTAAAAAGATTCAGAACGAAGAGCAAAGATATGAACCTGAGGATAATTAGGATAATTCAACATGTGGAAGAATTAAATAGCAGTAGTGCTTAGATAAAATATTTAAACCAAATATATCAACCTAAAATATTTAAGCCGAACCTATATATTTGTTTGGAAGTAGTTAATTCAGAATTTGCTCAGTGTGACATTAACTGAAATGAAGGTGGTTACTATGAAATGAGCTGAAATTGATTGTCCAAGATTTAATCCAAAGTCATTTTGCTAATTCATACATTTGCACTGGGCCTAGCTCATCAGCCTTAAAGTTCCTGTTACACTTAGAGATGGTTGAGATACTACATTTCATGTTATGTCTGGGAATGGACACATCTTCAGTCTGAATGAATCAAGATCAAAAGAGACTTCTTGTTCTCTGTAGTTAGTGATTATGTCTTTGAATTCTTAGATATAATATTATTCCTGTCACTCTGTTAATGTATAATTTCCCAGAAATTATTTACCAGGCTCCCTTTGAAAGTATAAAATAGTTGCCATTTTACCAGCCTGCTATGTAATTTCGGCAGGTTTGGAAGCCTTGAAAACGTGAATAGATAAGCATTATTTTATCTAGCTTCTCAACATGGATCTCATGAGTATCACAAGCTTTTTATAGTCCAGTAAGTTATCTGAATGGTAGCCAGAACATTAAGAGTCAACTCCTTGTCCTCAGTGGAGAAAACAAGCAAGGGGTCAAATTCTTAGTAATTTGTTAGGGAGACCTACTTCCTTACACTGTCATAAAAGCCACCTTTTCAACTGGAGTGGTAATTTTGCTTAAACAATAGGAAATAGTCAGATCCTTCATTATTACTATTATGAATCCAATGTACTGTCTCCATCATGGTTTTTATCAATGACAAGTTACTGTCACCATCTGAGTAGACACAACTCTGCCTCTACACTAGATAAGTGGGGTGCATTGAATCTGGAGACACTGTGGTGTCAGGCTGGATTTTATGGGGATACATGTGACTGTTCTTAAGTAAATACTGGATTTTTTTTTTAATATAAAGCAAATGCACAGAACTAAAATGTAGCTGGAAAGGATCTCCCTTTCTGTTCCATTTTTCATGTTACTGCTCTCCAGATTTACACACGAATTATATGGCAAGTCTAAGAGTCCTACTGTTAAACTTATGAGTAGGAGAACTGTTTAAAGATTCCTTCCCAAGTCTGAGATTCAGGCTGGCGACTCTGCCTTTCCTACAGGAGAATCCTTAATGAAATTCTGGTAAGACAGAAGGTGATAAGGGAACTAATATACGTGAAATTAAGTAAAATGAAAATACAGAAGCTAAGTAACAAGAATTTTTAAAAAGTGTTAGCCATGTCTTGGTCCTTTGGAAAGTGACAGAATCAGAGAATGCAAGTATAACCTTTATATCCTGTTTCAATCAACATACAGTGCAAACAGAATAAATGGTGTACAAAATCTGTAGTATGGTACGTTACACTACACTTCATCTTGGCAGGTGGGACCTAAAGCCCTAGAAAATGACAGTATTCTATTACAAAATTTCAGCTAAAATAGTCCAGAAAATAATGTGTGACTTTTCAAGTAACATAATTTTTTTTAAATTGGAAAATGTCTTTAGGCCCTTCACCTCTTCCTTCCCCCACTGAAGAGGAAGAGACAAAGAACAGCTCTGATGTCATGCCCAGCATTCCTGATGTATTGCTGCGAAAACTGAGAGTGCACAAATCGCTTCCAGGAAGGTAAAAGTTCATTAGAAGTGGAAACACATCATCCAGGAGAAGACATACTAATGGTCTTCAGCGAACTTCCCTCCATTCATAGGGAGATAAATTGTTGCATTTTAAATTGTGCAATACAGATTTACTGAAAAAATTTGGGGAATGCACCAACTTCCAGTAAATGGCCAAATTTTAAAATTAGTTTGAGAGTTTCTACATAAAAAGCCTTAAACCTTAATTGCATGCTACAAGTAGATTTTTTTTACAGGTTTTTCCACTCCTGGTTTCCAGGACTGCTGCTGCAGATATGTACTCACATTGAAAATATTATTTCTCACCCCCATGAAAATAATCAGGCCAGATGATGCTTTCCAGTGGTAGAATTTGGATATGTAAGAATTCTGCAGTTTTTCTGCAGGGGACAATTTTTAGGGTAACAGAGTTTATTTTGCAAAATGAGTTAAGGACTCACTTGTGAATTCACCATTTTGGACTTTCCAAGACATTAAAACAATTCCAAACTTATTCAGCCAAAAATTATTCCTCCATTTAGCCACATGATTAGGTACCAAAAACCACCAAAGCCTTCAGTTATCTGAACTGTCAATAAGGATTCTCTGTGCACGTGAGATAAATATTTAACATTTATGGTGAAGGAATTGTTATTTACATTATTTTATATAAATGAACGCACGAGGTGAAGATCTTCTGAGAGACCACTGCTTGATTGTAACAATACTGAAAAGTAGTAGGAAAGTCTTGAAACTCGAACATATATTTTGTTGTTCTTTTCAATTAAGTGTTAGAATACCTTTGTTTTTAGAGAAAAAACTCATTAAAATGTGAATTTTTTACTTTTATATCTAGCTCCCCACCACTCACTGAAAAAGAAGTTGAGGTAAGTATGTTATTATTTTAGACATGTTCCAATTTTAAGTGATTACTTTAAGTCTAAGTGTGGTTATTAGAATGAGGTAATAGGGTGATTTTTTTCCCCTCAAAATATATTTCTCATTTAAAAAAACCCCACATTGAACTCATCAAAGTAACAATTTTGTGAAATATCAGCAATAGAAGTTGTAAAATGACAGAGTAGGAAAACATTTGTGTTTTTCACGATAAAATACGAATTCACTTTGGAAATAGTTTTAATATTCTAAAGGAGTAAAAAAAAAGAGATTAAATAAGATCAGAAACTCAGCAATTTAAATTGCATTTTTGTTAGCTAATATGAGCTTTGGGGCATTTTTAATAATATCCTGCTGTTAGTTTACATAATTTTTGCTTTCTCAGTTCAAGCCAATAATTTTGTTTGCAGATCTCTTTTTAGCTTGTAGCATTTGTTTCTTGTATTTTTAAAATCACATAGCAGTCAAGAAAAAGATCCTTTTTTTACAACACTGAAATCTACTGGAGCTATTGATGCCTTTTGCTTTGCGAAGTATTAATCCTAAGAAATAATGAGTCTGGTAAAGAAAGAAACAATCTTTAAAAGCAGGGTGCAAGAGAAAAAAAAATGTTAGCACTTAATCTTTTGCTGGCTTCAGGGGTAGGTGTTTATCCCTTAGGTAAAACAATGCTCATGGTGAGCTCATCCCTGGACTTCCTCTGCACAGACTATCTGTTTAAAAACCTTGGGGACCCTTGGAGGAAGTCCAGCTAGAAAACAGATCCATTGTGATTCTGGTGCTTCTGGTAGGCTGCTTCCTTCATTATGACTGCCCTACAGAGCTCCCAGAAAAACATTCATGAAAAGAGACAGCAATGCATTTATAATTCCTATTTCAGTGGAAATAAATAGACGTGATTTTTCAAAGAAAACAAATTAAAAAATAATTTCAGTGTTCTGTTTCAATACTTATTTAAGCAGCAAAGTCTGTTAAACACATGCCTTATTCCTAAATTGTTATTGAAAATTATTTTACTGTGAGACTTACTGGAAAATGCCTTTTTTGATCCCAACAGAATGTATTTGTACAACTCTCCTTGGCCTTTAGAAATGATAGTTATACACTGGAATCTAGAATTCAGCAGGCAGAGAGGGAGAGAAATCTTACTGAAGAGAATGCTGAGAAGGAACTGGAAAACTTTAAAGCAGCCATTACGGTAAGAAACTAGAGGGAATTCTTTTCCTGAACTATAGTGTAAAGTGCACACATATTGCAAATGTGTTTGGCTTGTAAATTCAGCCCCAAAAAGTCATTTTCTGATGCTCAAACTCCTTGCCATGAGCTGCCTACTACTCTGAGAGAGGGCATCTTCTGCCAGAGTGAGCCAGCATTTGTGGAAATGCCTAGGGGATGCTTCCCTTGGTGTAGCAGATTTCAAGAATAAAGACTTGGAGTTTGCCGTTCAGTTCTTGATATAAGTTTGTGACATAGCTAAGAGCATTCTGAACTGCAGTTGGAGCACTAATCCTTATTCTCCTGAGCAAGACCTTCTTTAGCAGTAAATTTGAGGTGTCCAGATATGAGATACCAGAATTATTTGAAACCTGAATACTGAGATCTGTAACTTGAAACACCTCTTAACTGCAGGTACTAGAAGGTATGCTGTGTGAAAGGAAACAGCAAGGAATACTTAAGGAATAGGTCCAATCTCAGACTCAGGTTTTGGGCCTGAGTATACTTTCATTCCAGTTGTTCCTGCTGCTCCTTTACAGCAGTAGTTTTGAGTCCTTCCTGTCAGTATTCTCTGGGTCTTCTAACTGGAACGACAAAAAATTGCTATGATGTGTCAACTGAAGTGCTGTGCATGTCTTTGTGCATAAAGGAAGGGATGGTTAGACACCAGGCTGATCAATGAAATAGCCTTAGACACAGCATTCATTATTGCAAGGAGGTGCTGCCATTCTTATGAGAATAGTGAGGAGAATATATGATGCTCCCATTTGCTTTATCATCAGGTAAGAAAATACATAATTAAAGACTATGATCTTCACATCTTTTCATCTCGAATTCCAAATCTCCATTTTCAAATTACTGTTTCTGTAAAAAAAATGTTGAGAATATTTTGCTGCTCTTCACTCTAGTCTATGTGTAAAGAGCAAGCAGAAACATTAAACCTCAGGGCTTTCAGACTGAAATAAGTCTGTTAGATTTGCCATGTATTTCTGTCAAGAATCCCTAATTAGGCACCAAGGTTCATGTTGCCAGCATGGGACAGATGTGATTAGGATTTTCTTCCTTTAAGCAGTTCACATGCTACAGTCTGGCTTTTACAAGCTTTTTTACATTATTTATAACAAAGGGGAAGCTGCCTTCCCTATGAAAGCTTTTGTTCAGGATAGTGGAATAAACTAACAAGCAATTAAAAACATTGATGACTTCTGTAAAATCTCTGTCATACTAGACCTATACTTGTTCCAATCTCATTGAGTGGTTATCTTCACTTCTGTAGGACAGGTACATATTTTACATCTCAGTGACAGTTTTACCCATTTTTCTGATTTTTAATCAGTCTTGTGATAATTGATGTATTATTCAGAAACGTAATTTCAAGAGAAAGCTGATCTACATGAATTTCTGGGTTTTTGGGGTTTTTTTGAGAAAATAAGGAGGTTACAGTTGTCAAGAAAAAAAAAAATCTGAAATTCTGTGCATGATTTTTCCTAAACTGATTTCCTTATGCCTTTTTGGTTCTTGAAGTCAAATTCTGGTTACAATTTATTATCAAGGTAGCATTGCAATCCTTGAGACTATAATGTCTTATTTTGCAAATAAGTGAAGTAACATGGAACTGAAAGAACACGCGTGTCCTTCTTAATACTTGTGCCCAGAAAATTAAAATGTCCTTTGTCCCTCGGCAATCATTTTTATGTGCTAGTTGAAATGAACTTAGTATTTCTAGAGTTCACAGGTAGTGGGGAATGTTTCACTATGGATTTAAGAAGGGAAAGTATCACAAATGTACTAAGCCCTCTCCTCTCCAAATGCACCCTCTCTAACTCCTCAAACTGTGTCCCTGCAGCTTGCAGTGAAGCACCAGGGCAGCAGCACTCTGGGCTGGGTGTGGTGGCAGTGCTGGCACCCTTCTGGGTGTGCCGGTCTAATCTCTCCATGAGTTCTGCCTGGACATTTCTACCCCATTTTGGGGCTCTAGCCACTCCATTTGAACTAAAACCATGCTGATAAAGCTGCTGTATTTTTGCTTCAGTCTTCAGCTCACTTGTGGCACCACTATGAGCACAGGGAAGCCTACCAGAAGCTCCTGGAGGACATTGCGGTGCTGCGGCGTTTGGCTGCCAGGCTCTCGAGCCGCGCCGAGATGGTCGGAGCCGTTCGTCAGGTGAGGGCATCCCGACGTTTACCTGGGTCCTGGATCCATGGGTGCACTCTTTTCCAGCCTGGGCCAGAGGTTATGTTCACCCTCTGAGTTTTATTTGCCATTTTGACAGATTAAAGATATCTGTTGTAGTGTCAAGTAACACACCACTGCAGCCTGAAAACAATTCCAATGGTAGAAGATTGCCCATTAAGCTATTTAATACCTGTACAACAGGAGCATATATTTTTTTCAGAACTACAGCTGCATCACAAGAAACTAATTTCAAATCAGTGCAGCACATAATAATAAGAAAAAAACTTTTCTGGGTCAAAAAACTCATCTAATTCAGTCACCCGCTTTTGGCAATAGTTCAGTCTATTACAAAAAGTATGAAAAGAGAGTGAGTATAAAGAAGAACACATCAATACCCTCCCAGATTCAAGAATGTTCCCTCTGCCCTCTAAAGTTAACAGATTGATGTCAGTGACAAAGATCTTTGAGGGTTTGAAAACAAATGTGGTATACCACATAAGTAATCAGATAGGCACCCAGGCAGGGTGTCTGAATATATGAAAAAATAAATTATTTATTCTGTGAAATGCGTATGAATTGGCATTTTCTTCTATCTTAGGAATTTTCAGTCATGGAGGCAGCAATATTTTCTTAAGAACAACAACTCCAGATTTAACCCTGACATGGAGAATACATATAGAGGCAAATGATTTGTTGGAGATGTGTAGAGGTTACCTGGATGTTTCCTTCTCTTCTTCCTTAGGAGAAGCGTATGTCAAAGGCAACAGAAGTAATGATGCAGTATGTGGAAAATTTGAAAAGGACATATGAAAAGGATCATGCTGAACTAATGGAGTTCAAGAAACTTGCCAATCAGAATTCTAGCAGAACCTATGGTGCATCTGGTAAAGAAAAATCAAAATTTAAGGGTTTGTCTTGCCTCTAATTCAGAGAGATGTGGGTGCTATTAACAATTTAAAGTATTGGGAAACCTGTTCATCAAGTTATGATCTACAGGAGTAGATTTTTTAAAGTTACAGAAATAAGATGTTTCATATGAGCCATACTTAATGCTATAGTAAAGTAATTTGAAATCGCTATCACTTACCAAATTCTTATGAGACCAAATCATATTTTCTCATGGCCTCTTACAAATCCATGTACTCTGCATAATTTTAATGCAACTACCTTTTAGGTCTAGATGAAGGCAAAATTTAATTATTAAAACCACTTTTTTCTTTTTGCAATCTCTTCTTTCCTTTGCTGGAAACTGAAATACAAGGATTTTCCTTTGCAAGACCTTGTATATGGAGGCCAATAGTGGGATTTTTTTCTTTTTGCCTGATTCAGTGAAAATAGTACTGATTTGGTTATTTGCAATTATTTCAAATTTCTTGTGCAGGTGTAATTGAGAAGACAGCTGAATGACAATACTGTATGACAATAAATATATGATCACTTACAGACCCTGTGTAAATATACTGTATCTGAGTTTGAAATATAAGCAAGGTTTCTATTAATATTATTTAGAGATACTCACTAGTCTAAGACTGTTCTTTATCTTTATTTCTGTGCAGAAGATGGAGTTCCTCGTTCATCTAGATCCATGTCTCTCACTGTTGGAAAGGTATTTCTACAATATAAAGAAAATGAACGTTTTATGTAGTGAAATTTGTCTGTGTGTATACACTCAGTTCTTTAGGCTGTGCTCAAACAATGCTGGTAAATTCTCAATATCCTTAATGCAATTTAGTGCATGTGCTTTGCAATTTTGTATACATGACTTAGTATGGCTTTGTGCAATAATGGTATTGCCTGATGGGAAACTCTAGTGTTTTATTTCTCCAAAGCTTCCAAGTGCTGGAGATCAAGTCTGTCACAAAACTTGCTAAAACAACCAGTGATTTGGGATGCATGAGTCCCGGTATGACCATTAAGAAATGTGGTGATCAGGTGCATTATACTCAGTCTACTGTTTATTTTCATATTTTTATTTGATTGGGTTGTAGTTCTTTAGGTATAGTTTATTCCTGCCACCTCTGAGTGTTGGGTATAAAGAATTACAGCACAGAGCATGCAGAGGGCAAGAGGGGATTTCAGAATGAGAACCTCATAGGTTGAAGCAGAGGTCTCAAAGACTAAATTTAATAAGGACAAGTCCAAAGAATATAGAGGAGGAGAAAAAGAAGCTGAACACTGGAATGGACTGCCTACCATGGCTTCAGACTTCCCAGTGTAGTTTTTCAGGAGCACATTAAATAAAACTGTTGTTAATGAACAGGTATGGTTGGTTTTGTCTAGAACCACAATCATGGAGTAACTCCTAAGAATTCACTAAAGCTGTGTTTAACTCCTTTCCTGTAAAGTTGTCTAGAGCAGAATCTTAGAAGTGTTTGGATATGCACTAAAGCAAAACTGTTAGAGGCTGTAAGTGTTTTGGTGTTTTACTTAGTTGGAAGCATAGATTTTACATAGATTTTATAGGATGAAGCATTTGTCTACTTACCAAATGACAGCAAAAATTTACATAATCTCTGCTTGAACTAGAATATATTGTTACAGTTAGCATGTGTTTGTCATAAGAAAGAATTTTTATGGTTTTTGGGAAATATAAGCAGTGTTGCATGATGCTATCTAACAATTCAGGGCTGGGGAGAAGGGACTGTTTTTTTGTGGAAGGAATGCATGTTTTTGTTTCAGTAATATAATAAATATGTTTACATGTAATTAATATATCATAGTGGGCACAGTATATCATAATAGGGACATAGCAAGATAAGAGTTTAATGTATGACTTCATTATTTCCAGTCATTGTGACACTGGCACTTTCCCCAGTATCATTATGCATCTGCTTTCATCAAAGATAAAGGC